>NC_085059.1:2466785-2807857 GCF_963662255.1 Cinclus cinclus
CTTGCAAGCCTCAACCCGCAGATTTCAGCGTTGCACACACAGTCAGGGCAAGGGTAAATCCACACAGAAATGACACAGAAATTCCAAAACACACATCTTGTTGGTCTTGACGCCTTTCTTGTTGGCTCAAGGGCTGTTTCTGTGGGCCACGCTTGCACAGAAAGAAAGAAAGGAAGTGCAGCTGCTGAAGAACATCTCCATGCCCTCAGCAGGTTTTGGTGCCTTTGCTGCAGGGCCGCTCCTGTCAGAGCCCCCTCTCTGCTGCTGACGCCTTTGCTCTTGGCGACACCAGCCCAGGAACACCAGCAGGGCCCAGGGCTGGGTCAGGGGGACCCCCCTGTGCACAGGGACTCCCAGCCCCGTGGCTGTGCCAGCACCCCCAGAAACACCAAGATCTGGCAGCACTTTGCTCCGCTGCTCTTTCCGGACACGCAACCATCTCCTTCCTTTGCCATCGCAGGAAAATTCAACCTCTACCTCAGCCAAAGACCATTTCCCACACATGGCTGCTCAGAAATGTTCTTCTGCACTTCCTCCACCAAAAACACCCCCGCATGCCCAGAAGAGATCCCAGGGCCATCAGGATACCCTCCACAAACACTGCACAGGCACCCAGGACCATGGGCTTTCCATCTCTGCCATTCAGGCTCCCTGCGCTGCTCCTGTTCATTTTCTCCTCCTCTCTCCATCACTTTGGGAGCCACAGAGCTCCCAGGCTTTGGCAATTCCCAAGGCCAGTGCTGTGCATGGCTTGTTGGACACCCCCGGGGCTGTGGACTGTGGACTGACATCCCTGTGGTGTTTCAGAGAAGCTGTTGAGAACCACAGCAAGCCACCAAGTTACTGAGCCTACTAGAACACCTCCCCAAGAGTAAAAGCTGAAAAAGTTGGGGCTGCTGAGGAACGAGAGCTGAAGCTTGTGTGGCAAGCTCAGAGCACATTCACAGTGAATGAAAGGTGGAAGAAGGAGCGTGACTCTTCCTCAGGAAGTGTACTGATGGGACAAGGGGGAATGGGATCAAACGGAAAGAGAGTTGGAAGAGATTTGATGCTGGAAAGAAGTTCTTTAATGTGAGGCTGCTTGTCCCTGACACAGGGACCTGTGCACATGTGGGTGCCCCATCCCCAGCAACATCCAAGGCCACGTTGGACAGGGTTGAAGTGCTGGGAGGTTGCTCAGGTTGGAACCAGATGATTTTTAGGGTCCCTTCCAAGCCAAACCACTCAAGGATTTGATGGTTCCATGACGTCCATCTCCAAGGGAGGAGTGGCCCTGAAGCTTCTGTGACATCACGGAGCCTGGAGTGCTCCAGGTGGAAGGTCCAGGGCCTGGAGACCAGCACAACAGACAGTTCACCTGCTGCCAGCACTCAGTTCTCCCCCACTCTTTGCTCTCTGCCACGGTGCCAAGATGTTCCCGCTGCCAGCACTCGGTTGTCCCTCGCTCTTCGTTCTGTGCCTTGGTGCTGAGCTGCTCCTGCTGCCTGGACTTTTCCAGCACTTCTACTGGAGCATCAACGCCAGTAGGATGAGCGCTCCTGTCCCAGCGGAGGTACAGTGCCATACCAGGGAGGGGGGCAGCCCTGACTGCCTGGGCAGGCTGCAGCCCTGTGGGGATGGATGCTGGGGACAGGGACCCCAAGGGAGATTGTGCTGTCTCATGCAGACTGCCAGAGACACCATTGAGGATATGGAAGTGGATGAGAAGGACGACACCGAGCCCATGGAAGTTGATGAGCAAGACGACACCGAGCCCATGGAAGTTGATGAGAAGGACGACACCGAGCCCATGGAAGTTGATGAGCAGGATGACACCGAGCCCATGGAAGTGGATGAAAATGATGAGACTGAGCCCATGGAAGTTGATGAGCAGGATGACACCGAGCCCATGGACGTTGATGAGAAGGACAAGGAAGAGCCCCTGGTCCTGGGGTGAGGATGGAGCCCCAGGAGCAGGACAACCTGATGCTCCCCTGCCCTGCCCTGCCCACAGGCAGTGCCCAGCCTGGGGCGGGGCTGGCTGGCTCTCCTCAGGGACATGGTGCTCAAGGAAGTCCTGCTCTGCTGCTTCTTTCCTTCCTTCCTTCCTTCCTTCCCCGATTGACAGGGATAATGGGCATTGATAGGGCCCCGCTGTAAATATGTTCTACATGTTAGAGGGTTTTTATAGGAGCTGTTAGCCTAAAGCTCCTAGATTGTTCATCTCTAGGTTCTAGATTGTTCCCGTATAGGTCCCAGATTGTTACTGTATAGGTCCCAGGTTGTTGGAGTACTGGTTCCAGATTGTTAAAAGTATAGTCTTCCATGTAAATAAGTTCTATCCATTGTTGTTAGAAGGATAGATGTTCTGGAAATGTTTGGATCACCTTTGTTCAATAAATACAATTTCTTATTAAAACCCCGCCTCTCTTTGCAATTCCTTTGGGCAACCTTTGCACAGTCATGGTTTCAACTTGCTCATGGTTCCTGGGGCTGGAGGTCCCTGGGGGTGCTGGCACAGCCAGCCCTGGCTGGGGGTCCCTGTGCAGGGAGGTCCCACTGAGCCAGCACTGCTGTTCCTGGGGCCCAGCAGTGTCCCCGAGGGCAAAGCTGTCACCAGCAGAGAGGGAGCTGTGACAGCAGCAGCCCCTGCAGCCACGCCAACAAAGCAAAGGAAACCTCCTGTCACCCTTCCTGCTGCAGCCACTGGGACTCCTGGGCAGGAGCCAGCATCAGGCACAGGGATGCAACATCCACCTCCATGCTCTGAAGGTCACGACAGCCTTGGCAACTCTGGGACCTGCACCTGGGCTGCTGCAGGGGCTGATGTTTAAGGCTTGCAGCCTCAAAAACCTCTGGGCTTTGCTTCCCCCGCTGCTTTCCATTGCCCTGTGCCCAGGATCCTCACCCTGACCGTGTTCCCCACTCCCTGAGCATCCCCATCACAGGGGGCACTGGCAAATCCCGCACGCTTCACAAAACAAACTCCCCCACAGTAACCAAACCACTCTTTGGTCAGAGGGTGCCAAGGGGAAGCTCAGCACCAGCTGCCGTTTAAAGCATGCTTTCAAAAGTGGCTTCAGGCACTCTGGCAGTGCCTGCTGTGCAGCTGAGGCTGTGGGGACACAGCACTGGCTCAGGCCAGCCCTCAGCCCCTCACAGCTCATGCCAAGGGCCCAGCTCACAAAGCAGTTTCATACCACTTGCAGCAGCTATTTCAAAGGCCTAAATGTCATTCACAGGAGCCATTTAGGTGCCATGTAGGTGCCAATTCAGTGTCGGTGTCCTGGCATGAGAAGCCATGACGGGGCCTCTGCATGTGCACTCAGGGCACTTCCAGTGCCATCCCAAAGGGATCACAAAGGACAGGGCTCTTCTTTCAGCACTGCTGAGCTCCTCACCCAGCATTTAAATCTCAGGAAGAGACAAGAATTGAGTGCACCAGGGAAGCTGGCCTCCAAGAAAAGGCATCAATCCCACGGCCCACCCAAGCCAACGGCCTGCATGTCTGTACCTTCTCCTCCTTCTCTCTTCTCTGCTGTCACTTTGCCCGTTCTCTCTGACCGGGAGCTTGGCCTCTCAGACAAATAAAAGATGTGCATCCTCACGTAGCCACTGCATAGATGTCTTACAGAATTGTCCCTTCTTCCCCGACAGCTGCAAATCCTACCGCTGCCAGACCTCATCCCTTGCTCCCACAAAGGGAGAGAAGACTTTCCATTCTAATTCATTGTCCAGCTCTAAGTCAACTACCCAGTCAGTAGAAATAGCTGTGAAATCCCCTCCACCAACCTGCCACAAGAGCTACAGCTGCGGAGGGGGAAACAGCAAACTCCCACCCCCACCACTGCTTTGGACTCCTTACCAGCTAAAATATATCCCACTCCTGCGATTATTTCTTTTAACCACAGCTACAATCTATTGGAATCAATTAAACACAAGATCACAGAATGGGCTGGGTGCAAAGGAACCTTCAGTGCCACCCAGTGCAAGCTCTGCCACGGCAGGGACACCTCCCACTGTCCCACGCTGCTCCAGCCTGGCCTTGGGCACTGCCAGGGATCCAGGGGCAGCCACAGCTGCTCTGGGCACCCTGTGCCAGCCCTGCCCACCCTGCCAGGGAACAAGTCCTGCCCCATATCCCATCTGAAGCTGCTCCCAGTGCAAAGAGGTGTCACTGCATGGCCTTGGGATGATGGATCAAGAGAAAGCCCCAGGCTTTGAGCAGAGCCCCCAGTGCCTGTGCTGGGGACGTGCCACCCACCTGCCCCGCAAGCACTCAGCTGCCTCGCAGCCAAAAGGAGTGTCCAACAGGCAAAGTACTCCCAGAGGATCAAGCCCTGGTCACTGCACCAATGACAAGGTCTTTATTGGGAAGAAATGTCAAAGCACAGCGACATTTCTTTTCCAAGCAGGAGACGCTGATCCTGGTGCGGCACCGCAGGCATGCTGTTATTGCTGGTCCTCAATTCATCCCTTTATCAGCTGCAGGGCCACCAGGACAGGCTTTGGTCTCCCAGGCCAGCGCTGAGGGACACTGCTGTCCCCGCCAGTGGTGTCCCCAGCCCTGGGTGCTGTCCCCGCCAGGGCTGTCCCCAGCCCTGTGTGCCCGAGCCTCTGCAGCCCAAAGCACCTGGAGATCCCCCTGAGCATCAGCGATCAGGGCCGCTGCAATCAGCCTGCTGACCCAAAATCCCAAGTCCTGCCACAAGAAAAGCAGCTGATTCATCGATATCTTGGAATTACATGTCTCAATGCAAGGACAGGAAGCACCCCTATGCCACCAAATCATTGCTAAGGGCTTGCAAGCCTCAACCCGCAGATTTCAGCGTTGCACACACAGTCAGGGCAAGGGTAAATCCACACAGAAATGACACAGAAATTCCAAAACACACATCTTGTTGGTCTTGACGCCTTTCTTGTTGGCTCAAGGGCTGTTTCTGTGGGCCACGCTTGCACAGAAAGAAAGAAAGGAAGTGCAGCTGCTGAAGAACATCTCCATGCCCTCAGCAGGTTTTGGTGCCTTTGCTGCAGGGCCGCTCCTGTCAGAGCCCCCTCTCTGCTGCTGACGCCTTTGCTCTTGGCGACACCAGCCCA
Organism: Cinclus cinclus; assembly: GCF_963662255.1. Classification (NCBI taxonomy): domain Eukaryota; kingdom Metazoa; phylum Chordata; class Aves; order Passeriformes; family Cinclidae; genus Cinclus; species Cinclus cinclus. The sequence continues at coordinate 2,471,862 of NC_085059.1, forward strand.
GGAACACCAGCAGGGCCCAGGGCTGGGTCAGGGGGACCCCCCTGTGCACAGGGACTCCCAGCCCCGTGGCTGTGCCAGCACCCCCAGAAACACCAAGATCTGGCAGCACTTTGCTCCGCTGCTCTTTCCGGACACGCAACCATCTCCTTCCTTTGCCATCCCAGGAAAATTCAACCTCTACCTCAGCCAAAGACCATTTCCCACACATGGCTGCTCAGAAATGTTCTTCTGCACTTCCTCCACCAAAAACACCCCCGCATGCCCAGAAGAGATCCCAGGGCCATCAGGATACCCTCCACAAACACTGCACAGGCACCCAGGACCATGGGCTTTCCATCTCTGCCATTCAGGCTCCCTGCGCTGCTCCTGTTCATTTTCTCCTCCTCTCTCCATCACTTTGGGAGCCACAGAGCTCCCAGGCTTTGGCAATTCCCAAGGCCAGTGCTGTGCATGGCTTGTTGGACACCCCCGGGGCTGTGGACTGTGGACTGACATCCCTGTGGTGTTTCAGAGAAGCTGTTGAGAACCACAGCAAGCCACCAAGTTACTGAGCCTACTAGAACACCTCCCCAAGAGTAAAAGCTGAAAAAGTTGGGGCTGCTGAGGAACGAGAGCTGAAGCTTGTGTGGCAAGCTCAGAGCACATTCACAGTGAATGAAAGGTGGAAGAAGGAGCGTGACTCTTCCTCAGGAAGTGTACTGATGGGACAAGGGGGAATGGGATCAAACGGAAAGAGAGTTGGAAGAGATTTGATGCTGGAAAGAAGTTCTTTAATGTGAGGCTGCTTGTCCCTGACACAGGGAGCTGTGCACATGTGGGTGCCCCATCCCCAGCAACATCCAAGGCCACGTTGGACAGGGTTGAAGTGCTGGGAGCTTGCTCAGGTTGGAACCAGATGATTTTTAGGGTCCCTTCCAAGCCAAACCACTCAAGGATTTGATGGTTCCATGACGTCCATCTCCAAGAGAGGAGTGGCCCTGAAGCTTCTGTGACATCACGGAGCCTGGAGTGCTCCAGGTGGAAGGTCCAGGGCCTGGAGACCAGCACAACAGACAGTTCACCTGCTGCCAGCACTCAGTTCTCCCCCACTCTTTGCTCTCTGCCACGGTGCCAAGATGTTCCCGCTGCCAGCACTCGGTTGTCCCTCGCTCTTCGTTCTGTGCCTTGGTGCTGAGCTGCTCCTGCTGCCTGGACTTTTCCAGCACTTCTACTGGAGCATCAACGCCAGTAGGATGAGCGCTCCTGTCCCAGCGGAGGTACAGTGCCATACCAGGGAGGGGGGCAGCCCTGACTGCCTGGGCAGGCTGCAGCCCTGTGGGGATGGATGCTGGGGACAGGGACCCCAAGGGAGATTGTGCTGTCTCATGCAGACTGCCAGAGACACCATTGAGGATATGGAAGTGGATGAGAAGGACGACACCGAGCCCATGGAAGTTGATGAGCAAGACGACACCGAGCCCATGGAAGTTGATGAGAAGGACGACACCGAGCCCATGGAAGTTGATGAGCAGGATGACACCGAGCCCATGGAAGTGGATGAAAATGATGAGACTGAGCCCATGGAAGTTGATGAGCAGGATGACACCGAGCCCATGGACGTTGATGAGAAGGACAAGGAAGAGCCCCTGGTCCTGGGGTGAGGATGGAGCCCCAGGAGCAGGACAACCTGATGCTCCCCTGCCCTGCCCTGCCCACAGGCAGTGCCCAGCCTGGGGCGGGGCTGGCTGGCTCTATTCAGGGACATGGTGCTCAAGGAAGTCCTGCTCTGCTGCTTCTTTCCTTCCTTCCTTCCTTCCTTCCTTCCCCGATTGACAGGGATAATGGGCATTGATAGGGCCCCGCTGTAAATATGTTCTACATGTTAGAGGGTTTTTATAGGAGCTGTTAGCCTAAAGCTCCTAGATTGTTCATCTCTAGGTTCTAGATTGTTCCCGTATAGGTCCCAGATTGTTACTGTATAGGTCCCAGGTTGTTGGAGTACTGGTTCCAGATTGTTAAAAGTATAGTCTTCCATGTAAATAAGTTCTATCCATTGTTGTTAGAAGGATAGATGTTCTGGAAATGTTTGGATCACCTTTGTTCAATAAATACAATTTCTTATTAAAACCCCGCCGCTCTTTGCAATTCCTTTGGGCAACCTTTGCACAGTCATGGTTTCAACTTGCTCATGGTTCCTGGGGCTGGAGGTCCCTGGGGGTGCTGGCACAGCCAGCCCTGGCTGGGGGTCCCTGTGCAGGGAGGTCCCACTGAGCCAGCACTGCTGTTCCTGGGGCCCAGCAGTGTCCCCGAGGGCAAAGCTGTCACCAGCAGAGAGGGAGCTGTGACAGCAGCAGCCCCTGCAGCCACGCCAACAAAGCAAAGGAAACCTCCTGCCACCCTTCCTGCTGCAGCCACTGGGACTCCTGGGCAGGAGCCAGCATCAGGCACAGGGATGCAACATCCACCTCCATGCTCTGAAGGTCACGACAGCCTTGGCAACTCTGGGACCTGCACCTGGGCTGCTGCAGGGGCTGATGTTTAAGGCTTGCAGCCTCAAAAACCTCTGGGCTTTGCTTCCCCCGCTGCTTTCCATTGCCCTGTGCCCAGGATCCTCACCCTGACCGTGTTCCCCACTCCCTGAGCATCCCCATCACAGGGGGCACTGGCAAATCCCGCACGCTTCACAAAACAAACTCCCCCACAGTAACCAAACCACTCTTTGCTCAGAGGGTGCCAAGGGGAAGCTCAGCACCAGCTGCCGTTTAAAGCATGCTTTCAAAAGTGGGTTCAGGCACTCTGGCAGTGCCTGCTGTGCAGCTGAGGCTGTGGGGACACAGCACTGGCTCAGGCCAGCCCTCGGCCCCTCACAGCTCATGCCAAAGGGCCCAGCTCACAAAGCAGTTTCATACCACTTGCAGCAGCTATTTCAAAGGCCTAAATGTCATTCACAGGAGCCATTTAGGTGCCATGTAGGTGCCAATTCAGTGTGGGTGTTCTGGCATGAGAAGCCATGACGGGGCCTCTGCATGTGCACTCAGGGCACTTCCACTGCCATCCCAAAGGGATCACAAAGGACAGGGCTCTTCTTTCAGCACTGCTGAGCTCCTCACCCAGCATTTAAATCTCAGGAAGAGACAAGAATTGAGTGCACCAGGGAAGCTGGCCTCCAAGAAAAGGCATCAATCCCACAGCCCACCCAAGCCAACGGCCTGCATGTCTGTACCTTCTCCTCCTTCTCTCTTCTCTGCTGTCACTTTGCCCGTTCTCTCTGTCCGGGAGCTTGGCCTCTCAGACAAATAAAAGATGTGCATCCTCACGTAGCCACTGCATAGATGTCTTACAGAATTGTCCCTTCTTCCCCGACAGCTGCAAATCCTACCGCTGCCAGACCTCATCCCTTGCTCCCACAAAGGGAGAGAAGACTTTCCATTCTAATTCATTGTCCAGCTCTAAGTCAACTACCCAGTCAGTAGAAATAGCTGTGAAATCCCCTCCACCAACCTGCCACAAGAGCTACAGCTGCGGAGGGGGAAACAGCAAACTCCCACCCCCACCACTGCTTTGGACTCCTTACCAGCTAAAATATATCCCACTCCTGCGATTATTTCTTTTAACCACAGCTACAATCTATTGGAATCAATTAAACACAAGATCACAGAATGGGCTGGGTGCAAAGGAACCTTCAGTGCCACCCAGTGCAAGCTCTGCCACGGCAGGGACACCTCCCACTGTCCCACGCTGCTCCAGCCTGGCCTTGGGCACTGCCAGGGATCCAGGGGCAGCCACAGCTGCTCTGGGCACCCTGTGCCAGCCCTGCCCACCCTGCCAGGGAACAAGTCCTGCCCCATATCCCATCTGAAGCTGCTCCCAGTGCAAAGAGGTGTCACTGCATGGCCTTGGGATGATGGATCAAGAGAAAGCCCCAGGCTTTGAGCAGAGCCCCCAGTGCCTGTGCTGGGGACGTGCCACCCACCTGCCCCGCAAGCACTCAGCTGCCTCGCAGCCAAAAGGAGTGTCCAACAGGCAAAGTACTCCCAGAGGATCAAGCCCTGGTCACTGCACCAATGACAAGGTCTTTATTGGGAAGAAATGTCAAAGCACAGCGACATTTCTTTTCCAAGCAGGAGACGCTGATCCTGGTGCGGCACCGCAGGCATGCTGTTATTGCTGGTCCTCAATTCATCCCTTTATCAGCTGCAGGGCCACCAGGACAGGCTTTGGTCTCCCAGGCCAGCGCTGAGGGACACTGCTGTCCCCACCAGCTGTCCCCAGCCCTGGGTGCTGTCCCCGCCAGGGCTGTCCCCAGCCCTGTGTGCCCGAGCCTCTGCAGCCCAAAGCACCTGGAGATCCCCCTGAGCATCAGCGATCAGGGCCGCTGCAATCAGCCTGCTGACCCAAAATCCCAAGTCCTGCCACAAGAAAAGCAGCTGATGCATCGATACCTTGAAATTACATGTCTCAATGCATGGACAGGAAGCACCCCTATGCCACCAAATCATTGCTAAGGGCTTGCAAGCCTCAACCCGCAGATTTCAGCGTTGCACACACAGTCAGGGCAAGGGTAAATCCACACAGAAATGACACAGAAATTCCAAAACACACATCTTGTTGGTCTTGACGCCTTTCTTGTTGGCTCAAGGGCTGTTTCTGTGGGCCACGCTTGCACAGAAAGAAAGAAAGGAAGTGCAGCTGCTGAGGAACATCTCCATGCCCTCAGCAGGTTTTGGTGCCTTTGCTGCAGGGCCGCTCCTGTCAGAGCCCCCTCTCTGCTGCTGACGCCTTTGCTCTTGGCGACACCAGCCCAGGAACACCAGCAGGGCCCAGGGCTGGGTCAGGGGGACCCCCCTGTGCACAGGGACTCCCAGCCCCGTGGCTGTGCCAGCACCCCCAGAAACACCAAGATCTGGCAGCACTTTGCTCCGCTGCTCTTTCCGGACACGCAACCATCTCCTTCCTTTGCCATCGCAGGAAAATTCAACCTCTACCTCAGCCAAAGACCATTTCCCACACATGGCTGCTCAGAAATGTTCTTCTGCACTTCCTCCACCAAAAACACCCCCGCATGCCCAGAAGAGATCCCAGGGCCATCAGGATACCCTCCACAAACACTGCACAGGCACCCAGGACCATGGGCTTTCCATCTCTGCCATTCAGGCTCCCTGCGCTGCTCCTGTTCATTTTCTCCTCCTCTCTCCATCACTTTGGGAGCCACAGAGCTCCCAGGCTTTGGCAATTCCCAAGGCCAGTGCTGTGCATGGCTTGTTGGACACCCCCGGGGCTGTGGACTGTGGACTGACATCCCTGTGGTGTTTCAGAGAAGCTGTTGAGAACCACAGCAAGCCACCAAGTTACTGAGCCTACTAGAACACCTCCCCAAGAGTAAAAGCTGAAAAAGTTGGGGCTGCTGAGGAACGAGAGCTGAAGCTTGTGTGGCAAGCTCAGAGCACATTCACAGTGAATGAAAGGTGGAAGAAGGAGCGTGACTCTTCCTCAGGAAGTGTACTGATGGGACAAGGGGGAATGGGATCAAACGGAAAGAGAGTTGGAAGAGATTTGATGCTGGAAAGAAGTTCTTTAATGTGAGGCTGCTTGTCCCTGACACAGGGAGCTGTGCACATGTGGGTGCCCCATCCCCAGCAACATCCAAGGCCACGTTGGACAGGGTTGAAGTGCTGGGAGCTTGCTCAGGTTGGAACCAGATGATTTTTAGGGTCCCTTCCAAGCCAAACCACTCAAGGATTTGATGGTTCCATGACGTCCATCTCCAAGAGAGGAGTGGCCCTGAAGCTTCTGTGACATCACGGAGCCTGGAGTGCTCCAGGTGGAAGGTCCAGGGCCTGGAGACCAGCACAACAGACAGTTCACCTGCTGCCAGCACTCAGTTCTCCCCCACTCTTTGCTCTCTGCCACGGTGCCAAGATGTTCCCGCTGCCAGCACTCGGTTGTCCCTCGCTCTTCGTTCTGTGCCTTGGTGCTGAGCTGCTCCTGCTGCCTGGACTTTTCCAGCACTTCTACTGGAGCATCAACGCCAGTAGGATGAGCGCTCCTGTCCCAGCGGAGGTACAGTGCCATACCAGGGAGGGGGGCAGCCCTGACTGCCTGGGCAGGCTGCAGCCCTGTGGGGATGGATGCTGGGGACAGGGACCCCAAGGGAGATTGTGCTGTCTCATGCAGACTGCCAGAGACACCATTGAGGATATGGAAGTGGATGAGAAGGACGACACCGAGCCCATGGAAGTTGATGAGCAAGACGACACCGAGCCCATGGAAGTTGATGAGAAGGACGACACCGAGCCCATGGAAGTTGATGAGCAGGATGACACCGAGCCCATGGAAGTGGATGAAAATGATGAGACTGAGCCCATGGAAGTTGATGAGCAGGATGACACCGAGCCCATGGACGTTGATGAGAAGGACAAGGAAGAGCCCCTGGTCCTGGGGTGAGGATGGAGCCCCAGGAGCAGGACAACCTGATGCTCCCCTGCCCTGCCCTGCCCACAGGCAGTGCCCAGCCTGGGGCGGGGCTGGCTGGCTCTATTCAGGGACATGGTGCTCAAGGAAGTCCTGCTCTGCTGCTTCTTTCCTTCCTTCCTTCCTTCCTTCCTTCCCCGATTGACAGGGATAATGGGCATTGATAGGGCCCCGCTGTAAATATGTTCTACATGTTAGAGGGTTTTTATAGGAGCTGTTAGCCTAAAGCTCCTAGATTGTTCATCTCTAGGTTCTAGATTGTTCCCGTATAGGTCCCAGATTGTTACTGTATAGGTCCCAGGTTGTTGGAGTACTGGTTCCAGATTGTTAAAAGTATAGTCTTCCATGTAAATAAGTTCTATCCATTGTTGTTAGAAGGATAGATGTTCTGGAAATGTTTGGATCACCTTTGTTCAATAAATACAATTTCTTATTAAAACCCCGCCGCTCTTTGCAATTCCTTTGGGCAACCTTTGCACAGTCATGGTTTCAACTTGCTCATGGTTCCTGGGGCTGGAGGTCCCTGGGGGTGCTGGCACAGCCAGCCCTGGCTGGGGGTCCCTGTGCAGGGAGGTCCCACTGAGCCAGCACTGCTGTTCCTGGGGCCCAGCAGTGTCCCCGAGGGCAAAGCTGTCACCAGCAGAGAGGGAGCTGTGACAGCAGCAGCCCCTGCAGCCACGCCAACAAAGCAAAGGAAACCTCCTGCCACCCTTCCTGCTGCAGCCACTGGGACTCCTGGGCAGGAGCCAGCATCAGGCACAGGGATGCAACATCCACCTCCATGCTCTGAAGGTCACGACAGCCTTGGCAACTCTGGGACCTGCACCTGGGCTGCTGCAGGGGCTGATGTTTAAGGCTTGCAGCCTCAAAAACCTCTGGGCTTTGCTTCCCCCGCTGCTTTCCATTGCCCTGTGCCCAGGATCCTCACCCTGACCGTGTTCCCCACTCCCTGAGCATCCCCATCACAGGGGGCACTGGCAAATCCCGCACGCTTCACAAAACAAACTCCCCCACAGTAACCAAACCACTCTTTGGTCAGAGGGTGCCAAGGGGAAGCTCAGCACCAGCTGCCGTTTAAAGCATGCTTTCAAAAGTGGGTTCAGGCACTCTGGCAGTGCCTGCTGTGCAGCTGAGGCTGTGGGGACACAGCACTGGCTCAGGCCAGCCCTCAGCCCCTCACAGCTCATGCCAAGGGCCCAGCTCACAAAGCAGTTTCATACCACTTGCAGCAGCTATTTCAAAGGCCTAAATGTCATTCACAGGAGCCATTTAGGTGCCATGTAGGTGCCAATTCAGTGTCGGTGTCCTGGCATGAGAAGCCATGACGGGGCCTCTGCATGTGCACTCAGGGCACTTCCAGTGCCATCCCAAAGGGATCACAAAGGACAGGGCTCTTCTTTCAGCACTGCTGAGCTCCTCACCCAGCATTTAAATCTCAGGAAGAGACAAGAATTGAGTGCACCAGGGAAGCTGGCCTCCAAGAAAAGGCATCAATCCCACGGCCCACCCAAGCCAACGGCCTGCATGTCTGTACCTTCTCCTCCTTCTCTCTTCTCTGCTGTCACTTTGCCCCTTCTCTCTGTCCGGGAGCTTGGCCTCTCAGACAAATAAAAGATGTGCATCCTCACGTAGCCACTGCATAGATGTCTTACAGAATTGTCCCTTCTTCCCCGACAGCTGCAAATCCTACCGCTGCCAGACCTCATCCCTTGCTCCCACAAAGGGAGAGAAGACTTTCCATTCTAATTCATTGTCCAGCTCTAAGTCAACTACCCAGTCAGTAGAAATAGCTGTGAAATCCCCTCCACCAACCTGCCACAAGAGCTACAGCTGCGGAGGGGGAAACAGCAAACTCCCACCCCCACCACTGCTTTGGACTCCTTACCAGCTAAAATATATCCCACTCCTGCGATTATTTCTTTTAACCACAGCTACAATCTATTGGAATCAATTAAACACAAGATCACAGAATGGGCTGGGTGCAAAGGAACCTTCAGTGCCACCCAGTGCAAGCTCTGCCACGGCAGGGACACCTCCCACTGTCCCACGCTGCTCCAGCCTGGCCTTGGGCACTGCCAGGGATCCAGGGGCAGCCACAGCTGCTCTGGGCACCCTGTGCCAGCCCTGCCCACCCTGCCAGGGAACAAGTCCTGCCCCATATCCCATCTGAAGCTGCTCCCAGTGCAAAGAGGTGTCACTGCATGGCCTTGGGATGATGGATCAAGAGAAAGCCCCAGGCTTTGAGCAGAGCCCCCAGTGCCTGTGCTGGGGACGTGCCACCCACCTGCCCCGCAAGCACTCAGCTGCCTCGCAGCCAAAAGGAGTGTCCAACAGGCAAAGTACTCCCAGAGGATCAAGCCCTGGTCACTGCACCAATGACAAGGTCTTTATTGGGAAGAAATGTCAAAGCACAGCGACATTTCTTTTCCAAGCAGGAGACGCTGATCCTGGTGCGGCACCGCAGGCATGCTGTTATTGCTGGTCCTCAATTCATCCCTTTATCAGCTGCAGGGCCACCAGGACAGGCTTTGGTCTCCCAGGCCAGCGCTGAGGGACACTGCTGTCCCCACCAGCTGTCCCCAGCCCTGGGTGCTGTCCCCGCCAGGGCTGTCCCCAGCCCTGTGTGCCCGAGCCTCTGCAGCCCAAAGCACCTGGAGATCCCCCTGAGCATCAGCGATCAGGGCCGCTGCAATCAGCCTGCTGACCCAAAATCCCAAGTCCTGCCACAAGAAAAGCAGCTGATGCATCGATACCTTGAAATTACATGTCTCAATGCATGGACAGGAAGCACCCCTATGCCACCAAATCATTGCTAAGGGCTTGCAAGCCTCAACCCGCAGATTTCAGCGTTGCACACACAGTCAGGGCAAGGGTAAATCCACACAGAAATGACACAGAAATTCCAAAACACACATCTTGTTGGTCTTGACGCCTTTCTTGTTGGCTCAAGGGCTGTTTCTGTGGGCCACGCTTGCACAGAAAGAAAGAAAGGAAGTGCAGCTGCTGAAGAACATCTCCATGCCCTCAGCAGGTTTTGGTGCCTTTGCTGCAGGGCCGCTCCTGTCAGAGCCCCCTCTCTGCTGCTGACGCCTTTGCTCTTGGCGACACCAGCCCAGGAACACCAGCAGGGCCCAGGGCTGGGTCAGGGGGACCCCCCTGTGCACAGGGACTCCCAGCCCCGTGGCTGTGCCAGCACCCCCAGAAACACCAAGATCTGGCAGCACTTTGCTCCGCTGCTCTTTCCGGACACGCAACCATCTCCTTCCTTTGCCATCGCAGGAAAATTCAACCTCTACCTCAGCCAAAGACCATTTCCCACACATGGCTGCTCAGAAATGTTCTTCTGCACTTCCTCCACCAAAAACACCCCCGCATGCCCAGAAGAGATCCCAGGGCCATCAGGATACCCTCCACAAACACTGCACAGGCACCCAGGACCATGGGCTTTCCATCTCTGCCATTCAGGCTCCCTGCGCTGCTCCTGTTCATTTTCTCCTCCTCTCTCCATCACTTTGGGAGCCACAGAGCTCCCAGGCTTTGGCAATTCCCAAGGCCAGTGCTGTGCATGGCTTGTTGGACACCCCCGGGGCTGTGGACTGTGGACTGACATCCCTGTGGTGTTTCAGAGAAGCTGTTGAGAACCACAGCAAGCCACCAAGTTACTGAGCCTACTAGAACACCTCCCCAAGAGTAAAAGCTGAAAAAGTTGGGGCTGCTGAGGAACGAGAGCTGAAGCTTGTGTGGCAAGCTCAGAGCACATTCACAGTGAATGAAAGGTGGAAGAAGGAGCGTGACTCTTCCTCAGGAAGTGTACTGATGGGACAAGGGGGAATGGGATCAAACGGAAAGAGAGTTGGAAGAGATTTGATGCTGGAAAGAAGTTCTTTAATGTGAGGCTGCTTGTCCCTGACACAGGGACCTGTGCACATGTGGGTGCCCCATCCCCAGCAACATCCAAGGCCACGTTGGACAGGGTTGAAGTGCTGGGAGCTTGCTCAGGTTGGAACCAGATGATTTTTAGGGTCCCTTCCAAGCCAAACCACTCAAGGATTTGATGGTTCCATGACGTCCATCTCCAAGAGAGGAGTGGCCCTGAAGCTTCTGTGACATCACGGAGCCTGGAGTGCTCCAGGTGGAAGGTCCAGGGCCTGGAGACCAGCACAACAGACAGTTCACCTGCTGCCAGCACTCAGTTCTCCCCCACTCTTTGCTCTCTGCCACGGTGCCAAGATGTTCCCGCTGCCAGCACTCGGTTGTCCCTCGCTCTTCGTTCTGTGCCTTGGTGCTGAGCTGCTCCTGCTGCCTGGACTTTTCCAGCACTTCTACTGGACCATCAACGCCAGTAGGATGAGCGCTCCTGTCCCAGCGGAGGTACAGTGCCATCCCAGGGAGGGGGGCAGCCCTGACTGCCTGGGCAGGCTGCAGCCCTGTGGGGATGGATGCTGGGGACAGGGACCCCAAGGGAGATTGTGCTGTCTCATGCAGACTGCCAGAGACACCATTGAGGATATGGAAGTGGATGAGAAGGACGACACCGAGCCCATGGAAGTTGATGAGCAAGACGACACCGAGCCCATGGAAGTTGATGAGAAGGACGACACCGAGCCCATGGAAGTTGATGAGCAGGATGACACCGAGCCCATGGAAGTGGATGAAAATGATGAGACTGAGCCCATGGAAGTTGATGAGCAGGATGACACCGAGCCCATGGACGTTGATGAGAAGGACAAGGAAGAGCCCCTGGTCCTGGGGTGAGGATGGAGCCCCAGGAGCAGGACAACCTGATGCTCCCCTGCCCTGCCCTGCCCACAGGCAGTGCCCAGCCTGGGGCGGGGCTGGCTGGCTCTCCTCAGGGACATGGTGCTCAAGGAAGTCCTGCTCTGCTGCTTCTTTCCTTCCTTCCTTCCTTCCTTCCTTCCCCGATTGACAGGGATAATGGGCATTGATAGGGCCCCGCTGTAAATATGTTCTACATGTTAGAGGGTTTTTATAGGAGCTGTTAGCCTAAAGCTCCTAGATTGTTCATCTCTAGGTTCTAGATTGTTCCCGTATAGGTCCCAGATTGTTACTGTATAGGTCCCAGGTTGTTGGAGTACTGGTTCCAGATTGTTAAAAGTATAGTCTTCCATGTAAATAAGTTCTATCCATTGTTGTTAGAAGGATACATGTTCTGGAAATGTTTGGATCACCTTTGTTCAATAAATACAATTTCTTATTAAAACCCCGCCTCTCTTTGCAATTCCTTTGGGCAACCTTTGCACAGTGGTGGTTTCCACTTGCTCATGGTTCCTGGGGCTGGAGGTCCCTGGGGGTGCTGGCACAGCCAGCCCTGGCTGGGGGTCCCTGTGCAGGGAGGTCCCACTGACCCAGCACTGCTGTTCCTGGGGCCCAGCAGTGTCCCCGAGGGCAAAGCTGTCACCAGCAGAGAGGGAGCTGTGACAGCAGCAGCCCCTGCAGCCACGCCAACAAAGCAAAGGAAACCTCCTGCCACCCTTCCTGCTGCAGCCACTGGGACTCCTGGGCAGGAGCCAGCATCAGGCACAGGGATGCAACATCCACCTCCATGCTCTGAAGGTCACGACAGCCTTGGCAACTCTGGGACCTGCACCTGGGCTGCTGCAGGGGCTGATGTTTAAGGCTTGCAGCCTCAAAAACCTCTGGGCTTTGCTTCCCCCGCTGCTTTCCATTGCCCTGTGCCCAGGATCCTCACCCTGACCGTGTTCCCCACTCCCTGAGCATCCCCATCACAGGGGGCACTGGCAAATCCCACACGCTTCACAAAACAAACTCCCCCACAGTAACCAAACCACTCTTTGGTCAGAGGGTGCCAAGGGGAAGCTCAGCACCAGCTGCTGTTTAAAGCATGCTTTCAAAAGTGGGTTCAGGCACTCTGGCAGTGCCTGCTGTGCAGCTGAGGCTGTGGGGACACAGCACTGGCTCAGGCCAGCCCTCAGCCCCTCACAGCTCATGCCAAGGGCCCAGCTCACAAAGCAGTTTCATACCACTTGCAGCAGCTATTTCAAAGGCCTAAATGTCATTCACAGGAGCCATTTAGGTGCCATGTAGGTGCCAATTCAGTGTCGGTGTCCTGGCATGAGAAGCCATGACGGGGCCTCTGCATGTGCACTCAGGGCACTTCCAGTGCCATCCCAAAGGGATCACAAAGGACAGGGCTCTTCTTTCAGCACTGCTGAGCTCCTCACCCAGCATTTAAATCTCAGGAAGAGACAAGAATTGAGTGCACCAGGGAAGCTGGCCTCCAAGAAAAGGCATCAATCCCACGGCCCACCCAAGCCAACGGCCTGCATGTCTGTACCTTCTCCTCCTTCTCTCTTCTCTGCTGTCACTTTGCCCGTTCTCTCTGACCGGGAGCTTGGCCTCTCAGACAAATAAAAGATGTGCATCCTCACGTAGCCACTGCATAGATGTCTTACAGAATTGTCCCTTCTTCCCCGACAGCTGCAAATCCTACTGCTGCCAGACCTCATCCCTTGCTCCCACAAAGGGAGAGAAGACTTTCCATTCTAATTCATTGTCCAGCTCTAAGTCAACTACCCAGTCAGTAGAAATAGCTGTGAAATCCCCTCCACCAACCTGCCACAAGAGCTACAGCTGCGGAGGGGGAAACAGCAAACTCCCACCCCCACCACTGCTTTGGACTCCTTACCAGCTAAAATATATCCCACTCCTGCGATTATTTCTTTTAACCACAGCTACAATCTATTGGAATCAATTAAACACAAGATCACAGAATGGGCTGGGTGCAAAGGAACCTTCAGTGCCACCCAGTGCAAGCTCTGCCACGGCAGGGACACCTCCCACTGTCCCACGCTGCTCCAGCCTGGCCTTGGGCACTGCCAGGGATCCAGGGGCAGCCACAGCTGCTCTGGGCACCCTGTGCCAGCCCTGCCCACCCTGCCAGGGAACAAGTCCTGCCCCATATCCCATCTGAAGCTGCTCCCAGTGCAAAGAGGTGTCACTGCATGGCCTTGGGATGATGGATCAAGAGAAAGCCCCAGGCTTTGAGCAGAGCCCCCAGTGCCTGTGCTGGGGACGTGCCACCCACCTGCCCCGCAAGCACTCAGCTGCCTCGCAGCCAAAAGGAGTGTCCAACAGGCAAAGTACTCCCAGAGGATCAAGCCCTGGTCACTGCACCAATGACAAGGTCTTTATTGGGAAGAAATGTCAAAGCACAGCGACATTTCTTTTCCAAGCAGGAGACGCTGATCCTGGTGCGGCACCGCAGGCATGCTGTTATTGCTGGTCCTCAATTCATCCCTTTATCAGCTGCAGGGCCACCAGGACAGGCTTTGGTCTCCCAGGCCAGCGCTGAGGGACACTGCTGTCCCCACCAGCTGTCCCCAGCCCTGGGTGCTGTCCCCGCCAGGGCTGTCCCCAGCCCTGTGTGCCTGAGCCTCTGCAGCCCAAAGCACCTGGAGATCCCCCTGAGCATCAGCGATCAGGGCCGCTGCAATCAGCCTGCTGACCCAAAATCCCAAGTCCTGCCACAAGAAAAGCAGCTGATGCATCGATACCTTGAAATTACATGTCTCAATGCATGGACAGGAAGCACCCCTATGCCACCAAATCATTGCTAAGGGCTTGCAAGCCTCAACCCGCAGATTTCAGCGTTGCACACACAGTCAGGGCAAGGGTAAATCCACACAGAAATGACACAGAAATTCCAAAACACACATCTTGTTGGTCTTGACGCCTTTCTTGTTGGCTCAAGGGCTGTTTCTGTGGGCCACGCTTGCACAGAAAGAAAGAAAGGAAGTGCAGCTGCTGAAGAACATCTCCATGCCCTCAGCAGGTTTTGGTGCCTTTGCTGCAGGGCCGCTCCTGTCAGAGCCCCCTCTCTGCTGCTGACGCCTTTGCTCTTGGCGACACCAGCCCAGGAACACCAGCAGGGCCCAGGGCTGGGTCAGGGGGACCCCCCTGTGCACAGGGACTCCCAGCCCCGTGGCTGTGCCAGCACCCCCAGAAACACCAAGATCTGGCAGCACTTTGCTCCGCTGCTCTTTCCGGACACGCAACCATCTCCTTCCTTTGCCATCGCAGGAAAATTCAACCTCTACCTCAGCCAAAGACCATTTCCCACACATGGCTGCTCAGAAATGTTCTTCTGCACTTCCTCCACCAAAAACACCCCCGCATGCCCAGAAGAGATCCCAGGGCCATCAGGATACCCTCCACAAACACTGCACAGGCACCCAGGACCATGGGCTTTCCATCTCTGCCATTCAGGCTCCCTGCGCTGCTCCTGTTCATTTTCTCCTCCTCTCTCCATCACTTTGGGAGCCACAGAGCTCCCAGGCTTTGGCAATTCCCAAGGCCAGTGCTGTGCATGGCTTGTTGGACACCCCCGGGGCTGTGGACTGTGGACTGACATCCCTGTGGTGTTTCAGAGAAGCTGTTGAGAACCACAGCAAGCCACCAAGTTACTGAGCCTACTAGAACACCTCCCCAAGAGTAAAAGCTGAAAAAGTTGGGGCTGCTGAGGAACGAGAGCTGAAGCTTGTGTGGCAAGCTCAGAGCACATTCACAGTGAATGAAAGGTGGAAGAAGGAGCGTGACTCTTCCTCAGGAAGTCTACTGATGGGACAAGGGGGAATGGGATCAAACGGAAAGAGAGTTGGAAGAGATTTGATGCTGGAAAGAAGTTCTTTAATGTGAGGCTGCTTGTCCCTGACACAGGGACCTGTGCACATGTGGGTGCCCCATCCCCAGCAACATCCAAGGCCACGTTGGACAGGGTTGAAGTGCTGGGAGCTTGCTCAGGTTGGAACCAGATGATTTTTAGGGTCCCTTCCAAGCCAAACCACTCAAGGATTTGATGGTTCCATGACGTCCATCTCCAAGAGAGGAGTGGCCCTGAAGCTTCTGTGACATCACGGAGCCTGGAGTGCTCCAGGTGGAAGGTCCAGGGCCTGGAGACCAGCACAACAGACAGTTCACCTGCTGCCAGCACTCAGTTCTCCCCCACTCTTTGCTCTCTGCCACGGTGCCAAGATGTTCCCGCTGCCAGCACTCGGTTGTCCCTCGCTCTTCGTTCTGTGCCTTGGTGCTGAGCTGCTCCTGCTGCCTGGACTTTTCCAGCACTTCTACTGGAGCATCAACGCCAGTAGGATGAGCGCTCCTGTCCCAGCGGAGGTACAGTGCCATACCAGGGAGGGGGGCAGCCCTGACTGCCTGGGCAGGCTGCAGCCCTGTGGGGATGGATGGTGGGGACAGGGACCCCAAGGGAGATTGTGCTGTCTCACGCAGACTGCCAGAGACACCATTGAGGATATGGAAGTGGATGAGAAGGACGACACCGAGCCCATGGAAGTTGATGAGCAAGACGACACCGAGCCCATGGAAGTTGATGAGAAGGACGACACCGAGCCCATGGAAGTTGATGAGCAGGATGACACCGAGCCCATGGAAGTGGATGAAAATGATGAGACTGAGCCCATGGAAGTTGATGAGCAGGATGACACCGAGCCCATGGACGTTGATGAGAAGGACAAGGAAGAGCCCCTGGTCCTGGGGTGAGGATGGAGCCCCAGGAGCAGGACAACCTGATGCTCCCCTGCCCTGCCCACAGGCAGTGCCCAGCCTGGGGCGGGGCTGGCTGGCTCTATTCAGGGACATGGTGCTCAAGGAAGTCCTGCTCTGCTGCTTCTTTCCTTCCTTCCTTCCTTCCTTCCTTCCCCGATTGACAGGGATAATGGGCATTGATAGGGCCCCGCTGTAAATATGTTCTACATGTTAGAGGGTTTTTATAGGAGCTGTTAGCCTAAAGCTCCTAGATTGTTCATCTCTAGGTTCTAGATTGTTCCCGTATAGGTCCCAGATTGTTACTGTATAGGTCCCAGGTTGTTGGAGTACTGGTTCCAGATTGTTAAAAGTATAGTCTTCCATGTAAATAAGTTCTATCCATTGTTGTTAGAAGGATAGATGTTCTGGAAATGTTTGGATCACCTCTGTTCAATAAATACAATTTCTTATTAAAACCCCGCCGCTCTTTGCAATTCCTTTGGGCAACCTTTGCACAGTCATGGTTTCAACTTGCTCATGGTTCCTGGGGCTGGAGGTCCCGGGGGGTGCTGGCACAGCCAGCCCTGGCTGGGGGTCCCTGTGCAGGGAGGTCCCACTGACCCAGCACTGCTGTTCCTGGGGCCCAGCAGTGTCCCCGAGGGCAAAGCTGTCACCAGCAGAGAGGGAGCTGTGACAGCAGCAGCCCCTGCAGCCACGCCAACAAAGCAAAGGAAACCTCCTGCCACCCTTCCTGCTGCAGCCACTGGGACTCCTGGGCAGGAGCCAGCATCAGGCACAGGGATGCAACATCCACCTCCATGCTCTGAAGGTCACGACAGCCTTGGCAACTCTGGGACCTGCACCTGGGCTGCTGCAGGGGCTGATGTTTAAGGCTTGCAGCCTCAAAAACCTCTGGGCTTTGCTTCCCCCGCTGCTTTCCATTGCCCTGTGCCCAGGATCCTCACCCTGACCGTGTTCCCCACTCCCTGAGCATCCCCATCACAGGGGGCACTGGCAAATCCCGCACACTTCACAAAACAAACTCCCCCACAGTAACCAAACCACTCTTTGGTCAGAGGGTGCCAAGGGGAAGCTCAGCACCAGCTGCCGTTTAAAGCATGCTTTCAAAAGTGGCTTCAGGCACTCTGGCAGTGCCTGCTGTGCAGCTGAGGCTGTGGGGACACAGCACTGGCTCAGGCCAGCCCTCAGCCCCTCACAGCTCATGCCAAGGGCCCAGCTCACAAAGCAGTTTCATACCACTTGCAGCAGCTATTTCAAAGGCCTAAATGTCATTCACAGGAGCCATTTAGGTGCCATGTAGGTGCCAATTCAGTGTCGGTGTCCTGGCATGAGAAGCCATGACGGGGCCTCTGCATGTGCACTCAGGGCACTTCCAGTGCCATCCCAAAGGGATCACAAAGGACAGGGCTCTTCTTTCAGCACTGCTGAGCTCCTCACCCAGCATTTAAATCTCAGGAAGAGACAAGAATTGAGTGCACCAGGGAAGCTGGCCTCCAAGAAAAGGCATCAATCCCACGGCCCACCCAAGCCAACGGCCTGCATGTCTGTACCTTCTCCTCCTTCTCTCTTCTCTGCTGTCACTTTGCCCCTTCTCTCTGTCCGGGAGCTTGGCCTCTCAGACAAATAAAAGATGTGCATCCTCACGTAGCCACTGCATAGATGTCTTACAGAATTGTCCCTTCTTCCCCGACAGCTGCAAATCCTACCACTGCCAGACCTCATCCCTTGCTCCCACAAAGGGAGAGAAGACTTTCCATTCTAATTCATTGTCCAGCTCTAAGTCAACTACCCAGTCAGTAGAAATAGCTGTGAAATCCCCTCCACCAACCTGCCACAAGAGCTACAGCTGCGGAGGGGGAAGCAGCAAACTCCCACCCCCACCACTGCTTTGGACTCCTTA
The DNA here is from genome assembly GCF_963662255.1 of Cinclus cinclus. Classification (NCBI taxonomy): domain Eukaryota; kingdom Metazoa; phylum Chordata; class Aves; order Passeriformes; family Cinclidae; genus Cinclus; species Cinclus cinclus. The sequence goes on from NC_085059.1 coordinate 2,489,755, forward strand.
CCAGCTAAAATATATCCCACTCCTGCGATTATTTCTTTTAACCACAGCTACAATCTATTGGAATCAATTAAACACAAGATCACAGAATGGGCTGGGTGCAAAGGAACCTTCAGTGCCACCCAGTGCAAGCTCTGCCACGGCAGGGACACCTCCCACTGTCCCACGCTGCTCCAGCCTGGCCTTGGGCACTGCCAGGGATCCAGGGGCAGCCACAGCTGCTCTGGGCACCCTGTGCCAGCCCTGCCCACCCTGCCAGGGAACAAGTCCTGCCCCATATCCCATCTGAAGCTGCTCCCAGTGCAAAGAGGTGTCACTGCATGGCCTTGGGATGATGGATCAAGAGAAAGCCCCAGGCTTTGAGCAGAGCCCCCAGTGCCTGTGCTGGGGACGTGCCACCCACCTGCCCCGCAAGCACTCAGCTGCCTCGCAGCCAAAAGGAGTGTCCAACAGGCAAAGTACTCCCAGAGGATCAAAGCCTGGTCACTGCACCAATGACAAGGTCTTTATTGGGAAGAAATGTCAAAGCACAGCGACATTTCTTTTCCAAGCAGGAGACGCTGATCCTGGTGCGGCACCGCAGGCATGCTGTTATTGCTGGTCCTCAATTCATCCCTTTATCAGCTGCAGGGCCACCAGGACAGGCTTTGGTCTCCCAGGCCAGCGCTGAGGGACACTGCTGTCCCCACCAGCTGTCCCCAGCCCTGGGTGCTGTCCCCGCCAGGGCTGTCCCCAGCCCTGTGTGCCCGAGCCTCTGCAGCCCAAAGCACCTGGAGATCCCCCTGAGCATCAGCGATCAGGGCCGCTGCAATCAGCCTGCTGACCCAAAATCCCAAGTCCTGCCACAAGAAAAGCAGCTGATGCATCGATACCTTGGAATTACATGTCTCAATGCAAGGACAGGAAGCCCCCCTATGCCACCAAATCATTGCTAAGGGCTTGCAAGCCTCAACCCGCAGATTTCAGCGTTGCACACACAGTCAGGGCAAGGGTAAATCCACACAGAAATGACACAGAAATTCCAAAACACACATCATGTTGGTCTTGACGCCTTTCTTGTTGGCTCAAGGGCTGTTTCTGTGGGCCACGCTTGCACAGAAAGAAAGAAAGGAAGTGCAGCTGCTGAGGAACATCTCCATGCCCTCAGCAGGTTTTGGTGCCTTTGCTGCAGGGCCGCTCCTGTCAGAGCCCCCTCTCTGCTGCTGACGCCTTTGCTCTTGGCGACACCAGCCCAGGAACACCAGCAGGGCCCAGGGCTGGGTCAGGGGGACCCCCCTGTGCACAGGGACTCCCAGCCCCGTGGCTGTGCCAGCACCCCCAGAAACACCAAGATCTGGCAGCACTTTGCTCCGCTGCTCTTTCCGGACACGCAACCATCTCCTTCCTTTACCATCGCAGGAAAATTCAACCTCTACCTCAGCCAAAGACCATTTCCCACACATGGCTGCTCAGAAATGTTCTTCTGCACTTCCTCCACCAAAAACACCCCCGCATGCCCAGAAGAGATCCCAGGGCCATCAGGATACCCTCCACAAACACTGCACAGGCACCCAGGACCATGGGCTTTCCATCTCTGCCATTCAGGCTCCCTGCGCTGCTCCTGTTCATTTTCTCCTCCTCTCTCCATCACTTTGGGAGCCACAGAGCTCCCAGGCTTTGGCAATTCCCAAGGCCAGTGCTGTGCATGGCTTGTTGGACACCCCCGGGGCTGTGGACTGTGGACTGACATCCCTGTGGTGTTTCAGAGAAGCTGTTGAGAACCACAGCAAGCCACCAAGTTACTGAGCCTACTAGAACACCTCCCCAAGAGTAAAAGCTGAAAAAGTTGGGGCTGCTGAGGAACGAGAGCTGAAGCTTGTGTGGCAAGCTCAGAGCACATTCACAGTGAATGAAAGGTAGAAGAAGGAGCGTGACTCTTCCTCAGGAAGTGTACTGATGGGACAAGGGGGAATGGGATCAAACGGAAAGAGAGTTGGAAGAGATTTGATGCTGGAAAGAAGTTCTTTAATGTGAGGCTGCTTGTCCCTGACACAGGGACCTGTGCACATGTGGGTGCCCCATCCCCAGCAACATCCAAGGCCACGTTGGACAGGGTTGAAGTGCTGGGAGCTTGCTCAGGTTGGAACCAGATGATTTTTAGGGTCCCTTCCAAGCCAAACCACTCAAGGATTTGATGGTTCCATGACGTCCATCTCCAAGAGAGGAGTGGCCCTGAAGCTTCTGTGACATCACGGAGCCTGGAGTGCTCCAGGTGGAAGGTCCAGGGCCTGGAGACCAGCACAACAGACAGTTCACCTGCTGCCAGCACTCAGTTCTCCCCCACTCTTTGCTCTCTGCCACGGTGCCAAGATGTTCCCGCTGCCAGCACTCGGTTGTCCCTCGCTCTTCGTTCTGTGCCTTGGTGCTGAGCTGCTCCTGCTGCCTGGACTTTTCCAGCACTTCTACTGGACCATCAACGCCAGTAGGATGAGCGCTCCTGTCCCAGCGGAGGTACAGTGCCATACCAGGGAGGGGGGCAGCCCTGACTGCCTGGGCAGGCTGCAGCCCTGTGGGGATGGATGCTGGGGACATGGACCCCAAGGGAGATTGTGCTGTCTCATGCAGACTGCCAGAGACACCATTGAGGATATGGAAGTGGATGAGAAGGACGACACCGAGCCCATGGAAGTTGATGAGCAAGACGACACCGAGCCCATGGAAGTTGATGAGAAGGACGACACCGAGCCCATGGAAGTTGATGAGCAGGATGACACCGAGCCCATGGAAGTGGATGAAAATGATGAGACTGAGCCCATGGAAGTTGATGAGCAGGATGACACCGAGCCCATGGACGTTGATGAGAAGGACAAGGAAGAGCCCCTGGTCCTGGGGTGAGGATGGAGCCCCAGGAGCAGGACAACCTGATGCTCCCCTGCCCTGCCCACAGGCAGTGCCCAGCCTGGGGCGGGGCTGGCTGGCTCTATTCAGGGACATGGTGCTCAAGGAAGTCCTGCTCTGCTGCTTCTTTCCTTCCTTCCTTCCTTCCTTCCTTCCCCGATTGACAGGGATAATGGGCATTGATAGGGCCCCGCTGTAAATATGTTCTACATGTTAGAGGGTTTTTATAGGAGCTGTTAGCCTAAAGCTCCTAGATTGTTCATCTCTAGGTTCTAGATTGTTCCCGTATAGGTCCCAGATTGTTACTGTATAGGTCCCAGGTTGTTGGAGTACTGGTTCCAGATTGTTAAAAGTATAGTCTTCCATGTAAATAAGTTCTATCCATTGTTGTTAGAAGGATAGATGTTCTGGAAATGTTTGGATCACCTCTGTTCAATAAATACAATTTCTTATTAAAACCCCGCCGCTCTTTGCAATTCCTTTGGGCAACCTTTGCACAGTCATGGTTTCAACTTGCTCATGGTTCCTGGGGCTGGAGGTCCCGGGGGGTGCTGGCACAGCCAGCCCTGGCTGGGGGTCCCTGTGCAGGGAGGTCCCACTGACCCAGCACTGCTGTTCCTGGGGCCCAGCAGTGTCCCCGAGGGCAAAGCTGTCACCAGCAGAGAGGGAGCTGTGACAGCAGCAGCCCCTGCAGCCACGCCAACAAAGCAAAGGAAACCTCCTGCCACCCTTCCTGCTGCAGCCACTGGGACTCCTGGGCAGGAGCCAGCATCAGGCACAGGGATGCAACATCCACCTCCATGCTCTGAAGGTCACGACAGCCTTGGCAACTCTGGGACCTGCACCTGGGCTGCTGCAGGGGCTGATGTTTAAGGCTTGCAGCCTCAAAAACCTCTGGGCTTTGCTTCCCCCGCTGCTTTCCATTGCCCTGTGCCCAGGATCCTCACCCTGACCGTGTTCCCCACTCCCTGAGCATCCCCATCACAGGGGGCACTGGCAAATCCCGCACGCTTCACAAAACAAACTCCCCCACAGTAACCAAACCACTCTTTGGTCAGAGGGTGCCAAGGGGAAGCTCAGCACCAGCTGCCGTTTAAAGCATGCTTTCAAAAGTGGCTTCAGGCACTCTGGCAGTGCCTGCTGTGCAGCTGAGGCTGTGGGGACACAGCACTGGCTCAGGCCAGCCCTCAGCCCCTCACAGCTCATGCCAAGGGCCCAGCTCACAAAGCAGTTTCATACCACTTGCAGCAGCTATTTCAAAGGCCTAAATGTCATTCACAGGAGCCATTTAGGTGCCATGTAGGTGCCAATTCAGTGTCGGTGTCCTGGCATGAGAAGCCATGACGGGGCCTCTGCATGTGCACTCAGGGCACTTCCAGTGCCATCCCAAAGGGATCACAAAGGACAGGGCTCTTCTTTCAGCACTGCTGAGCTCCTCACCCAGCATTTAAATCTCAGGAAGAGACAAGAATTGAGTGCACCAGGGAAGCTGGCCTCCAAGAAAAGGCATCAATCCCACGGCCCACCCAAGCCAACGGCCTGCATGTCTGTACCTTCTCCTCCTTCTCTCTTCTCTGCTGTCACTTTGCCCCTTCTCTCTGTCCGGGAGCTTGGCCTCTCAGACAAATAAAAGATGTGCATCCTCACGTAGCCACTGCATAGATGTCTTACAGAATTGTCCCTTCTTCCCCGACAGCTGCAAATCCTACCGCTGCCAGACCTCATCCCTTGCTCCCACAAAGGGAGAGAAGACTTTCCATTCTAATTCATTGTCCAGCTCTAAGTCAACTACCCAGTCAGTAGAAATAGCTGTGAAATCCCCTCCACCAACCTGCCACAAGAGCTACAGCTGCGGAGGGGGAAACAGCAAACTCCCACCCCCACCACTGCTTTGGACTCCTTACCAGCTAAAATATATCCCACTCCTGCGATTATTTCTTTTAACCACAGCTACAATCAATTGGAATCAATTAAACACAAGATCACAGAATGGGCTGGGTGCAAAGGAACCTTCAGTGCCACCCAGTGCAAGCTCTGCCACGGCAGGGACACCTCCCACTGTCCCACGCTGCTCCAGCCTGGCCTTGGGCACTGCCAGGGATCCAGGGGCAGCCACAGCTGCTCTGGGCACCCTGTGCCAGCCCTGCCCACCCTGCCAGGGAACAAGTCCTGCCCCATATCCCATCTGAAGCTGCTCCCAGTGCAAAGAGGTGTCACTGCATGGCCTTGGGATGATGGATCAAGAGAAAGCCCCAGGCTTTGAGCAGAGCCCCCAGTGCCTGTGCTGGGGACGTGCCACCCACCTGCCCCGCAAGCACTCAGCTGCCTCGCAGCCAAAAGGAGTGTCCAACAGGCAAAGTACTCCCAGAGGATCAAGCCCTGGTCACTGCACCAATGACAAGGTCTTTATTGGGAAGAAATGTCAAAGCACAGCGACATTTCTTTTCCAAGCAGGAGACGCTGATCCTGGTGCGGCACCGCAGGCATGCTGTTATTGCTGGTCCTCAATTCATCCCTTTATCAGCTGCAGGGCCACCAGGACAGGCTTTGGTCTCCCAGGCCAGCACTGAGGGACACTGCTGCCCCCACCAGCTGTCCCCAGCCCTGGGTGCTGTCCCCGCCAGGGCTGTCCCCAGCCCTGTGTGCCCGAGCCTCTGCAGCCCAAAGCACCTGGAGATCCCCCTGAGCATCAGCGATCAGGGCCGCTGCAATCAGCCTGCTGACCCAAAATCCCAAGTCCTGCCACAAGAAAAGCAGCTGATGCATCGATACCTTGGAATTACATGTCTCAATGCAAGGACAGGAAGCCCCCCTATGCCACCAAATCATTGCTAAGGGCTTGCAAGCCTCAACCCGCAGATTTCAGCGTTGCACACACAGTCAGGGCAAGGGTAAATCCACACAGAAATGACACAGAAATTCCAAAACACACATCATGTTGGTCTTGACGCCTTTCTTGTTGGCTCAAGGGCTGTTTCTGTGGGCCACGCTTGCACAGAAAGAAAGAAAGGAAGTGCAGCTGCTGAGGAACATCTCCATGCCCTCAGCAGGTTTTGGTGCCTTTGCTGCAGGGCCGCTCCTGTCAGAGCCCCCTCTCTGCTGCTGACGCCTTTGCTCTTGGCGACACCAGCCCAGGAACACCAGCAGGGCCCAGGGCTGGGTCAGGGGGACCCCCCTGTGCACAGGGACTCCCAGCCCCGTGGCTGTGCCAGCACCCCCAGAAACACCAAGATCTGGCAGCACTTTGCTCCGCTGCTCTTTCCGGACACGCAACCATCTCCTTCCTTTACCATCGCAGGAAAATTCAACCTCTACCTCAGCCAAAGACCATTTCCCACACATGGCTGCTCAGAAATGTTCTTCTGCACTTCCTCCACCAAAAACACCCCCGCATGCCCAGAAGAGATCCCAGGGCCATCAGGATACCCTCCACAAACACTGCACAGGCACCCAGGACCATGGGCTTTCCATCTCTGCCATTCAGGCTCCCTGCGCTGCTCCTGTTCATTTTCTCCTCCTCTCTCCATCACTTTGGGAGCCACAGAGCTCCCAGGCTTTGGCAATTCCCAAGGCCAGTGCTGTGCATGGCTTGTTGGACACCCCCGGGGCTGTGGACTGTGGACTGACATCCCTGTGGTGTTTCAGAGAAGCTGTTGAGAACCACAGCAAGCCACCAAGTTACTGAGCCTACTAGAACACCTCCCCAAGAGTAAAAGCTGAAAAAGTTGGGGCTGCTGAGGAACGAGAGCTGAAGCTTGTGTGGCAAGCTCAGAGCACATTCACAGTGAATGAAAGGTGGAAGAAGGAGCGTGACTCTTCCTCAGGAAGTGTACTGATGGGACAAGGGGGAATGGGATCAAACGGAAAGAGAGTTGGAAGAGATTTGATGCTGGAAAGAAGTTCTTTAATGTGAGGCTGCTTGTCCCTGACACAGGGACCTGTGCACATGTGGGTGCCCCATCCCCAGCAACATCCAAGGCCACGTTGGACAGGGTTGAAGTGCTGGGAGCTTGCTCAGGTTGGAACCAGATGATTTTTAGGGTCCCTTCCAAGCCAAACCACTCAAGGATTTGATGGTTCCATGACGTCCATCTCCAAGAGAGGAGTGGCCCTGAAGCTTCTGTGACATCACGGAGCCTGGAGTGCTCCAGGTGGAAGGTCCAGGGCCTGGAGACCAGCACAACAGACAGTTCACCTGCTGCCAGCACTCAGTTCTCCCCCACTCTTTGCTCTCTGCCACGGTGCCAAGATGTTCCCGCTGCCAGCACTCGGTTGTCCCTCGCTCTTCGTTCTGTGCCTTGGTGCTGAGCTGCTCCTGCTGCCTGGACTTTTCCAGCACTTCTACTGGAGCATCAACGCCAGTAGGATGAGCGCTCCTGTCCCAGCGGAGGTACAGTGCCATACCAGGGAGGGGGGCAGCCCTGACTGCCTGGGCAGGCTGCAGCCCTGTGGGGATGGATGCTGGGGACAGGGACCCCAAGGGAAATTGTGCTGTCTCATGCAGACTGCCAGAGACACCATTGAGGATATGGAAGTGGATGAGAAGGACGACACCGAGCCCATGGAAGTTGATGAGCAAGACGACACCGAGCCCATGGAAGTTGATGAGAAGGACGACACCGAGCCCATGGAAGTTGATGAGCAGGATGACACCGAGCCCATGGAAGTGGATGAAAATGATGAGACTGAGCCCATGGAAGTTGATGAGCAGGATGACACCGAGCCCATGGACGTTGATGAGAAGGACAAGGAAGAGCCCCTGGTCCTGGGGTGAGGATGGAGCCCCAGGAGCAGGACAACCTGATGCTCCCCTGCCCTGCCCTGCCCACAGGCAGTGCCCAGCCTGGGGCGGGGCTGGCTGGCTCTCCTCAGGGACATGGTGCTCAAGGAAGTCCTGCTCTGCTGCTTCTTTCCTTCCTTCCTTCCTTCCTTCCCCGATTGACAGGGATAATGGGCATTGATAGGGCCCCGCTGTAAATATGTTCTACATGTTAGAGGGTTTTTATAGGAGCTGTTAGCCTAAAGCTCCTAGATTGTTCATCTCTAGGTTCTAGATTGTTCCCGTATAGGTCCCAGATTGTTACTGTATAGGACCCAGGTTGTTGGAGTACTGGTTCCAGATTGTTAAAAGCATAGTCTTCCATGTAAATAAGTTCTATCCATTGTTGTTAGAAGGATAGATGTTCTGGAAATGTTTGGATCACCTTTGTTCAATAAATACAATTTCTTATTAAAACCCCGCCTCTCTTTGCAATTCCTTTGGGCAACCTTTGCACAGTGGTGGTTTCCACTTGCTCATGGTTCCTGGGGCTGGAGGTCCCTGGGGGTGCTGGCACAGCCAGCCCTGGCTGGGGGTCCCTGTGCAGGGAGGTCCCACTGACCCAGCACTGCTGTTCCTGGGGCCCAGCAGTGTCCCCGAGGGCAAAGCTGTCACCAGCAGAGAGGGAGCTGTGACAGCAGCAGCCCCTGCAGCCACGCCAACAAAGCAAAGGAAACCTCCTGCCACCCTTCCTGCTGCAGCCACTGGGACTCCTGGGCAGGAGCCAGCATCAGGCACAGGGATGCAACATCCACCTCCATGCTCTGAAGGTCACGACAGCCTTGGCAACTCTGGGACCTGCACCTGGGCTGCTGCAGGGGCTGATGTTTAAGGCTTGCAGCCTCAAAAACCTCTGGGCTTTGCTTCCCCCGCTGCTTTCCATTGCCCTGTGCCCAGGATCCTCACCCTGACCGTGTTCCCCACTCCCTGAGCATCCCCATCACAGGGGGCACTGGCAAATCCCGCACGCTTCACAAAACAAACTCCCCCACAGTAACCAAACCACTCTTTGGTCAGAGGGTGCCAAGGGGAAGCTCAGCACCAGCTGCCGTTTAAAGCATGCTTTCAAAAGTGGCTTCAGGCACTCTGGCAGTGCCTGCTGTGCAGCTGAGGCTGTGGGGACACAGCACTGGCTCAGGCCAGCCCTCAGCCCCTCACAGCTCATGCCAAGGGCCCAGCTCACAAAGCAGTTTCATACCACTTGCAGCAGCTATTTCAAAGGCCTAAATGTCATTCACAGGAGCCATTTAGGTGCCATGTAGGTGCCAATTCAGTGTCGGTGTCCTGGCATGAGAAGCCATGACGGGGCCTCTGCATGTGCACTCAGGGCACTTCCAGTGCCATCCCAAAGGGATCACAAAGGACAGGGCTCTTCTTTCAGCACTGCTGAGCTCCTCACCCAGCATTTAAATCTCAGGAAGAGACAAGAATTGAGTGCACCAGGGAAGCTGGCCTCCAAGAAAAGGCATCAATCCCACGGCCCACCCAAGCCAACGGCCTGCATGTCTGTACCTTCTCCTCCTTCTCTCTTCTCTGCTGTCACTTTGCCCCTTCTCTCTGTCCGGGAGCTTGGCCTCTCAGACAAATAAAAGATGTGCATCCTCACGTAGCCACTGCATAGATGTCTTACAGAATTGTCCCTTCTTCCCCGACAGCTGCAAATCCTACCGCTGCCAGACCTCATCCCTTGCTCCCACAAAGGGAGAGAAGACTTTCCATTCTAATTCATTGTCCAGCTCTAAGTCAACTACCCAGTCAGTAGAAATAGCTGTGAAATCCCCTCCACCAACCTGCCACAAGAGCTACAGCTGCGGAGGGGGAAACAGCAAACTCCCACCCCCACCACTGCTTTGGACTCCTTACCAGCTAAAATATATCCCACTCCTGCGATTATTTCTTTTAACCACAGCTACAATCAATTGGAATCAATTAAACACAAGATCACAGAATGGGCTGGGTGCAAAGGAACCTTCAGTGCCACCCAGTGCAAGCTCTGCCACGGCAGGGACACCTCCCACTGTCCCACGCTGCTCCAGCCTGGCCTTGGGCACTGCCAGGGATCCAGGGGCAGCCACAGCTGCTCTGGGCACCCTGTGCCAGCCCTGCCCACCCTGCCAGGGAACAAGTCCTGCCCCGTATCCCATCTGAAGCTGCTCCCAGTGCAAAGAGGTGTCACTGCATGGCCTTGGGATGATGGATCAAGAGAAAGCCCCAGGCTTTGAGCAGAGCCCCCAGTGCCTGTGCTGGGGACGTGCCACCCACCTGCCCCGCAAGCACTCAGCTGCCTCGCAGCCAAAAGGAGTGTCCAACAGGCAAAGTACTCCCAGAGGATCAAGCCCTGGTCACTGCACCAATGACAAGGTCTTTATTGGGAAGAAATGTCAAAGCACAGCGACATTTCTTTTCCAAGCAGGAGACGCTGATCCTGGTACGGCACCGCAGGCATGCTGTTATTGCTGGTCCTCAATTCATCCCTTTATCAGCTGCAGGGCCACCAGGACAGGCTTTGGTCTCCCAGGCCAGCGCTGAGGGACACTGCTGCCCCCACCAGCTGTCCCCAGCCCTGGGTGCTGTCCCCGCCAGGGCTGTCCCCAGCCCTGTGTGCCCGAGCCTCTGCAGCCCAAAGCACCTGGAGATCCCCCTGAGCATCAGCGATCAGGGCCGCTGCAATCAGCCTGCTGACCCAAAATCCCAAGTCCTGCCACAAGAAAAGCAGCTGATGCATCGATACCTTGGAATTACATGTCTCAATGCAAGGACAGGAAGCCCCCCTATGCCACCAAATCATTGCTAAGGGCTTGCAAGCCTCAACCCGCAGACTTCAGCGTTGCACACACAGTCAGGGCAAGGGTAAATCCACACAGAAATGACACAGAAATTCCAAAACACACATCTTGTTGGTCTTGACGCCTTTCTTGTTGGCTCAAGGGCTGTTTCTGTGGGCCACGCTTGCACAGAAAGAAAGAAAGGAAGTGCAGCTGCTGAGGAACATCTCCATGCCCTCAGCAGGTTTTGGTGCCTTTGCTGCAGGGCCGCTCCTGTCAGAGCCCCCTCTCTGCTGCTGACGCCTTTGCTCTTGGCGACACCAGCCCAGGAACACCAGCAGGGCCCAGGGCTGGGTCAGGGGGACCCCCCTGTGCACAGGGACTCCCAGCCCCGTGGCTGTGCCAGCACCCCCAGAAACACCAAGATCTGGCAGCACTTTGCTCCGCTGCTCTTTCCGGACACGCAACCATCTCCTTCCTTTGCCATCGCAGGAAAATTCAACCTCTACCTCAGCCAAAGACCATTTCCCACACATGGCTGCTCAGAAATGTTCTTCTGCACTTCCTCCACCAAAAACACCCCCGCATGCCCAGAAGAGATCCCAGGGCCATCAGGATACCCTCCACAAACACTGCACAGGCACCCGGGACCATGGGCTTTCCATCTCTGCCATTCAGGCTCCCTGCGCTGCTCCTGTTCATTTTCTCCTCCTCTCTCCATCACTTTGGGAGCCACAGAGCTCCCAGGCTTTGGCAATTCCCAAGGCCAGTGCTGTGCATGGCTTGTTGGACACCCCCGGGGCTGTGGACTGTGGACTGACATCCCTGTGGTGTTTCAGAGAAGCTGTTGAGAACCACAGCAAGCCACCGAGTTACTGAGCCTACTAGAACACCTCCCCAAGAGTAAAAGCTGAAAAAGTTGGGGCTGCTGAGGAACGAGAGCTGAAGCTTGTGTGGCAAGCTCAGAGCACATTCACAGTGAATGAAAGGTGGAAGAAGGAGCGTGACTCTTCCTCAGGAAGTCTACTGATGGGACAAGGGGGAATGGGATCAAACGGAAAGAGAGTTGGAAGAGATTTGATGCTGGAAAGAAGTTCTTTAATGTGAGGCTGCTTGTCCCTGACACAGGGACCTGTGCACATGTGGGTGCCCCATCCCCAGCAACATCCAAGGCCACGTTGGACAGGGTTGAAGTGCTGGGAGCTTGCTCAGGTTGGAACCAGATGATTTTTAGGGTCCCTTCCAAGCCAAACCACTCAAGGATTTGATGGTTCCATGACGTCCATCTCCAAGAGAGAAGTGGCCCTGAAGCTTCTGTGACATCACGGAGCCTGGAGTGCTCCAGGTGGAAGGTCCAGGGCCTGGAGACCAGCACAACAGACAGTTCACCTGCTGCCAGCACTCAGTTCTCCCCCACTCTTTGCTCTCTGCCACGGTGCCAAGATGTTCCCGCTGCCAGCACTCGGTTGTCCCTCGCTCTTCGTTCTGTGCCTTGGTGCTGAGCTGCTCCTGCTGCCTGGACTTTTCCAGCACTTCTACTGGAGCATCAACGCCAGTAGGATGAGCGCTCCTGTCCCAGCGGAGGTACAGTGCCATACCAGGGAGGGGGGCAGCCCTGACTGCCTGGGCAGGCTGCAGCCCTGTGGGGATGGATGCTGGGGACAGGGACCCCAAGGGAGATTGTGCTGTCTCACGCAGACTGCCAGAGACACCATTGAGGATATGGAAGTGGATGAGAAGGACGACACCGAGCCCATGGAAGTTGATGAGCAAGACGACACCGAGCCCATGGAAGTTGATGAGAAGGACGACACCGAGCCCATGGAAGTTGATGAGCAGGATGACACCGAGCCCATGGAAGTGGATGAAAATGATGAGACTGAGCCCATGGAAGTTGATGAGCAGGATGACACCGAGCCCATGGACGTTGATGAGAAGGACAAGGAAGAGCCCCTGGTCCTGGGGTGAGGATGGAGCCCCAGGAGCAGGACAACCTGATGCTCCCCTGCCCTGCCCACAGGCAGTGCCCAGCCTGGGGCGGGGCTGGCTGGCTCTATTCAGGGACATGGTGCTCAAGGAAGTCCTGCTCTGCTGCTTCTTTCCTTCCTTCCTTCCTTCCTTCCTTCCCCGATTGACAGGGATAATGGGCATTGATAGGGCCCCGCTGTAAATATGTTCTACATGTTAGAGGGTTTTTATAGGAGCTGTTAGCCTAAAGCTCCTAGATTGTTCATCTCTAGGTTCTAGATTGTTCCCGTATAGGTCCCAGATTGTTACTGTATAGGTCCCAGGTTGTTGGAGTACTGGTTCCAGATTGTTAAAAGTATAGTCTTCCATGTAAATAAGTTCTATCCATTGTTGTTAGAAGGATAGATGTTCTGGAAATGTTTGGATCACCTCTGTTCAATAAATACAATTTCTTATTAAAACCCCGCCGCTCTTTGCAATTCCTTTGGGCAACCTTTGCACAGTCATGGTTTCAACTTGCTCATGGTTCCTGGGGCTGGAGGTCCCGGGGGGTGCTGGCACAGCCAGCCCTGGCTGGGGGTCCCTGTGCAGGGAGGTCCCACTGACCCAGCACTGCTGTTCCTGGGGCCCAGCAGTGTCCCCGAGGGCAAAGCTGTCACCAGCAGAGAGGGAGCTGTGACAGCAGCAGCCCCTGCAGCCACGCCAACAAAGCAAAGGAAACCTCCTGCCACCCTTCCTGCTGCAGCCACTGGGACTCCTGGGCAGGAGCCAGCATCAGGCACAGGGATGCAACATCCACCTCCATGCTCTGAAGGTCACGACAGCCTTGGCAACTCTGGGACCTGCACCTGGGCTGCTGCAGGGGCTGATGTTTAAGGCTTGCAGCCTCAAAAACCTCTGGGCTTTGCTTCCCCCGCTGCTTTCCATTGCCCTGTGCCCAGGATCCTCACCCTGACCGTGTTCCCCACTCCCTGAGCATCCCCATCACAGGGGGCACTGGCAAATCCCGCACGCTTCACAAAACAAACTCCCCCACAGTAACCAAACCACTCTTTGGTCAGAGGGTGCCAAGGGGAAGCTCAGCACCAGCTGCCGTTTAAAGCATGCTTTCAAAAGTGGGTTCAGGCACTCTGGCAGTGCCTGCTGTGCAGCTGAGGCTGTGGGGACACAGCACTGGCTCAGGCCAGCCCTCAGCCCCTCACAGCTCATGCCAAGGGCCCAGCTCACAAAGCAGTTTCATACCACTTGCAGCAGCTATTTCAAAGGCCTAAATGTCATTCACAGGAGCCATTTAGGTGCCATGTAGGTGCCAATTCAGTGTCGGTGTCCTGGCATGAGAAGCCATGACGGGGCCTCTGCATGTGCACTCAGGGCACTTCCAGTGCCATCCCAAAGGGATCACAAAGGACAGGGCTCTTCTTTCAGCACTGCTGAGCTCCTCACCCAGCATTTAAATCTCAGGAAGAGACAAGAATTGAGTGCACCAGGGAAGCTGGCCTCCAAGAAAAGGCATCAATCCCACGGCCCACCCAAGCCAACGGCCTGCATGTCTGTACCTTCTCCTCCTTCTCTCTTCTCTGCTGTCACTTTGCCCCTTCTCTCTGTCCGGGAGCTTGGCCTCTCAGACAAATAAAAGATGTGCATCCTCACGTAGCCACTGCATAGATGTCTTACAGAATTGTCCCTTCTTCCCCGACAGCTGCAAATCCTACCGCTGCCAGACCTCATCCCTTGCTCCCACAAAGGGAGAGAAGACTTTCCATTCTAATTCATTGTCCAGCTCTAAGTCAACTACCCAGTCAGTAGAAATAGCTGTGAAATCCCCTCCACCAACCTGCCACAAGAGCTACAGCTGCGGAGGGGGAAACAGCAAACTCCCACCCCCACCACTGCTTTGGACTCCTTACCAGCTAAAATATATCCCACTCCTGCGATTATTTCTTTTAACCACAGCTACAATCAATTGGAATCAATTAAACACAAGATCACAGAATGGGCTGGGTGCAAAGGAACCTTCAGTGCCACCCAGTGCAAGCTCTGCCACGGCAGGGACACCTCCCACTGTCCCACGCTGCTCCAGCCTGGCCTTGGGCACTGCCAGGGATCCAGGGGCAGCCACAGCTGCTCTGGGCACCCTGTGCCAGCCCTGCCCACCCTGCCAGGGAACAAGTCCTGCCCCGTATCCCATCTGAAGCTGCTCCCAGTGCAAAGAGGTGTCACTGCATGGCCTTGGGATGATGGATCAAGAGAAAGCCCCAGGCTTTGAGCAGAGCCCCCAGTGCCTGTGCTGGGGACGTGCCACCCACCTGCCCCGCAAGCACTCAGCTGCCTCGCAGCCAAAAGGAGTGTCCAACAGGCAAAGTACTCCCAGAGGATCAAGCCCTGGTCACTGCACCAATGACAAGGTCTTTATTGGGAAGAAATGTCAAAGCACAGCGACATTTCTTTTCCAAGCAGGAGACGCTGATCCTGGTACGGCACCGCAGGCATGCTGTTATTGCTGGTCCTCAATTCATCCCTTTATCAGCTGCAGGGCCACCAGGACAGGCTTTGGTCTCCCAGGCCAGCGCTGAGGGACACTGCTGCCCCCACCAGCTGTCCCCAGCCCTGGGTGCTGTCCCCGCCAGGGCTGTCCCCAGCCCTGTGTGCCCGAGCCTCTGCAGCCCAAAGCACCTGGAGATCCCCCTGAGCATCAGCGATCAGGGCCGCTGCAATCAGCCTGCTGACCCAAAATCCCAAGTCCTGCCACAAGAAAAGCAGCTGATGCATCGATACCTTGGAATTACATGTCTCAATGCAAGGACAGGAAGCCCCCCTATGCCACCAAATCATTGCTAAGGGCTTGCAAGCCTCAACCCGCAGACTTCAGCGTTGCACACACAGTCAGGGCAAGGGTAAATCCACACAGAAATGACACAGAAATTCCAAAACACACATCTTGTTGGTCTTGACGCCTTTCTTGTTGGCTCAAGGGCTGTTTCTGTGGGCCACGCTTGCACAGAAAGAAAGAAAGGAAGTGCAGCTGCTGAGGAACATCTCCATGCCCTCAGCAGGTTTTGGTGCCTTTGCTGCAGGGCCGCTCCTGTCAGAGCCCCCTCTCTGCTGCTGACGCCTTTGCTCTTGGCGACACCAGCCCAGGAACACCAGCAGGGCCCAGGGCTGGGTCAGGGGGACCCCCCTGTGCACAGGGACTCCCAGCCCCGTGGCTGTGCCAGCACCCCCAGAAACACCAAGATCTGGCAGCACTTTGCTCCGCTGCTCTTTCCGGACACGCAACCATCTCCTTCCTTTGCCATCGCAGGAAAATTCAACCTCTACCTCAGCCAAAGACCATTTCCCACACATGGCTGCTCAGAAATGTTCTTCTGCACTTCCTCCACCAAAAACACCCCCGCATGCCCAGAAGAGATCCCAGGGCCATCAGGATACCCTCCACAAACACTGCACAGGCACCCGGGACCATGGGCTTTCCATCTCTGCCATTCAGGCTCCCTGCGCTGCTCCTGTTCATTTTCTCCTCCTCTCTCCATCACTTTGGGAGCCACAGAGCTCCCAGGCTTTGGCAATTCCCAAGGCCAGTGCTGTGCATGGCTTGTTGGACACCCCCGGGGCTGTGGACTGTGGACTGACATCCCTGTGGTGTTTCAGAGAAGCTGTTGAGAACCACAGCAAGCCACCGAGTTACTGAGCCTACTAGAACACCTCCCCAAGAGTAAAAGCTGAAAAAGTTGGGGCTGCTGAGGAACGAGAGCTGAAGCTTGTGTGGCAAGCTCAGAGCACATTCACAGTGAATGAAAGGTGGAAGAAGGAGCGTGACTCTTCCTCAGGAAGTCTACTGATGGGACAAGGGGGAATGGGATCAAACGGAAAGAGAGTTGGAAGAGATTTGATGCTGGAAAGAAGTTCTTTAATGTGAGGCTGCTTGTCCCTGACACAGGGACCTGTGCACATGTGGGTGCCCCATCCCCAGCAACATCCAAGGCCACGTTGGACAGGGTTGAAGTGCTGGGAGCTTGCTCAGGTTGGAACCAGATGATTTTTAGGGTCCCTTCCAAGCCAAACCACTCAAGGATTTGATGGTTCCATGACGTCCATCTCCAAGAGAGAAGTGGCCCTGAAGCTTCTGTGACATCACGGAGCCTGGAGTGCTCCAGGTGGAAGGTCCAGGGCCTGGAGACCAGCACAACAGACAGTTCACCTGCTGCCAGCACTCAGTTCTCCCCCACTCTTTGCTCTCTGCCACGGTGCCAAGATGTTCCCGCTGCCAGCACTCGGTTGTCCCTCGCTCTTCGTTCTGTGCCTTGGTGCTGAGCTGCTCCTGCTGCCTGGACTTTTCCAGCACTTCTACTGGAGCATCAACGCCAGTAGGATGAGCGCTCCTGTCCCAGCGGAGGTACAGTGCCATACCAGGGAGGGGGGCAGCCCTGACTGCCTGGGCAGGCTGCAGCCCTGTGGGGATGGATGCTGGGGACAGGGACCCCAAGGGAGATTGTGCTGTCTCACGCAGACTGCCAGAGACACCATTGAGGATATGGAAGTGGATGAGAAGGACGACACCGAGCCCATGGAAGTTGATGAGCAAGACGACACCGAGCCCATGGAAGTTGATGAGAAGGACGACACCGAGCCCATGGAAGTTGATGAGCAGGATGACACCGAGCCCATGGAAGTGGATGAAAATGATGAGACTGAGCCCATGGAAGTTGATGAGCAGGATGACACCGAGCCCATGGACGTTGATGAGAAGGACAAGGAAGAGCCCCTGGTCCTGGGGTGAGGATGGAGCCCCAGGAGCAGGACAACCTGATGCTCCCCTGCCCTGCCCACAGGCAGTGCCCAGCCTGGGGCGGGGCTGGCTGGCTCTATTCAGGGACATGGTGCTCAAGGAAGTCCTGCTCTGCTGCTTCTTTCCTTCCTTCCTTCCTTCCTTCCTTCCCCGATTGACAGGGATAATGGGCATTGATAGGGCCCCGCTGTAAATATGTTCTACATGTTAGAGGGTTTTTATAGGAGCTGTTAGCCTAAAGCTCCTAGACTGTTCATCTCTAGGTTCTAGATTGTTCCCGTATAGGTCCCAGATTGTTACTGTATAGGTCCCAGGTTGTTGGAGTACTGGTTCCAGATTGTTAAAAGTATAGTCTTCCATGTAAATAAGTTCTATCCATTGTTGTTAGAAGGATAGATGTTCTGGAAATGTTTGGATCACCTCTGTTCAATAAATACAATTTCTTATTAAAACCCCGCCGCTCTTTGCAATTCCTTTGGGCAACCTTTGCACAGTCATGGTTTCAACTTGCTCATGGTTCCTGGGGCTGGAGGTCCCGGGGGGTGCTGGCACAGCCAGCCCTGGCTGGGGGTCCCTGTGCAGGGAGGTCCCACTGACCCAGCACTGCTGTTCCTGGGGCCCAGCAGTGTCCCCGAGGGCAAAGCTGTCACCAGCAGAGAGGGAGCTGTGACAGCAGCAGCCCCTGCAGCCACGCCAACAAAGCAAAGGAAACCTCCTGCCACCCTTCCTGCTGCAGCCACTGGGACTCCTGGGCAGGAGCCAGCATCAGGCACAGGGATGCAACATCCACCTCCATGCTCTGAAGGTCACGACAGCCTTGGCAACTCTGGGACCTGCACCTGGGCTGCTGCAGGGGCTGATGTTTAAGGCTTGCAGCCTCAAAAACCTCTGGGCTTTGCTTCCCCCGCTGCTTTCCATTGCCCTGTGCCCAGGATCCTCACCCTGACCGTGTTCCCCACTCCCTGAGCATCCCCATCACAGGGGGCACTGGCAAATCCCGCACGCTTCACAAAACAAACTCCCCCACAGTAACCAAACCACTCTTTGGTCAGAGGGTGCCAAGGGGAAGCTCAGCACCAGCTGCCGTTTAAAGCATGCTTTCAAAAGTGGGTTCAGGCACTCTGGCAGTGCCTGCTGTGCAGCTGAGGCTGTGGGGACACAGCACTGGCTCAGGCCAGCCCTCAGCCCCTCACAGCTCATGCCAAGGGCCCAGCTCACAAAGCAGTTTCATACCACTTGCAGCAGCTATTTCAAAGGCCTAAATGTCATTCACAGGAGCCATTTAGGTGCCATGTAGGTGCCAATTCAGTGTCGGTGTCCTGGCATGAGAAGCCATGACGGGGCCTCTGCATGTGCACTCAGGGCACTTCCAGTGCCATCCCAAAGGGATCACAAAGGACAGGGCTCTTCTTTCAGCACTGCTGAGCTCCTCACCCAGCATTTAAATCTCAGGAAGAGACAAGAATTGAGTGCACCAGGGAAGCTGGCCTCCAAGAAAAGGCATCAATCCCACGGCCCACCCAAGCCAACGGCCTGCATGTCTGTACCTTCTCCTCCTTCTCTCTTCTCTGCTGTCACTTTGCCCCTTCTCTCTGTCCGGGAGCTTGGCCTCTCAGACAAATAAAAGATGTGCATCCTCACGTAGCCACTGCATAGATGTCTTACAGAATTGTCCCTTCTTCCCCGACAGCTGCAAATCCTACCGCTGCCAGACCTCATCCCTTGCTCCCACAAAGGGAGAGAAGACTTTCCATTCTAATTCATTGTCCAGCTCTAAGTCAACTACCCAGTCAGTAGAAATAGCTGTGAAATCCCCTCCACCAACCTGCCACAAGAGCTACAGCTGCGGAGGGGGAAACAGCAAACTCCCACCCCCACCACTGCTTTGGACTCCTTACCAGCTAAAATATATCCCACTCCTGCGATTATTTCTTTTAACCACAGCTACAATCTATTGGAATCAATTAAACACAAGATCACAGAATGGGCTGGGTGCAAAGGAACCTTCAGTGCCACCCAGTGCAAGCTCTGCCACGGCAGGGACACCTCCCACTGTCCCACGCTGCTCCAGCCTGGCCTTGGGCACTGCCAGGGATCCAGGGGCAGCCACAGCTGCTCTGGGCACCCTGTGCCAGGCCTGCCCACCCTGCCAGGGAACAAGTCCTGCCCCATATCCCATCTGAAGCTGCTCCCAGTGCAAAGAGGTGTCACTGCATGGCCTTGGGATGATGGATCAAGAGAAAGCCCCAGGCTTTGAGCAGAGCCCCCAGTGCCTGTGCTGGGGACGTGCCACCCACCTGCCCCGCAAGCACTCAGCTGCCTCGCAGCCAAAAGGAGTGTCCAACAGGCAAAGTACTCCCAGAGGATCAAGCCCTGGTCACTGCACCAATGACAAGGTCTTTATTGGGAAGAAATGTCAAAGCACAGCGACATTTCTTTTCCAAGCAGGAGACGCTGATCCTGGTGCGGCACCGCAGGCATGCTGTTATTGCTGGTCCTCAATTCATCCCTTTATCAGCTGCAGGGCCACCAGGACAGGCTTTGGTCTCCCAGGCCAGCGCTGAGGGACACTGCTGTCCCCACCAGCTGTCCCCAGCCCTGGGTGCTGTCCCCGCCAGGGCTGTCCCCAGCCCTGTGTGCCCGAGCCTCTGCAGCCCAAAGCACCTGGAGATCCCCCTGAGCATCAGCGATCAGGGCCGCTGCAATCAGCCTGCTGACCCAAAATCCCAAGTCCTGCCACAAGAAAAGCAGCTGATGCATCGATACCTTGGAATTACATGTCTCAATGCAAGGACAGGAAGCCCCCCTATGCCACCAAATCATTGCTAAGGGCTTGCAAGCCTCAACCCGCAGATTTCAGCGTTGCACACACAGTCAGGGCAAGGGTAAATCCACACAGAAATGACACAGAAATTCCAAAACACACATCATGTTGGTCTTGACGCCTTTCTTGTTGGCTCAAGGGCTGTTTCTGTGGGCCACGCTTGCACAGAAAGAAAGAAAGGAAGTGCAGCTGCTGAGGAACATCTCCATGCCCTCAGCAGGTTTTGGTGCCTTTGCTGCAGGGCCGCTCCTGTCAGAGCCCCCTCTCTGCTGCTGACGCCTTTGCTCTTGGCGACACCAGCCCAGGAACACCAGCAGGGCCCAGGGCTGGGTCAGGGGGACCCCCCTGTGCACAGGGACTCCCAGCCCCGTGGCTGTGCCAGCACCCCCAGAAACACCAAGATCTGGCAGCACTTTGCTCCGCTGCTCTTTCCGGACACGCAACCATCTCCTTCCTTTACCATCGCAGGAAAATTCAACCTCTACCTCAGCCAAAGACCATTTCCCACACATGGCTGCTCAGAAATGTTCTTCTGCACTTCCTCCACCAAAAACACCCCCGCATGCCCAGAAGAGATCCCAGGGCCATCAGGATACCCTCCACAAACACTGCACAGGCACCCAGGACCATGGGCTTTCCATCTCTGCCATTCAGGCTCCCTGCGCTGCTCCTGTTCATTTTCTCCTCCTCTCTCCATCACTTTGGGAGCCACAGAGCTCCCAGGCTTTGGCAATTCCCAAGGCCAGTGCTGTGCATGGCTTGTTGGACACCCCCGGGGCTGTGGACTGTGGACTGACATCCCTGTGGTGTTTCAGAGAAGCTGTTGAGAACCACAGCAAGCCACCAAGTTACTGAGCCTACTAGAACACCTCCCCAAGAGTAAAAGCTGAAAAAGTTGGGGCTGCTGAGGAACGAGAGCTGAAGCTTGTGTGGCAAGCTCAGAGCACATTCACAGTGAATGAAAGGTGGAAGAAGGAGCGTGACTCTTCCTCAGGAAGTGTACTGATGGGACAAGGGGGAATGGGATCAAACGGAAAGAGAGTTGGAAGAGATTTGATGCTGGAAAGAAGTTCTTTAATGTGAGGCTGCTTGTCCCTGACACAGGGACCTGTGCACATGTGGGTGCCCCATCCCCAGCAACATCCAAGGCCACGTTGGACAGGGTTGAAGTGCTGGGAGCTTGCTCAGGTTGGAACCAGATGATTTTTAGGGTCCCTTCCAAGCCAAACCACTCAAGGATTTGATGGTTCCATGACGTCCATCTCCAAGAGAGGAGTGGCCCTGAAGCTTCTGTGACATCACGGAGCCTGGAGTGCTCCAGGTGGAAGGTCCAGGGCCTGGAGACCAGCACAACAGACAGTTCACCTGCTGCCAGCACTCAGTTCTCCCCCACTCTTTGCTCTCTGCCACGGTGCCAAGATGTTCCCGCTGCCAGCACTCGGTTGTCCCTCGCTCTTCGTTCTGTGCCTTGGTGCTGAGCTGCTCCTGCTGCCTGGACTTTTCCAGCACTTCAACTGGACCATCAACGCCAGTAGGATGAGCGCTCCTGTCCCAGCGGAGGTACAGTGCCATACCAGGGAGGGGGGCAGCCCTGACTGCCTGGGCAGGCTGCAGCCCTGTGGGGATGGATGCTGGGGACAGGGACCCCAAGGGAAATTGTGCTGTCTCATGCAGACTGCCAGAGACACCATTGAGGATATGGAAGTGGATGAGAAGGACGACACCGAGCCCATGGAAGTTGATGAGCAAGACGACACCGAGCCCATGGAAGTTGATGAGAAGGACGACACCGAGCCCATGGAAGTTGATGAGCAGGATGACACCGAGCCCATGGAAGTGGATGAAAATGATGAGACTGAGCCCATGGAAGTTGATGAGCAGGATGACACCGAGCCCATGGACGTTGATGAGAAGGACAAGGAAGAGCCCCTGGTCCTGGGGTGAGGATGGAGCCCCAGGAGCAGGACAACCTGATGCTCCCCTGCCCTGCCCTGCCCACAGGCAGTGCCCAGCCTGGGGCGGGGCTGGCTGGCTCTCCTCAGGGACATGGTGCTCAAGGAAGTCCTGCTCTGCTGCTTCTTTCCTTCCTTCCTTCCTTCCTTCCCCGATTGACAGGGATAATGGGCATTGATAGGGCCCCGCTGTAAATATGTTCTACATGTTAGAGGGTTTTTATAGGAGCTGTTAGCCTAAAGCTCCTAGATTGTTCATCTCTAGGTTCTAGATTGTTCCCGTATAGGTCCCAGATTGTTACTGTATAGGACCCAGGTTGTTGGAGTACTGGTTCCAGATTGTTAAAAGTATAGTCTTCCATGTAAATAAGTTCTATCCATTGTTGTTAGAAGGATACATGTTCTGGAAATGTTTGGATCACCTTTGTTCAATAAATACAATTTCTTATTAAAACCCCGCCTCTCTTTGCAATTCCTTTGGGCAACCTTTGCACAGTGGTGGTTTCCACTTGCTCATGGTTCCTGGGGCTGGAGGTCCCTGGGGGTGCTGGCACAGCCAGCCCTGGCTGGGGGTCCCTGTGCAGGGAGGTCCCACTGACCCAGCACTGCTGTTCCTGGGGCACAGCAGTGTCCCCGAGGGCAAAGCTGTCACCAGCAGAGAGGGAGCTGTGACAGCAGCAGCCCCTGCAGCCACGCCAACAAAGCAAAGGAAACCTCCTGCCACCCTTCCTGCTGCAGCCACTGGGACTCCTGGGCAGGAGCCAGCATCAGGCACAGGGATGCAACATCCACCTCCATGCTCTGAAGGTCACGACAGCCTTGGCAACTCTGGGACCTGCACCTGGGCTGCTGCAGGGGCTGATGTTTAAGGCTTGCAGCCTCAAAAACCTCTGGGCTTTGCTTCCCCCGCTGCTTTCCATTGCCCTGTGCCCAGGATCCTCACCCTGACCGTGTTCCCCACTCCCTGAGCATCCCCATCACAGGGGGCACTGGCAAATCCCGCACGCTTCACAAAACAAACTCCCCCACAGTAACCAAACCACTCTTTGGTCAGAGGGTGCCAAGGGGAAGCTCAGCACCAGCTGCCGTTTAAAGCATGCTTTCAAAAGTGGGTTCAGGCACTCTGGCAGTGCCTGCTGTGCAGCTGAGGCTGTGGGGACACAGCACTGGCTCTGGCCAGCCCTCAGCCCCTCACAGCTCATGCCAAGGGCCCAGCTCACAAAGCAGTTTCATACCACTTGCAGCAGCTATTTCAAAGGCCTAAATGTCATTCACAGGAGCCATTTAGGTGCCATGTAGGTGCCAATTCAGTGTCGGTGTCCTGGCATGAGAAGCCATGACGGGGCCTCTGCATGTGCACTCAGGGCACTTCCAGTGCCATCCCAAAGGGATCACAAAGGACAGGGCTCTTCTTTCAGCACTGCTGAGCTCCTCAGCCAGCATTTAAATCTCAGGAAGAGACAAGAATTGAGTGCACCAGGGAAGCTGGCCTCCAAGAAAAGGCATCAATCCCACGGCCCACCCAAGCCAACGGCCTGCATGTCTGTACCTTCTCCTCCTTCTCTCTTCTCTGCTGTCACTTTGCCCCTTCTCTCTGTCCGGGAGCTTGGCCTCTCAGACAAATAAAAGATGTGCATCCTCACGTAGCCACTGCATAGATGTCTTACAGAATTGTCCCTTCTTCCCCGACAGCTGCAAATCCTACCGCTGCCAGACCTCATCCCTTGCTCCCACAAAGGGAGAGAAGACTTTCCATTCTAATTCATTGTCCAGCTCTAAGTCAACTACCCAGTCAGTAGAAATAGCTGTGAAATCCCCTCCACCAACCTGCCACAAGAGCTACAGCTGCGGAGGGGGAAACAGCAAACTCCCACCCCCACCACTGCTTTGGACTCCTTACCAGCTAAAATATATCCCACTCCTGCGATTATTTCTTTTAACCACAGCTACAATCAATTGGAATCAATTAAACACAAGATCACAGAATGGGCTGGGTGCAAAGGAACCTTCAGTGCCACCCAGTGCAAGCTCTGCCACGGCAGGGACACCTCCCACTGTCCCACGCTGCTCCAGCCTGGCCTTGGGCACTGCCAGGGATCCAGGGGCAGCCACAGCTGCTCTGGGCACCCTGTGCCAGCCCTGCCCACCCTGCCAGGGAACAAGTCCTGCCCCATATCCCATCTGAAGCTGCTCCCAGTGCAAAGAGGTGTCACTGCATGGCCTTGGGATGATGGATCAAGAGAAAGCCCCAGGCTTTGAGCAGAGCCCCCAGTGCCTGTGCTGGGGACGTGCCACCCACCTGCCCCGCAAGCACTCAGCTGCCTCGCAGCCAAAAGGAGTGTCCAACAGGCAAAGTACTCCCAGAGGATCAAGCCCTGGTCACTGCACCAATGACAAGGTCTTTATTGGGAAGAAATGTCAAAGCACAGCGACATTTCTTTTCCAAGCAGGAGACGCTGATCCTGGTGCGGCACCGCAGGCATGCTGTTATTGCTGGTCCTCAATTCATCCCTTTATCAGCTGCAGGGCCACCAGGACAGGCTTTGGTCTCCCAGGCCAGCGCTGAGGGACACTGCTGCCCCCACCAGCTGTCCCCAGCCCTGGGTGCTGTCCCCGCCAGGGCTGTCCCCAGCCCTGTGTGCCCGAGCCTCTGCAGCCCAAAGCACCTGGAGATCCCCCTGAGCATCAGCGATCAGGGCCGCTGCAATCAGCCTGCTGACCCAAAATCCCAAGTCCTGCCACAAGAAAAGCAGCTGATGCATCGATACCTTGGAATTACATGTCTCAATGCAAGGACAGGAAGCCCCCCTATGCCACCAAATCATTGCTAAGGGCTTGCAAGCCTCAACCCGCAGATTTCAGCGTTGCACACACAGTGAGGGCAAGGGTAAATCCACACAGAAATGACACAGAAATTCCAAAACACACATCATGTTGGTCTTGACGCCTTTCTTGTTGGCTCAAGGGCTGTTTCTGTGGGCCACGCTTGCACAGAAAGAAAGAAAGGAAGTGCAGCTGCTGAGGAACATCTCCATGCCCTCAGCAGGTTTTGGTGCCTTTGCTGCAGGGCCGCTCCTGTCAGAGCCCCCTCTCTGCTGCTGACGCCTTTGCTCTTGGCGACACCAGCCCAGGAACACCAGCAGGGCCCAGGGCTGGGTCAGGGGGACCCCCCTGTGCACAGGGACTCCCAGCCCCGTGGCTGTGCCAGCACCCCCAGAAACACCAAGATCTGGCAGCACTTTGCTCCGCTGCTCTTTCCGGACACGCAACCATCTCCTTCCTTTGCCATCGCAGGAAAATTCAACCTCTACCTCAGCCAAAGACCATTTCCCACACATGGCTGCTCAGAAATGTTCTTCTGCACTTCCTCCACCAAAAACACCCCCGCATGCCCAGAAGAGATCCCAGGGCCATCAGGATACCCTCCACAAACACTGCACAGGCACCCGGGACCATGGGCTTTCCATCTCTGCCATTCAGGCTCCCTGCGCTGCTCCTGTTCATTTTCTCCTCCTCTCTCCATCACTTTGGGAGCCACAGAGCTCCCAGGCTTTGGCAATTCCCAAGGCCAGTGCTGTGCATGGCTTGTTGGACACCCCCGGGGCTGTGGACTGTGGACTGACATCCCTGTGGTGTTTCAGAGAAGCTGTTGAGAACCACAGCAAGCCACCGAGTTACTGAGCCTACTAGAACACCTCCCCAAGAGTAAAAGCTGAAAAAGTTGGGGCTGCTGAGGAACGAGAGCTGAAGCTTGTGTGGCAAGCTCAGAGCACATTCACAGTGAATGAAAGGTGGAAGAAGGAGCGTGACTCTTCCTCAGGAAGTGTACTGATGGGACAAGGGGGAATGGGATCAAACGGAAAGAGAGTTGGAAGAGATTTGATGCTGGAAAGAAGTTCTTTAATGTGAGGCTGCTTGTCCCTGACACAGGGACCTGTGCACATGTGGGTGCCCCATCCCCAGCAACATCCAAGGCCACGTTGGACAGGGTTGAAGTGCTGGGAGCTTGCTCAGGTTGGAACCAGATGATTTTTAGGGTCCCTTCCAAGCCAAACCACTCAAGGATTTGATGGTTCCATGACGTCCATCTCCAAGAGAGGAGTGGCCCTGAAGCTTCTGTGACATCACGGAGCCTGGAGTGCTCCAGGTGGAAGGTCCAGGGCCTGGAGACCAGCACAACAGACAGTTCACCTGCTGCCAGCACTCAGTTCTCCCCCACTCTTTGCTCTCTGCCACGGTGCCAAGATGTTCCCGCTGCCAGCACTCGGTTGTCCCTCGCTCTTCGTTCTGTGCCTTGGTGCTGAGCTGCTCCTGCTGCCTGGACTTTTCCAGCACTTCTACTGGAGCATCAACGCCAGTAGGATGAGCGCTCCTGTCCCAGCAGAGGTACAGTGCCATACCAGGGAGGGGGGCAGCCCTGACTGCCTGGGCAGGCTGCAGCCCTGTGGGGATGGATGCTGGGGACAGGGACCCCAAGGGAGATTGTGCTGTCTCACGCAGACTGCCAGAGACACCATTGAGGATATGGAAGTGGATGAGAAGGACGACACCGAGCCCATGGAAGTTGATGAGCAAGACGACACCGAGCCCATGGAAGTTGATGAGAAGGACGACACCGAGCCCATGGAAGTTGATGAGCAAGACGACACCGAGCCCATGGAAGTTGATGAGAAGGACGACACCGAGCCCATGGAAGTTGATGAGCAGGATGACACCGAGCCCATGGAAGTGGATGAAAATGATGAGACTGAGCCCATGGAAGTTGATGAGCAGGATGACACCGAGCCCATGGACGTTGATGAGAAGGACAAGGAAGAGCCCCTGGTCCTGGGGTGAGGATGGAGCCCCAGGAGCAGGACAACCTGATGCTCCCCTGCCCTGCCCTGCCCACAGGCAGTGCCCAGCCTGGGGCGGGGCTGGCTGGCTCTCCTCAGGGACATGGTGCTCAAGGAAGTCCTGCTCTGCTGCTTCTTTCCTTCCTTCCTTCCTTCCTTCCTTCCCCGATTGACAGGGATAATGGGCATTGATAGGGCCCCGCTGTAAATATGTTCTACATGTTAGAGGGTTTTTATAGGAGCTGTTAGCCTAAAGCTCCTAGATTGTTCATCTCTAGGTTCTAGATTGTTCCCGTATAGGTCCCAGATTGTTACTGTATAGGTCCCAGGTTGTTGGAGTACTGGTTCCAGATTGTTAAAAGTATAGTCTTCCATGTAAATAAGTTCTATCCATTGTTGTTAGAAGGATACATGTTCTGGAAATGTTTGGATCACCTTTGTTCAATAAATACAATTTCTTATTAAAACCCCGCCTCTCTTTGCAATTCCTTTGGGCAACCTTTGCACAGTGGTGGTTTCCACTTGCTCATGGTTCCTGGGGCTGGAGGTCCCTGGGGGTGCTGGCACAGCCAGCCCTGGCTGGGGGTCCCTGTGCAGGGAGGTCCCACTGACCCAGCACTGCTGTTCCTGGGGCCCAGCAGTGTCCCCGAGGGCAAAGCTGTCACCAGCAGAGAGGGAGCTGTGACAGCAGCAGCCCCTGCAGCCACGCCAACAAAGCAAAGGAAACCTCCTGCCACCCTTCCTGCTGCAGCCACTGGGACTCCTGGGCAGGAGCCAGCATCAGGCACAGGGATGCAACATCCACCTCCATGCTCTGAAGGTCACGACAGCCTTGGCAACTCTGGGACCTGCACCTGGGCTGCTGCAGGGGCTGATGTTTAAGGCTTGCAGCCTCAAAAACCTCTGGGCTTTGCTTCCCCCGCTGCTTTCCATTGCCCTGTGCCCAGGATCCTCACCCTGACCGTGTTCCCCACTCCCTGAGCATCCCCATCACAGGGGGCACTGGCAAATCCCGCACGCTTCACAAAACAAACTCCCCCACAGTAACCAAACCACTCTTTGGTCAGAGGGTGCCAAGGGGAAGCTCAGCACCAGCTGCCGTTTAAAGCATGCTTTCAAAAGTGGGTTCAGGCACTCTGGCAGTGCCTGCTGTGCAGCTGAGGCTGTGGGGACACAGCACTGGCTCAGGCCAGCCCTCAGCCCCTCACAGCTCATGCCAAGGGCCCAGCTCACAAAGCAGTTTCATACCACTTGCAGCAGCTATTTCAAAGGCCTAAATGTCATTCACAGGAGCCATTTAGGTGCCATGTAGGTGCCAATTCAGTGTCGGTGTCCTGGCATGAGAAGCCATGACGGGGCCTCTGCATGTGCACTCAGGGCACTTCCAGTGCCATCCCAAAGGGATCACAAAGGACAGGGCTCTTCTTTCAGCACTGCTGAGCTCCTCACCCAGCATTTAAATCTCAGGAAGAGACAAGAATTGAGTGCACCAGGGAAGCTGGCCTCCAAGAAAAGGCATCAATCCCACGGCCCACCCAAGCCAACGGCCTGCATGTCTGTACCTTCTCCTCCTTCTCTCTTCTCTGCTGTCACTTTGCCCCTTCTCTCTGTCCGGGAGCTTGGCCTCTCAGACAAATAAAAGATGTGCATCCTCACGTAGCCACTGCATAGATGTCTTACAGAATTGTCCCTTCTTCCCCGACAGCTGCAAATCCTACCGCTGCCAGACCTCATCCCTTGCTCCCACAAAGGGAGAGAAGACTTTCCATTCTAATTCATTGTCCAGCTCTAAGTCAACTACCCAGTCAGTAGAAATAGCTGTGAAATCCCCTCCACCAACCTGCCACAAGAGCTACAGCTGCGGAGGGGGAAACAGCAAACTCCCACCCCCACCACTGCTTTGGACTCCTTACCAGCTAAAATATATCCCACTCCTGCGATTATTTCTTTTAACCACAGCTACAATCTATTGGAATCAATTAAACACAAGATCACAGAATGGGCTGGGTGCAAAGGAACCTTCAGTGCCACCCAGTGCAAGCTCTGCCACGGCAGGGACACCTCCCACTGTCCCACGCTGCTCCAGCCTGGCCTTGGGCACTGCCAGGGATCCAGGGGCAGCCACAGCTGCTCTGGGCACCCTGTGCCAGCCCTGCCCACCCTGCCAGGGAACAAGTCCTGCCCCATATCCCATCTGAAGCTGCTCCCAGTGCAAAGAGGTGTCACTGCATGGCCTTGGGATGATGGATCAAGAGAAAGCCCCAGGCTTTGAGCAGAGCCCCCAGTGCCTGTGCTGGGGACGTGCCACCCACCTGCCCCGCAAGCACTCAGCTGCCTCGCAGCCAAAAGGAGTGTCCAACAGGCAAAGTACTCCCAGAGGATCAAGCCCTGGTCACTGCACCAATGACAAGGTCTTTATTGGGAAGAAATGTCAAAGCACAGCGACATTTCTTTTCCAAGCAGGAGACGCTGATCCTGGTGCGGCACCGCAGGCATGCTGTTATTGCTGGTCCTCAATTCATCCCTTTATCAGCTGCAGGGCCACCAGGACAGGCTTTGGTCTCCCAGGCCAGCGCTGAGGGACACTGCTGCCCCCACCAGCTGTCCCCAGCCCTGGGTGCTGTCCCCGCCAGGGCTGTCCCCAGCCCTGTGTGCCCGAGCCTCTGCAGCCCAAAGCACCTGGAGATCCCCCTGAGCATCAGCGATCAGGGCCGCTGCAATCAGCCTGCTGACCCAAAATCCCAAGTCCTGCCACAAGAAAAGCAGCTGATGCATCGATACCTTGGAATTACGTGTCTCAATGCAAGGACAGGAAGCCCCCCTATGCCACCAAATCATTGCTAAGGGCTTGCAAGCCTCAACCCGCAGATTTCAGCGTTGCACACACAGTCAGGGCAAGGGTAAATCCACACAGAAATGACACAGAAATTCCAAAACACACATCATGTTGGTCTTGACGCCTTTCTTGTTGGCTCAAGGGCTGTTTCTGTGGGCCACGCTTGCACAGAAAGAAAGAAAGGAAGTGCAGCTGCTGAGGAACATCTCCATGCCCTCAGCAGGTTTTGGTGCCTTTGCTGCAGGGCCGCTCCTGTCAGAGCCCCCTCTCTGCTGCTGACGCCTTTGCTCTTGGCGACACCAGCCCAGGAACACCAGCAGGGCCCAGGGCTGGGTCAGGGGGACCCCCCTGTGCACAGGGACTCCCAGCCCCGTGGCTGTGCCAGCACCCCCAGAAACACCAAGATCTGGCAGCACTTTGCTCCGCTGCTCTTTCCGGACACGCAACCATCTCCTTCCTTTGCCATCGCAGGAAAATTCAACCTCTACCTCAGCCAAAGACCATTTCCCACACATGGCTGCTCAGAAATGTTCTTCTGCACTTCCTCCACCAAAAACACCCCCGCATGCCCAGAAGAGATCCCAGGGCCATCAGGATACCCTCCACAAACACTGCACAGGCACCCAGGACCATGGGCTTTCCATCTCTGCCATTCAGGCTCCCTGCGCTGCTCCTGTTCATTTTCTCCTCCTCTCTCCATCACTTTGGGAGCCACAGAGCTCCCAGGCTTTGGCAATTCCCAAGGCCAGTGCTGTGCATGGCTTGTTGGACACCCCCGGGGCTGTGGACTGTGGACTGACATCCCTGTGGTGTTTCAGAGAAGCTGTTGAGAACCACAGCAAGCCACCAAGTTACTGAGCCTACTAGAACACCTCCCCAAGAGTAAAAGCTGAAAAAGTTGGGGCTGCTGAGGAACGAGAGCTGAAGCTTGTGTGGCAAGCTCAGAGCACATTCACAGTGAATGAAAGGTGGAAGAAGGAGCGTGACTCTTCCTCAGGAAGTGTACTGATGGGACAAGGGGGAATGGGATCAAACGGAAAGAGAGTTGGAAGAGATTTGATGCTGGAAAGAAGTTCTTTAATGTGAGGCTGCTTGTCCCTGACACAGGGACCTGTGCACATGTGGGTGCCCCATCCCCAGCAACATCCAAGGCCACGTTGGACAGGGTTGAAGTGCTGGGAGCTTGCTCAGGTTGGAACCAGATGATTTTTAGGGTCCCTTCCAAGCCAAACCACTCAAGGATTTGATGGTTCCATGACGTCCATCTCCAAGAGAGGAGTGGCCCTGAAGCTTCTGTGACATCACGGAGCCTGGAGTGCTCCAGGTGGAAGGTCCAGGGCCTGGAGACCAGCACAACAGACAGTTCACCTGCTGCCAGCACTCAGTTCTCCCCCACTCTTTGCTCTCTGCCACGGTGCCAAGATGTTCCCGCTGCCAGCACTCGGTTGTCCCTCGCTCTTCGTTCTGTGCCTTGGTGCTGAGCTGCTCCTGCTGCCTGGACTTTTCCAGCACTTCTACTGGAGCATCAACGCCAGTAGGATGAGCGCTCCTGTCCCAGCAGAGGTACAGTGCCATACCAGGGAGGGGGGCAGCCCTGACTGCCTGGGCAGGCTGCAGCCCTGTGGGGATGGATGCTGGGGACAGGGACCCCAAGGGAGATTGTGCTGTCTCATGCAGACTGCCAGAGACACCATTGAGGATATGGAAGTGGATGAGAAGGACGACACCGAGCCCATGGAAGTTGATGAGCAAGACGACACCGAGCCCATGGAAGTTGATGAGAAGGACGACACCGAGCCCATGGAAGTTGATGAGCAGGATGACACCGAGCCCATGGAAGTGGATGAAAATGATGAGACTGAGCCCATGGAAGTTGATGAGCAGGATGACACCGAGCCCATGGACGTTGATGAGAAGGACAAGGAAGAGCCCCTGGTCCTGGGGTGAGGATGGAGCCCCAGGAGCAGGACAACCTGATGCTCCCCTGCCCTGCCCTGCCCACAGGCAGTGCCCAGCCTGGGGCGGGGCTGGCTGGCTCTCCTCAGGGACATGGTGCTCAAGGAAGTCCTGCTCTGCTGCTTCTTTCCTTCCTTCCTTCCTTCCTTCCTTCCCCGATTGACAGGGATAATGGGCATTGATAGGGCCCCGCTGTAAATATGTTCTACATGTTAGAGGGTTTTTATAGGAGCTGTTAGCCTAAAGCTCCTAGATTGTTCATCTCTAGGTTCTAGATTGTTCCCGTATAGGTCCCAGATTGTTACTGTATAGGTCCCAGGTTGTTGGAGTACTGGTTCCAGATTGTTAAAAGTATAGTCTTCCATGTAAATAAGTTCTATCCATTGTTGTTAGAAGGATACATGTTCTGGAAATGTTTGGATCACCTTTGTTCAATAAACACAATTTCTTATTAAAACCCCGCCTCTCTTTGCAATTCCTTTGGGCAACCTTTGCACAGTGGTGGTTTCCACTTGCTCATGGTTCCTGGGGCTGGAGGTCCCTGGGGGTGCTGGCACAGCCAGCCCTGGCTGGGGGTCCCTGTGCAGGGAGGTCCCACTGACCCAGCACTGCTGTTCCTGGGGCCCAGCAGTGTCCCCGAGGGCAAAGCTGTCACCAGCAGAGAGGGAGCTGTGACAGCAGCAGCCCCTGCAGCCACGCCAACAAAGCAAAGGAAACCTCCTGCCACCCTTCCTGCTGCAGCCACTGGGACTCCTGGGCAGGAGCCAGCATCAGGCACAGGGATGCAACATCCACCTCCATGCTCTGAAGGTCACGACAGCCTTGGCAACTCTGGGACCTGCACCTGGGCTGCTGCAGGGGCTGATGTTTAAGGCTTGCAGCCTCAAAAACCTCTGGGCTTTGCTTCCCCCGCTGCTTTCCATTGCCCTGTGCCCAGGATCCTCACCCTGACCGTGTTCCCCACTCCCTGAGCATCCCCATCACAGGGGGCACTGGCAAATCCCGCACACTTCACAAAACAAACTCCCCCACAGTAACCAAACCACTCTTTGGTCAGAGGGTGCCAAGGGGAAGCTCAGCACCAGCTGCCGTTTAAAGCATGCTTTCAAAAGTGGGTTCAGGCACTCTGGCAGTGCCTGCTGTGCAGCTGAGGCTGTGGGGACACAGCACTGGCTCAGGCCAGCCCTCAGCCCCTCACAGCTCATGCCAAGGGCCCAGCTCAC
Organism: Cinclus cinclus; assembly: GCF_963662255.1. NCBI lineage: Eukaryota > Metazoa > Chordata > Aves > Passeriformes > Cinclidae > Cinclus > Cinclus cinclus. Next base: position 2,522,593 of record NC_085059.1, read on the forward strand.
AAAGCAGTTTCATACCACTTGCAGCAGCTATTTCAAAGGCCTAAATGTCATTCACAGGAGCCATTTAGGTGCCATGTAGGTGCCAATTCAGTGTCGGTGTCCTGGCATGAGAAGCCATGACGGGGCCTCTGCATGTGCACTCAGGGCACTTCCAGTGCCATCCCAAAGGGATCACAAAGGACAGGGCTCTTCTTTCAGCACTGCTGAGCTCCTCAGCCAGCATTTAAATCTCAGGAAGAGACAAGAATTGAGTGCACCAGGGAAGCTGGCCTCCAAGAAAAGGCATCAATCCCACGGCCCACCCAAGCCAACGGCCTGCATGTCTGTACCTTCTCCTCCTTCTCTCTTCTCTGCTGTCACTTTGCCCCTTCTCTCTGTCCGGGAGCTTGGCCTCTCAGACAAATAAAAGATGTGCATCCTCACGTAGCCACTGCATAGATGTCTTACAGAATTGTCCCTTCTTCCCCGACAGCTGCAAATCCTACCGCTGCCAGACCTCATCCCTTGCTCCCACAAAGGGAGAGAAGACTTTCCATTCTAATTCATTGTCCAGCTCTAAGTCAACTACCCAGTCAGTAGAAATAGCTGTGAAATCCCCTCCACCAACCTGCCACAAGAGCTACAGCTGCGGAGGGGGAAACAGCAAACTCCCACCCCCACCACTGCTTTGGACTCCTTACCAGCTAAAATATATCCCACTCCTGCGATTATTTCTTTTAACCACAGCTACAATCAATTGGAATCAATTAAACACTAGATCACAGAATGGGCTGGGTGCAAAGGAACCTTCAGTGCCACCCAGTGCAAGCTCTGCCACGGCAGGGACACCTCCCACTGTCCCACGCTGCTCCAGCCTGGCCTTGGGCACTGCCAGGGATCCAGGGGCAGCCACAGCTGCTCTGGGCACCCTGTGCCAGCCCTGCCCACCCTGCCAGGGAACAAGTCCTGCCCCATATCCCATCTGAAGCTGCTCCCAGTGCAAAGAGGTGTCACTGCATGGCCTTGGGATGATGGATCAAGAGAAAGCCCCAGGCTTTGAGCAGAGCCCCCAGTGCCTGTGCTGGGGACGTGCCACCCACCTGCCCCGCAAGCACTCAGCTGCCTCGCAGCCAAAAGGAGTGTCCAACAGGCAAAGTACTCCCAGAGGATCAAGCCCTGGTCACTGCACCAATGACAAGGTCTTTATTGGGAAGAAATGTCAAAGCACAGCGACATTTCTTTTCCAAGCAGGAGACGCTGATCCTGGTGCGGCACCGCAGGCATGCTGTTATTGCTGGTCCTCAATTCATCCCTTTATCAGCTGCAGGGCCACCAGGACAGGCTTTGGTCTCCCAGGCCAGCGCTGAGGGACACTGCTGCCCCCACCAGCTGTCCCCAGCCCTGGGTGCTGTCCCCGCCAGGGCTGTCCCCAGCCCTGTGTGCCCGAGCCTCTGCAGCCCAAAGCACCTGGAGATCCCCCTGAGCATCAGCGATCAGGGCCGCTGCAATCAGCCTGCTGACCCAAAATCCCAAGTCCTGCCACAAGAAAAGCAGCTGATGCATCGATACCTTGGAATTACATGTCTCAATGCAAGGACAGGAAGCACCCCTATGCCACCAAATCATTGCTAAGGGCTTGCAAGCCTCAACCCGCAGACTTCAGCGTTGCACACACAGTCAGGGCAAGGGTAAATCCACACAGAAATGACACAGAAATTCCAAAACACACATCATGTTGGTCTTGACGCCTTTCTTGTTGGCTCAAGGGCTGTTTCTGTGGGCCACGCTTGCACAGAAAGAAAGAAAGGAAGTGCAGCTGCTGAGGAACATCTCCATGCCCTCAGCAGGTTTTGGTGCCTTTGCTGCAGGGCCGCTCCTGTCAGAGCCCCCTCTCTGCTGCTGACGCCTTTGCTCTTGGCGACACCAGCCCAGGAACACCAGCAGGGCCCAGGGCTGGGTCAGGGGGACCCCCCTGTGCACAGGGACTCCCAGCCCCGTGGCTGTGCCAGCACCCCCAGAAACACCAAGATCTGGCAGCACTTTGCTCCGCTGCTCTTTCCGGACACGCAACCATCTCCTTCCTTTGCCATCGCAGGAAAATTCAACCTCTACCTCAGCCAAAGACCATTTCCCACACATGGCTGCTCAGAAATGTTCTTCTGCACTTCCTCCACCAAAAACACCCCCGCATGCCCAGAAGAGATCCCAGGGCCATCAGGATACCCTCCACAAACACTGCACAGGCACCCAGGACCATGGGCTTCCCATCTCTGCCATTCAGGCTCCTTGCGCTGCTCCTGTTCATTTTCTCCTCCTCTCTCCATCACTTTGGGAGCCACAGAGCTCCCAGGCTTTGGCAATTCCCAAGGCCAGTGCTGTGCATGGCTTGTTGGACACCCCCGGGGCTGTGGACTGTGGACTGACATCCCTGTGGTGTTTCAGAGAAGCTGTTGAGAACCACAGCAAGCCACCAAGTTACTGAGCCTACTAGAACACCTCCCCAAGAGTAAAAGCTGAAAAAGTTGGGGCTGCTGAGGAACGAGAGCTGAAGCTTGTGTGGCAAGCTCAGAGCACATTCACAGTGAATGAAAGGTGGAAGAAGGAGCGTGACTCTTCCTCAGGAAGTGTACTGATGGGACAAGGGGGAATGGGATCAAACGGAAAGAGAGTTGGAAGAGATTTGATGCTGGAAAGAAGTTCTTTAATGTGAGGCTGCTTGTCCCTGACACAGGGACCTGTGCACATGTGGGTGCCCCATCCCCAGCAACATCCAAGGCCACGTTGGACAGGGTTGAAGTGCTGGGAGCTTGCTCAGGTTGGAACCAGATGATTTTTAGGGTCCCTTCCAAGCCAAACCACTCAAGGATTTGATGGTTCCATGACGTCCATCTCCAAGAGAGGAGTGGCCCTGAAGCTTCTGTGACATCACGGAGCCTGGAGTGCTCCAGGTGGAAGGTCCAGGGCCTGGAGACCAGCACAACAGACAGTTCACCTGCTGCCAGCACTCAGTTCTCCCCCACTCTTTGCTCTCTGCCACGGTGCCAAGATGTTCCCGCTGCCAGCACTCGGTTGTCCCTCGCTCTTCGTTCTGTGCCTTGGTGCTGAGCTGCTCCTGCTGCCTGGACTTTTCCAGCACTTCTACTGGACCATCAACGCCAGTAGGATGAGCGCTCCTGTCCCAGCAGAGGTACAGTGCCATACCAGGGAGGGGGGCAGCCCTGACTGCCTGGGCAGGCTGCAGCCCTGTGGGGATGGATGCTGGGGACAGGGACCCCAAGGGAGATTGTGCTGTCTCATGCAGACTGCCAGAGACACCATTGAGGATATGGAAGTGGATGAGAAGGACGACACCGAGCCCATGGAAGTTGATGAGCAAGACGACACCGAGCCCATGGAAGTTGATGAGAAGGACGACACCGAGCCCATGGAAGTTGATGAGCAGGATGACACCGAGCCCATGGAAGTGGATGAAAATGATGAGACTGAGCCCATGGAAGTTGATGAGCAGGATGACACCGAGCCCATGGACGTTGATGAGAAGGACAAGGAAGAGCCCCTGGTCCTGGGGTGAGGATGGAGCCCCAGGAGCAGGACAACCTGATGCTCCCCTGCCCTGCCCTGCCCACAGGCAGTGCCCAGCCTGGGGCGGGGCTGGCTGGCTCTCCTCAGGGACATGGTGCTCAAGGAAGTCCTGCTCTGCTGCTTCTTTCCTTCCTTCCTTCCTTCCTTCCTTCCCCGATTGACAGGGATAATGGGCATTGATAGGGCCCCGCTGTAAATATGTTCTACATGTTAGAGGGTTTTTATAGGAGCTGTTAGCCTAAAGCTCCTAGATTGTTCATCTCTAGGTTCTAGATTGTTCCCGTATAGGTCCCAGATTGTTACTGTATAGGTCCCAGGTTGTTGGAGTACTGGTTCCAGATTGTTAAAAGTATAGTCTTCCATGTAAATAAGTTCTATCCATTGTTGTTAGAAGGATACATGTTCTGGAAATGTTTGGATCACCTTTGTTCAATAAATACAATTTCTTATTAAAACCCCGCCTCTCTTTGCAATTCCTTTGGGCAACCTTTGCACAGTGGTGGTTTCCACTTGCTCATGGTTCCTGGGGCTGGAGGTCCCTGGGGGTGCTGGCACAGCCAGCCCTGGCTGGGGGTCCCTGTGCAGGGAGGTCCCACTGACCCAGCACTGCTGTTCCTGGGGCCCAGCAGTGTCCCCGAGGGCAAAGCTGTCACCAGCAGAGAGGGAGCTGTGACAGCAGCAGCCCCTGCAGCCACGCCAACAAAGCAAAGGAAACCTCCTGCCACCCTTCCTGCTGCAGCCACTGGGACTCCTGGGCAGGAGCCAGCATCAGGCACAGGGATGCAACATCCACCTCCATGCTCTGAAGGTCACGACAGCCTTGGCAACTCTGGGACCTGCACCTGGGCTGCTGCAGGGGCTGATGTTTAAGGCTTGCAGCCTCAAAAACCTCTGGGCTTTGCTTCCCCCGCTGCTTTCCATTGCCCTGTGCCCAGGATCCTCACCCTGACCGTGTTCCCCACTCCCTGAGCATCCCCATCACAGGGGGCACTGGCAAATCCCGCACGCTTCACAAAACAAACTCCCCCACAGTAACCAAACCACTCTTTGGTCAGAGGGTGCCAAGGGGAAGCTCAGCACCAGCTGCCGTTTAAAGCATGCTTTCAAAAGTGGGTTCAGGCACTCTGGCAGTGCCTGCTGTGCAGCTGAGGCTGTGGGGACACAGCACTGGCTCAGGCCAGCCCTCAGCCCCTCACAGCTCATGCCAAGGGCCCAGCTCACAAAGCAGTTTCATACCACTTGCAGCAGCTATTTCAAAGGCCTAAATGTCATTCACAGGAGCCATTTAGGTGCCATGTAGGTGCCAATTCAGTGTCGGTGTCCTGGCATGAGAAGCCATGACGGGGCCTCTGCATGTGCACTCAGGGCACTTCCAGTGCCATCCCAAAGGGATCACAAAGGACAGGGCTCTTCTTTCAGCACTGCTGAGCTCCTCAGCCAGCATTTAAATCTCAGGAAGAGACAAGAATTGAGTGCACCAGGGAAGCTGGCCTCCAAGAAAAGGCATCAATCCCACGGCCCACCCAAGCCAACGGCCTGCATGTCTGTACCTTCTCCTCCTTCTCTCTTCTCTGCTGTCACTTTGCCCCTTCTCTCTGTCCGGGAGCTTGGCCTCTCAGACAAATAAAAGATGTGCATCCTCACGTAGCCACTGCATAGATGTCTTACAGAATTGTCCCTTCTTCCCCGACAGCTGCAAATCCTACCGCTGCCAGACCTCATCCCTTGCTCCCACAAAGGGAGAGAAGACTTTCCATTCTAATTCATTGTCCAGCTCTAAGTCAACTACCCAGTCAGTAGAAATAGCTGTGAAATCCCCTCCACCAACCTGCCACAAGAGCTACAGCTGCGGAGGGGGAAACAGCAAACTCCCACCCCCACCACTGCTTTGGACTCCTTACCAGCTAAAATATATCCCACTCCTGCGATTATTTCTTTTAACCACAGCTACAATCAATTGGAATCAATTAAACACTAGATCACAGAATGGGCTGGGTGCAAAGGAACCTTCAGTGCCACCCAGTGCAAGCTCTGCCACGGCAGGGACACCTCCCACTGTCCCACGCTGCTCCAGCCTGGCCTTGGGCACTGCCAGGGATCCAGGGGCAGCCACAGCTGCTCTGGGCACCCTGTGCCAGCCCTGCCCACCCTGCCAGGGAACAAGTCCTGCCCCATATCCCATCTGAAGCTGCTCCCAGTGCAAAGAGGTGTCACTGCATGGCCTTGGGATGATGGATCAAGAGAAAGCCCCAGGCTTTGAGCAGAGCCCCCAGTGCCTGTGCTGGGGACGTGCCACCCACCTGCCCCGCAAGCACTCAGCTGCCTCGCAGCCAAAAGGAGTGTCCAACAGGCAAAGTACTCCCAGAGGATCAAGCCCTGGTCACTGCACCAATGACAAGGTCTTTATTGGGAAGAAATGTCAAAGCACAGCGACATTTCTTTTCCAAGCAGGAGACGCTGATCCTGGTGCGGCACCGCAGGCATGCTGTTATTGCTGGTCCTCAATTCATCCCTTTATCAGCTGCAGGGCCACCAGGACAGGCTTTGGTCTCCCAGGCCAGCGCTGAGGGACACTGCTGTCCCCACCAGCTGTCCCCAGCCCTGGGTGCTGTCCCCGCCAGGGCTGTCCCCAGCCCTGTGCGCCCGAGCCTCTGCAGCCCAAAGCACCTGGAGATCCCCCTGAGCATCAGCGATCAGGGCCGCTGCAATCAGCCTGCTGACCCAAAATCCCAAGTCCTGCCACAAGAAAAGCAGCTGATGCATCGATACCTTGGAATTACAAGTCTCAATGCAAGGACAGGAAGCACCCCTATGCCACCAAATCATTGCTAAGGGCTTGCAAGCCTCAACCCGCAGATTTCAGCGTTGCACCCACAGTCAGGGCAAGGGTAAATCCACACAGAAATGACACAGAAATTCCAAAACACACATCATGTTGGTCTTGACGCCTTTCTTGTTGGCTCAAGGGCTGTTTCTGTGGGCCACGCTTGCACAGAAAGAAAGAAAGGAAGTGCAGCTGCTGAGGAACATCTCCATGCCCTCAGCAGGTTTTGGTGCCTTTGCTGCAGGGCCGCTCCTGTCAGAGCCCCCTCTCTGCTGCTGACGCCTTTGCTCTTGGCGACACCAGCCCAGGAACACCAGCAGGGCCCAGGGCTGGGTCAGGGGGACCCCCCTGTGCACAGGGACTCCCAGCCCCGTGGCTGTGCCAGCACCCCCAGAAACACCAAGATCTGGCAGCACTTTGCTCCGCTGCTCTTTCCGGACACGCAACCATCTCCTTCCTTTGCCATCGCAGGAAAATTCAACCTCTACCTCAGCCAAAGACCATTTCCCACACATGGCTGCTCAGAAATGTTCTTCTGCACTTCCTCCACCAAAAACACCCCCGCATGCCCAGAAGAGATCCCAGGGCCATCAGGATACCCTCCACAAACACTGCACAGGCACCCAGGACCATGGGCTTTCCATCTCTGCCATTCAGGCTCCCTGCGCTGCTCCTGTTCATTTTCTCCTCCTCTCTCCATCACTTTGGGAGCCACAGAGCTCCCAGGCTTTGGCAATTCCCAAGGCCAGTGCTGTGCATGGCTTGTTGGACACCCCCGGGGCTGTGGACTGTGGACTGACATCCCTGTGGTGTTTCAGAGAAGCTGTTGAGAACCACAGCAAGCCACCAAGTTACTGAGCCTACTAGAACACCTCCCCAAGAGTAAAAGCTGAAAAAGTTGGGGCTGCTGAGGAACGAGAGCTGAAGCTTGTGTGGCAAGCTCAGAGCACATTCACAGTGAATGAAAGGTGGAAGAAGGAGCGTGACTCTTCCTCAGGAAGTGTACTGATGGGACAAGGGGGAATGGGATCAAACGGAAAGAGAGTTGGAAGAGATTTGATGCTGGAAAGAAGTTCTTTAATGTGAGGCTGCTTGTCCCTGACACAGGGACCTGTGCACATGTGGGTGCCCCATCCCCAGCAACATCCAAGGCCACGTTGGACAGGGTTGAAGTGCTGGGAGCTTGCTCAGGTTGGAACCAGATGATTTTTAGGGTCCCTTCCAAGCCAAACCACTCAAGGATTTGATGGTTCCATGACGTCCATCTCCAAGAGAGGAGTGGCCCTGAAGCTTCTGTGACATCACGGAGCCTGGAGTGCTCCAGGTGGAAGGTCCAGGGCCTGGAGACCAGCACAACAGACAGTTCACCTGCTGCCAGCACTCAGTTCTCCCCCACTCTTTGCTCTCTGCCACGGTGCCAAGATGTTCCCGCTGCCAGCACTCGGTTGTCCCTCGCTCTTCGTTCTGTGCCTTGGTGCTGAGCTGCTCCTGCTGCCTGGACTTTTCCAGCACTTCTACTGGACCATCAACGCCAGTAGGATGAGCGCTCCTGTCCCAGCAGAGGTACAGTGCCATACCAGGGAGGGGGGCAGCCCTGACTGCCTGGGCAGGCTGCAGCCCTGTGGGGATGGATGCTGGGGACAGGGACCCCAAGGGAGATTGTGCTGTCTCATGCAGACTGCCAGAGACACCATTGAGGATATGGAAGTGGATGAGAAGGACGACACCGAGCCCATGGAAGTTGATGAGCAAGACGACACCGAGCCCATGGAAGTTGATGAGAAGGACGACACCGAGCCCATGGAAGTTGATGAGCAGGATGACACCGAGCCCATGGAAGTGGATGAAAATGATGAGACTGAGCCCATGGAAGTTGATGAGCAGGATGACACCGAGCCCATGGACGTTGATGAGAAGGACAAGGAAGAGCCCCTGGTCCTGGGGTGAGGATGGAGCCCCAGGAGCAGGACAACCTGATGCTCCCCTGCCCTGCCCTGCCCACAGGCAGTGCCCAGCCTGGGGCGGGGCTGGCTGGCTCTCCTCAGGGACATGGTGCTCAAGGAAGTCCTGCTCTGCTGCTTCTTTCCTTCCTTCCTTCCTTCCTTCCTTCCCCGATTGACAGGGATAATGGGCATTGATAGGGCCCCGCTGTAAATATGTTCTACATGTTAGAGGGTTTTTATAGGAGCTGTTAGCCTAAAGCTCCTAGATTGTTCATCTCTAGGTTCTAGATTGTTCCCGTATAGGTCCCAGATTGTTACTGTATAGGTCCCAGGTTGTTGGAGTACTGGTTCCAGATTGTTAAAAGTATAGTCTTCCATGTAAATAAGTTCTATCCATTGTTGTTAGAAGGATACATGTTCTGGAAATGTTTGGATCACCTTTGTTCAATAAACACAATTTCTTATTAAAACCCCGCCTCTCTTTGCAATTCCTTTGGGCAACCTTTGCACAGTGGTGGTTTCCACTTGCTCATGGTTCCTGGGGCTGGAGGTCCCTGGGGGTGCTGGCACAGCCAGCCCTGGCTGGGGGTCCCTGTGCAGGGAGGTCCCACTGACCCAGCACTGCTGTTCCTGGGGCCCAGCAGTGTCCCCGAGGGCAAAGCTGTCACCAGCAGAGAGGGAGCTGTGACAGCAGCAGCCCCTGCAGCCACGCCAACAAAGCAAAGGAAACCTCCTGCCACCCTTCCTGCTGCAGCCACTGGGACTCCTGGGCAGGAGCCAGCATCAGGCACAGGGATGCAACATCCACCTCCATGCTCTGAAGGTCACGACAGCCTTGGCAACTCTGGGACCTGCACCTGGGCTGCTGCAGGGGCTGATGTTTAAGGCTTGCAGCCTCAAAAACCTCTGGGCTTTGCTTCCCCCGCTGCTTTCCATTGCCCTGTGCCCAGGATCCTCACCCTGACCGTGTTCCCCACTCCCTGAGCATCCCCATCACAGGGGGCACTGGCAAATCCCGCACGCTTCACGAAACAAACTCCCCCACAGTAACCAAACCACTCTTTGGTCAGAGGGTGCCAAGGGGAAGCTCAGCACCAGCTGCCGTTTAAAGCATGCTTTCAAAAGTGGGTTCAGGCACTCTGGCAGTGCCTGCTGTGCAGCTGAGGCTGTGGGGACACAGCACTGGCTCAGGCCAGCCCTCAGCCCCTCACAGCTCATGCCAAGGGCCCAGCTCACAAAGCAGTTTCATACCACTTGCAGCAGCTATTTCAAAGGCCTAAATGTCATTCACAGGAGCCATTTAGGTGCCATGTAGGTGCCAATTCAGTGTCGGTGTCCTGGCATGAGAAGCCATGACGGGGCCTCTGCATGTGCACTCAGGGCACTTCCAGTGCCATCCCAAAGGGATCACAAAGGACAGGGCTCTTCTTTCAGCACTGCTGAGCTCCTCACCCAGCATTTAAATCTCAGGAAGAGACAAGAATTGAGTGCACCAGGGAAGCTGGCCTCCAAGAAAAGGCATCAATCCCACGGCCCACCCAAGCCAACGGCCTGCATGTCTGTACCTTCTCCTCCTTCTCTCTTCTCTGCTGTCACTTTGCCCCTTCTCTCTGTCCGGGAGCTTGGCCTCTCAGACAAATAAAAGATGTGCATCCTCACGTAGCCACTGCATAGATGTCTTACAGAATTGTCCCTTCTTCCCCGACAGCTGCAAATCCTACCGCTGCCAGACCTCATCCCTTGCTCCCACAAAGGGAGAGAAGACTTTCCATTCTAATTCATTGTCCAGCTCTAAGTCAACTACCCAGTCAGTAGAAATAGCTGTGAAATCCCCTCCACCAACCTGCCACAAGAGCTACAGCTGCGGAGGGGGAAACAGCAAACTCCCACCCCCACCACTGCTTTGGACTCCTTACCAGCTAAAATATATCCCACTCCTGCGATTATTTCTTTTAACCACAGCTACAATCTATTGGAATCAATTAAACACTAGATCACAGAATGGGCTGGGTGCAAAGGAACCTTCAGTGCCACCCAGTGCAAGCTCTGCCACGGCAGGGACACCTCCCACTGTCCCACGCTGCTCCAGCCTGGCCTTGGGCACTGCCAGGGATCCAGGGGCAGCCACAGCTGCTCTGGGCACCCTGTGCCAGCCCTGCCCACCCTGCCAGGGAACAAGTCCTGCCCCATATCCCATCTGAAGCTGCTCCCAGTGCAAAGAGGTGTCACTGCATGGCCTTGGGATGATGGATCAAGAGAAAGCCCCAGGCTTTGAGCAGAGCCCCCAGTGCCTGTGCTGGGGACGTGCCACCCACCTGCCCCGCAAGCACTCAGCTGCCTCGCAGCCAAAAGGAGTGTCCAACAGGCAAAGTACTCCCAGAGGATCAAGCCCTGGTCACTGCACCAATGACAAGGTCTTTATTGGGAAGAAATGTCAAAGCACAGCGACATTTCTTTTCCAAGCAGGAGACGCTGATCCTGGTGCGGCACCGCAGGCATGCTGTTATTGCTGGTCCTCAATTCATCCCTTTATCAGCTGCAGGGCCACCAGGACAGGCTTTGGTCTCCCAGGCCAGCGCTGAGGGACACTGCTGTCCTCACCAGCTGTCCCCAGCCCTGGGTGCTGTCCCCGCCAGGGCTGTCCCCAGCCCTGTGTGCCCGAGCCTCTGCAGCCCAAAGCACCTGGAGATCCCCCTGAGCATCAGCGATCAGGGCCGCTGCAATCAGCCTGCTGACCCAAAATCCCAAGTCCTGCCACAAGAAAAGCAGCTGATGCATCGATACCTTGGAATTACAAGTCTCAATGCAAGGACAGGAAGCACCCCTATGCCACCAAATCATTGCTAAGGGCTTGCAAGCCTCAACCCGCAGATTTCAGCGTTGCACCCACAGTCAGGGCAAGGGTAAATCCACACAGAAATGACACAGAAATTCCAAAACACACATCATGTTGGTCTTGACGCCTTTCTTGTTGGCTCAAGGGCTGTTTCTGTGGGCCACGCTTGCACAGAAAGAAAGAAAGGAAGTGCAGCTGCTGAGGAACATCTCCATGCCCTCAGCAGGTTTTGGTGCCTTTGCTGCAGGGCCGCTCCTGTCAGAGCCCCCTCTCTGCTGCTGACGCCTTTGCTCTTGGCGACACCAGCCCAGGAACACCAGCAGGGCCCAGGGCTGGGTCAGGGGGACCCCCCTGTGCACAGGGACTCCCAGCCCCGTGGCTGTGCCAGCACCCCCAGAAACACCAAGATCTGGCAGCACTTTGCTCCGCTGCTCTTTCCGGACACGCAACCATCTCCTTCCTTTGCCATCGCAGGAAAATTCAACCTCTACCTCAGCCAAAGACCATTTCCCACACATGGCTGCTCAGAAATGTTCTTCTGCACTTCCTCCACCAAAAACACCCCCGCATGCCCAGAAGAGATCCCAGGGCCATCAGGATACCCTCCACAAACACTGCACAGGCACCCAGGACCATGGGCTTTCCATCTCTGCCATTCAGGCTCCCTGCGCTGCTCCTGTTCATTTTCTCCTCCTCTCTCCATCACTTTGGGAGCCACAGAGCTCCCAGGCTTTGGCAATTCCCAAGGCCAGTGCTGTGCATGGCTTGTTGGACACCCCCGGGGCTGTGGACTGTGGACTGACATCCCTGTGGTGTTTCAGAGAAGCTGTTGAGAACCACAGCAAGCCACCAAGTTACTGAGCCTACTAGAACACCTCCCCAAGAGTAAAAGCTGAAAAAGTTGGGGCTGCTGAGGAACGAGAGCTGAAGCTTGTGTGGCAAGCTCAGAGCACATTCACAGTGAATGAAAGGTGGAAGAAGGAGCGTGACTCTTCCTCAGGAAGTGTACTGATGGGACAAGGGGGAATGGGATCAAACGGAAAGAGAGTTGGAAGAGATTTGATGCTGGAAAGAAGTTCTTTAATGTGAGGCTGCTTGTCCCTGACACAGGGACCTGTGCACATGTGGGTGCCCCATCCCCAGCAACATCCAAGGCCACGTTGGACAGGGTTGAAGTGCTGGGAGCTTGCTCAGGTTGGAACCAGATGATTTTTAGGGTCCCTTCCAAGCCAAACCACTCAAGGATTTGATGGTTCCATGACGTCCATCTCCAAGAGAGGAGTGGCCCTGAAGCTTCTGTGACATCACGGAGCCTGGAGTGCTCCAGGTGGAAGGTCCAGGGCCTGGAGACCAGCACAACAGACAGTTCACCTGCTGCCAGCACTCAGTTCTCCCCCACTCTTTGCTCTCTGCCACGGTGCCAAGATGTTCCCGCTGCCAGCACTCGGTTGTCCCTCGCTCTTCGTTCTGTGCCTTGGTGCTGAGCTGCTCCTGCTGCCTGGACTTTTCCAGCACTTCTACTGGACCATCAACGCCAGTAGGATGAGCGCTCCTGTCCCAGCAGAGGTACAGTGCCATACCAGGGAGGGGGGCAGCCCTGACTGCCTGGGCAGGCTGCAGCCCTGTGGGGATGGATGCTGGGGACAGGGACCCCAAGGGAGATTGTGCTGTCTCATGCAGACTGCCAGAGACACCATTGAGGATATGGAAGTGGATGAGAAGGACGACACCGAGCCCATGGAAGTTGATGAGCAAGACGACACCGAGCCCATGGAAGTTGATGAGAAGGACGACACCGAGCCCATGGAAGTTGATGAGCAGGATGACACCGAGCCCATGGAAGTGGATGAAAATGATGAGACTGAGCCCATGGAAGTTGATGAGCAGGATGACACCGAGCCCATGGACGTTGATGAGAAGGACAAGGAAGAGCCCCTGGTCCTGGGGTGAGGATGGAGCCCCAGGAGCAGGACAACCTGATGCTCCCCTGCCCTGCCCTGCCCACAGGCAGTGCCCAGCCTGGGGCGGGGCTGGCTGGCTCTCCTCAGGGACATGGTGCTCAAGGAAGTCCTGCTCTGCTGCTTCTTTCCTTCCTTCCTTCCTTCCTTCCTTCCCCGATTGACAGGGATAATGGGCATTGATAGGGCCCCGCTGTAAATATGTTCTACATGTTAGAGGGTTTTTATAGGAGCTGTTAGCCTAAAGCTCCTAGATTGTTCATCTCTAGGTTCTAGATTGTTCCCGTATAGGTCCCAGATTGTTACTGTATAGGTCCCAGGTTGTTGGAGTACTGGTTCCAGATTGTTAAAAGTATAGTCTTCCATGTAAATAAGTTCTATCCATTGTTGTTAGAAGGATACATGTTCTGGAAATGTTTGGATCACCTTTGTTCAATAAATACAATTTCTTATTAAAACCCCGCCTCTCTTTGCAATTCCTTTGGGCAACCTTTGCACAGTGGTGGTTTCCACTTGCTCATGGTTCCTGGGGCTGGAGGTCCCTGGGGGTGCTGGCACAGCCAGCCCTGGCTGGGGGTCCCTGTGCAGGGAGGTCCCACTGACCCAGCACTGCTGTTCCTGGGGCCCAGCAGTGTCCCCGAGGGCAAAGCTGTCACCAGCAGAGAGGGAGCTGTGACAGCAGCAGCCCCTGCAGCCACGCCAACAAAGCAAAGGAAACCTCCTGCCACCCTTCCTGCTGCAGCCACTGGGACTCCTGGGCAGGAGCCAGCATCAGGCACAGGGATGCAACATCCACCTCCATGCTCTGAAGGTCACGACAGCCTTGGCAACTCTGGGACCTGCACCTGGGCTGCTGCAGGGGCTGATGTTTAAGGCTTGCAGCCTCAAAAACCTCTGGGCTTTGCTTCCCCCGCTGCTTTCCATTGCCCTGTGCCCAGGATCCTCACCCTGACCGTGTTCCCCACTCCCTGAGCATCCCCATCACAGGGGGCACTGGCAAATCCCGCACGCTTCACAAAACAAACTCCCCCACAGTAACCAAACCACTCTTTGGTCAGAGGGTGCCAAGGGGAAGCTCAGCACCAGCTGCCGTTTAAAGCATGCTTTCAAAAGTGGGTTCAGGCACTCTGGCAGTGCCTGCTGTGCAGCTGAGGCTGTGGGGACACAGCACTGGCTCAGGCCAGCCCTCAGCCCCTCACAGCTCATGCCAAGGGCCCAGCTCACAAAGCAGTTTCATACCACTTGCAGCAGCTATTTCAAAGGCCTAAATGTCATTCACAGGAGCCATTTAGGTGCCATGTAGGTGCCAATTCAGTGTCGGTGTCCTGGCATGAGAAGCCATGACGGGGCCTCTGCATGTGCACTCAGGGCACTTCCAGTGCCATCCCAAAGGGATCACAAAGGACAGGGCTCTTCTTTCAGCACTGCTGAGCTCCTCAGCCAGCATTTAAATCTCAGGAAGAGACAAGAATTGAGTGCACCAGGGAAGCTGGCCTCCAAGAAAAGGCATCAATCCCACGGCCCACCCAAGCCAACGGCCTGCATGTCTGTACCTTCTCCTCCTTCTCTCTTCTCTGCTGTCACTTTGCCCCTTCTCTCTGTCCGGGAGCTTGGCCTCTCAGACAAATAAAAGATGTGCATCCTCACGTAGCCACTGCATAGATGTCTTACAGAATTGTCCCTTCTTCCCCGACAGCTGCAAATCCTACCGCTGCCAGACCTCATCCCTTGCTCCCACAAAGGGAGAGAAGACTTTCCATTCTAATTCATTGTCCAGCTCTAAGTCAACTACCCAGTCAGTAGAAATAGCTGTGAAATCCCCTCCACCAACCTGCCACAAGAGCTACAGCTGCGGAGGGGGAAACAGCAAACTCCCACCCCCACCACTGCTTTGGACTCCTTACCAGCTAAAATATATCCCACTCCTGCGATTATTTCTTTTAACCACAGCTACAATCAATTGGAATCAATTAAACACTAGATCACAGAATGGGCTGGGTGCAAAGGAACCTTCAGTGCCACCCAGTGCAAGCTCTGCCACGGCAGGGACACCTCCCACTGTCCCACGCTGCTCCAGCCTGGCCTTGGGCACTGCCAGGGATCCAGGGGCAGCCACAGCTGCTCTGGGCACCCTGTGCCAGCCCTGCCCACCCTGCCAGGGAACAAGTCCTGCCCCATATCCCATCTGAAGCTGCTCCCAGTGCAAAGAGGTGTCACTGCATGGCCTTGGGATGATGGATCAAGAGAAAGCCCCAGGCTTTGAGCAGAGCCCCCAGTGCCTGTGCTGGGGACGTGCCACCCACCTGCCCCGCAAGCACTCAGCTGCCTCGCAGCCAAAAGGAGTGTCCAACAGGCAAAGTACTCCCAGAGGATCAAGCCCTGGTCACTGCACCAATGACAAGGTCTTTATTGGGAAGAAATGTCAAAGCACAGCGACATTTCTTTTCCAAGCAGGAGACGCTGATCCTGGTGCGGCACCGCAGGCATGCTGTTATTGCTGGTCCTCAATTCATCCCTTTATCAGCTGCAGGGCCACCAGGACAGGCTTTGGTCTCCCAGGCCAGCGCTGAGGGACACTGCTGTCCCCACCAGCTGTCCCCAGCCCTGGGTGCTGTCCCCGCCAGGGCTGTCCCCAGCCCTGTGCGCCCGAGCCTCTGCAGCCCAAAGCACCTGGAGATCCCCCTGAGCATCAGCGATCAGGGCCGCTGCAATCAGCCTGCTGACCCAAAATCCCAAGTCCTGCCACAAGAAAAGCAGCTGATGCATCGATACCTTGGAATTACAAGTCTCAATGCAAGGACAGGAAGCACCCCTATGCCACCAAATCATTGCTAAGGGCTTGCAAGCCTCAACCCGCAGATTTCAGCGTTGCACCCACAGTCAGGGCAAGGGTAAATCCACACAGAAATGACACAGAAATTCCAAAACACACATCATGTTGGTCTTGACGCCTTTCTTGTTGGCTCAAGGGCTGTTTCTGTGGGCCACGCTTGCACAGAAAGAAAGAAAGGAAGTGCAGCTGCTGAGGAACATCTCCATGCCCTCAGCAGGTTTTGGTGCCTTTGCTGCAGGGCCGCTCCTGTCAGAGCCCCCTCTCTGCTGCTGACGCCTTTGCTCTTGGCGACACCAGCCCAGGAACACCAGCAGGGCCCAGGGCTGGGTCAGGGGGACCCCCCTGTGCACAGGGACTCCCAGCCCCGTGGCTGTGCCAGCACCCCCAGAAACACCAAGATCTGGCAGCACTTTGCTCCGCTGCTCTTTCCGGACACGCAACCATCTCCTTCCTTTGCCATCGCAGGAAAATTCAACCTCTACCTCAGCCAAAGACCATTTCCCACACATGGCTGCTCAGAAATGTTCTTCTGCACTTCCTCCACCAAAAACACCCCCGCATGCCCAGAAGAGATCCCAGGGCCATCAGGATACCCTCCACAAACACTGCACAGGCACCCAGGACCATGGGCTTCCCATCTCTGCCATTCAGGCTCCTTGCGCTGCTCCTGTTCATTTTCTCCTCCTCTCTCCATCACTTTGGGAGCCACAGAGCTCCCAGGCTTTGGCAATTCCCAAGGCCAGTGCTGTGCATGGCTTGTTGGACACCCCCGGGGCTGTGGACTGTGGACTGACATCCCTGTGGTGTTTCAGAGAAGCTGTTGAGAACCACAGCAAGCCACCAAGTTACTGAGCCTACTAGAACACCTCCCCAAGAGTAAAAGCTGAAAAAGTTGGGGCTGCTGAGGAACGAGAGCTGAAGCTTGTGTGGCAAGCTCAGAGCACATTCACAGTGAATGAAAGGTGGAAGAAGGAGCGTGACTCTTCCTCAGGAAGTGTACTGATGGGACAAGGGGGAATGGGATCAAACGGAAAGAGAGTTGGAAGAGATTTGATGCTGGAAAGAAGTTCTTTAATGTGAGGCTGCTTGTCCCTGACACAGGGACCTGTGCACATGTGGGTGCCCCATCCCCAGCAACATCCAAGGCCACGTTGGACAGGGTTGAAGTGCTGGGAGCTTGCTCAGGTTGGAACCAGATGATTTTTAGGGTCCCTTCCAAGCCAAACCACTCAAGGATTTGATGGTTCCATGACGTCCATCTCCAAGAGAGGAGTGGCCCTGAAGCTTCTGTGACATCACGGAGCCTGGAGTGCTCCAGGTGGAAGGTCCAGGGCCTGGAGACCAGCACAACAGACAGTTCACCTGCTGCCAGCACTCAGTTCTCCCCCACTCTTTGCTCTCTGCCACGGTGCCAAGATGTTCCCGCTGCCAGCACTCGGTTGTCCCTCGCTCTTCGTTCTGTGCCTTGGTGCTGAGCTGCTCCTGCTGCCTGGACTTTTCCAGCACTTCTACTGGACCATCAACGCCAGTAGGATGAGCGCTCCTGTCCCAGCAGAGGT
The DNA here is from genome assembly GCF_963662255.1 of Cinclus cinclus. Taxonomy (NCBI): domain Eukaryota; kingdom Metazoa; phylum Chordata; class Aves; order Passeriformes; family Cinclidae; genus Cinclus; species Cinclus cinclus. The sequence continues at coordinate 2,540,107 of NC_085059.1, forward strand.
ACAGTGCCATACCAGGGAGGGGGGCAGCCCTGACTGCCTGGGCAGGCTGCAGCCCTGTGGGGATGGATGCTGGGGACAGGGACCCCAAGGGAGATTGTGCTGTCTCATGCAGACTGCCAGAGACACCATTGAGGATATGGAAGTGGATGAGAAGGACGACACCGAGCCCATGGAAGTTGATGAGCAAGACGACACCGAGCCCATGGAAGTTGATGAGAAGGACGACACCGAGCCCATGGAAGTTGATGAGCAGGATGACACCGAGCCCATGGAAGTGGATGAAAATGATGAGACTGAGCCCATGGAAGTTGATGAGCAGGATGACACCGAGCCCATGGACGTTGATGAGAAGGACAAGGAAGAGCCCCTGGTCCTGGGGTGAGGATGGAGCCCCAGGAGCAGGACAACCTGATGCTCCCCTGCCCTGCCCTGCCCACAGGCAGTGCCCAGCCTGGGGCGGGGCTGGCTGGCTCTCCTCAGGGACATGGTGCTCAAGGAAGTCCTGCTCTGCTGCTTCTTTCCTTCCTTCCTTCCTTCCTTCCTTCCCCGATTGACAGGGATAATGGGCATTGATAGGGCCCCGCTGTAAATATGTTCTACATGTTAGAGGGTTTTTATAGGAGCTGTTAGCCTAAAGCTCCTAGATTGTTCATCTCTAGGTTCTAGATTGTTCCCGTATAGGTCCCAGATTGTTACTGTATAGGTCCCAGGTTGTTGGAGTACTGGTTCCAGATTGTTAAAAGTATAGTCTTCCATGTAAATAAGTTCTATCCATTGTTGTTAGAAGGATACATGTTCTGGAAATGTTTGGATCACCTTTGTTCAATAAATACAATTTCTTATTAAAACCCCGCCTCTCTTTGCAATTCCTTTGGGCAACCTTTGCACAGTGGTGGTTTCCACTTGCTCATGGTTCCTGGGGCTGGAGGTCCCTGGGGGTGCTGGCACAGCCAGCCCTGGCTGGGGGTCCCTGTGCAGGGAGGTCCCACTGAGCCAGCACTGCTGTTCCTGGGGCCCAGCAGTGTCCCCGAGGGCAAAGCTGTCACCAGCAGAGAGGGAGCTGTGACAGCAGCAGCCCCTGCAGCCACGCCAACAAAGCAAAGGAAACCTCCTGCCACCCTTCCTGCTGCAGCCACTGGGACTCCTGGGCAGGAGCCAGCATCAGGCACAGGGATGCAACATCCACCTCCATGCTCTGAAGGTCACGACAGCCTTGGCAACTCTGGGACCTGCACCTGGGCTGCTGCAGGGGCTGATGTTTAAGGCTTGCAGCCTCAAAAACCTCTGGGCTTTGCTTCCCCCGCTGCTTTCCATTGCCCTGTGCCCAGGATCCTCACCCTGACCGTGTTCCCCACTCCCTGAGCATCCCCATCACAGGGGGCACTGGCAAATCCCGCACGCTTCACAAAACAAACTCCCCCACAGTAACCAAACCACTCTTTGGTCAGAGGGTGCCAAGGGGAAGCTCAGCACCAGCTGCCGTTTAAAGCATGCTTTCAAAAGTGGGTTCAGGCACTCTGGCAGTGCCTGCTGTGCAGCTGAGGCTGTGGGGACACAGCACTGGCTCAGGCCAGCCCTCAGCCCCTCACAGCTCATGCCAAGGGCCCAGCTCACAAAGCAGTTTCATACCACTTGCAGCAGCTATTTCAAAGGCCTAAATGTCATTCACAGGAGCCATTTAGGTGCCATGTAGGTGCCAATTCAGTGTCGGTGTCCTGGCATGAGAAGCCATGACGGGGCCTCTGCATGTGCACTCAGGGCACTTCCAGTGCCATCCCAAAGGGATCACAAAGGACAGGGCTCTTCTTTCAGCACTGCTGAGCTCCTCAGCCAGCATTTAAATCTCAGGAAGAGACAAGAATTGAGTGCACCAGGGAAGCTGGCCTCCAAGAAAAGGCATCAATCCCACGGCCCACCCAAGCCAACGGCCTGCATGTCTGTACCTTCTCCTCCTTCTCTCTTCTCTGCTGTCACTTTGCCCCTTCTCTCTGTCCGGGAGCTTGGCCTCTCAGACAAATAAAAGATGTGCATCCTCACGTAGCCACTGCATAGATGTCTTACAGAATTGTCCCTTCTTCCCCGACAGCTGCAAATCCTACCGCTGCCAGACCTCATCCCTTGCTCCCACAAAGGGAGAGAAGACTTTCCATTCTAATTCATTGTCCAGCTCTAAGTCAACTACCCAGTCAGTAGAAATAGCTGTGAAATCCCCTCCACCAACCTGCCACAAGAGCTACAGCTGCGGAGGGGGAAACAGCAAACTCCCACCCCCACCACTGCTTTGGACTCCTTACCAGCTAAAATATATCCCACTCCTGCGATTATTTCTTTTAACCACAGCTACAATCAATTGGAATCAATTAAACACTAGATCACAGAATGGGCTGGGTGCAAAGGAACCTTCAGTGCCACCCAGTGCAAGCTCTGCCACGGCAGGGACACCTCCCACTGTCCCACGCTGCTCCAGCCTGGCCTTGGGCACTGCCAGGGATCCAGGGGCAGCCACAGCTGCTCTGGGCACCCTGTGCCAGCCCTGCCCACCCTGCCAGGGAACAAGTCCTGCCCCATATCCCATCTGAAGCTGCTCCCAGTGCAAAGAGGTGTCACTGCATGGCCTTGGGATGATGGATCAAGAGAAAGCCCCAGGCTTTGAGCAGAGCCCCCAGTGCCTGTGCTGGGGACGTGCCACCCACCTGCCCCGCAAGCACTCAGCTGCCTCGCAGCCAAAAGGAGTGTCCAACAGGCAAAGTACTCCCAGAGGATCAAGCCCTGGTCACTGCACCAATGACAAGGTCTTTATTGGGAAGAAATGTCAAAGCACAGCGACATTTCTTTTCCAAGCAGGAGACGCTGATCCTGGTGCGGCACCGCAGGCATGCTGTTATTGCTGGTCCTCAATTCATCCCTTTATCAGCTGCAGGGCCACCAGGACAGGCTTTGGTCTCCCAGGCCAGCGCTGAGGGACACTGCTGTCCTCACCAGCTGTCCCCAGCCCTGGGTGCTGTCCCCGCCAGGGCTGTCCCCAGCCCTGTGCGCCCGAGCCTCTGCAGCCCAAAGCACCTGGAGATCCCCCTGAGCATCAGCGATCAGGGCCGCTGCAATCAGCCTGCTGACCCAAAATCCCAAGTCCTGCCACAAGAAAAGCAGCTGATGCATCGATACCTTGGAATTACAAGTCTCAATGCAAGGACAGGAAGCACCCCTATGCCACCAAATCATTGCTAAGGGCTTGCAAGCCTCAACCCGCAGATTTCAGCGTTGCACACACAGTCAGGGCAAGGGTAAATCCACACAGAAATGACACAGAAATTCCAAAACACACATCATGTTGGTCTTGACGCCTTTCTTGTTGGCTCAAGGGCTGTTTCTGTGGGCCACGCTTGCACAGAAAGAAAGAAAGGAAGTGCAGCTGCTGAGGAACATCTCCATGCCCTCAGCAGGTTTTGGTGCCTTTGCTGCAGGGCCGCTCCTGTCAGAGCCCCCTCTCTGCTGCTGACGCCTTTGCTCTTGGCGACACCAGCCCAGGAACACCAGCAGGGCCCAGGGCTGGGTCAGGGGGACCCCCCTGTGCACAGGGACTCCCAGCCCCGTGGCTGTGCCAGCACCCCCAGAAACACCAAGATCTGGCAGCACTTTGCTCCGCTGCTCTTTCCGGACACGCAACCATCTCCTTCCTTTGCCATCGCAGGAAAATTCAACCTCTACCTCAGCCAAAGACCATTTCCCACACATGGCTGCTCAGAAATGTTCTTCTGCACTTCCTCCACCAAAAACACCCCCGCATGCCCAGAAGAGATCCCAGGGCCATCAGGATACCCTCCACAAACACTGCACAGGCACCCAGGACCATGGGCTTTCCATCTCTGCCATTCAGGCTCCCTGCGCTGCTCCTGTTCATTTTCTCCTCCTCTCTCCATCACTTTGGGAGCCACAGAGCTCCCAGGCTTTGGCAATTCCCAAGGCCAGTGCTGTGCATGGCTTGTTGGACACCCCCGGGGCTGTGGACTGTGGACTGACATCCCTGTGGTGTTTCAGAGAAGCTGTTGAGAACCACAGCAAGCCACCAAGTTACTGAGCCTACTAGAACACCTCCCCAAGAGTAAAAGCTGAAAAAGTTGGGGCTGCTGAGGAACGAGAGCTGAAGCTTGTGTGGCAAGCTCAGAGCACATTCACAGTGAATGAAAGGTGGAAGAAGGAGCGTGACTCTTCCTCAGGAAGTGTACTGATGGGACAAGGGGGAATGGGATCAAACGGAAAGAGAGTTGGAAGAGATTTGATGCTGGAAAGAAGTTCTTTAATGTGAGGCTGCTTGTCCCTGACACAGGGACCTGTGCACATGTGGGTGCCCCATCCCCAGCAACATCCAAGGCCACGTTGGACAGGGTTGAAGTGCTGGGAGCTTGCTCAGGTTGGAACCAGATGATTTTTAGGGTCCCTTCCAAGCCAAACCACTCAAGGATTTGATGGTTCCATGACGTCCATCTCCAAGAGAGGAGTGGCCCTGAAGCTTCTGTGACATCACGGAGCCTGGAGTGCTCCAGGTGGAAGGTCCAGGGCCTGGAGACCAGCACAACAGACAGTTCACCTGCTGCCAGCACTCAGTTCTCCCCCACTCTTTGCTCTCTGCCACGGTGCCAAGATGTTCCCGCTGCCAGCACTCAGTTGTCCCTCGCTCTTCGTTCTGTGCCTTGGTGCTGAGCTGCTCCTGCTGCCTGGACTTTTCCAGCACTTCTACTGGACCATCAACGCCAGTAGGATGAGCGCTCCTGTCCCAGCGGAGGTACAGTGCCATACCAGGGAGGGGGGCAGCCCTGACTGCCTGGGCAGGCTGCAGCCCTGTGGGGATGGATGGTGGGGACAGGGACCCCAAGGGAGATTGTGCTGTCTCATGCAGACTGCCAGAGCCACCATTGAGGATATGGAAGTGGATGAGAAGGACGACACCGAGCCCATGGAAGTTGATGAGCAAGACGACACCGAGCCCATGGAAGTTGATGAGAAGGACGACACCGAGCCCATGGAAGTTGATGAGCAGGATGACACCGAGCCCATGGAAGTGGATGAAAATGATGAGACTGCGCCCATGGAAGTTGATGAGCAGGATGACACCGAGCCCATGGACGTTGATGAGAAGGACAAGGAAGAGCCCCTGGTCCTGGGGTGAGGATGGAGCCCCAGGAGCAGGACAACCTGATGCTCCCCTGCCCTGCCCTGCCCACAGGCAGTGCCCAGCCTGGGGCGGGGCTGGCTGGCTCTCCTCAGGGACATGGTGCTCAAGGAAGTCCTGCTCTGCTGCTTCTTTCCTTCCTTCCTTCCTTCCTTCCCCGATTGACAGGGATAATGGGCATTGATAGGGCCCCGCTGTAAATATGTTCTACATGTTAGAGGGTTTTTATAGGAGCTGTTAGCCTAAAGCTCCTAGATTGTTCATCTCTAGGTTCTAGATTGTTCCCGTATAGGTCCCAGATTGTTACTGTATAGGTCCCAGGTTGTTGGAGTACTGGTTCCAGATTGTTAAAAGTATAGTCTTCCATGTAAATAAGTTCTATCCATTGTTGTTAGAAGGATACATGTTCTGGAAATGTTTGGATCACCTTTGTTCAATAAATACAATTTCTTATTAAAACCCCGCCTCTCTTTGCAATTCCTTTGGGCAACCTTTGCACAGTGGTGGTTTCCACTTGCTCATGGTTCCTGGGGCTGGAGGTCCCTGGGGGTGCTGGCACAGCCAGCCCTGGCTGGGGGTCCCTGTGCAGGGAGGTCCCACTGACCCAGCACTGCTGTTCCTGGGGCCCAGCAGTGTCCCCGAGGGCAAAGCTGTCACCAGCAGAGAGGGAGCTGTGACAGCAGCAGCCCCTGCAGCCACGCCAACAAAGCAAAGGAAACCTCCTGCCACCCTTCCTGCTGCAGCCACTGGGACTCCTGGGCAGGAGCCAGCATCAGGCACAGGGATGCAACATCCACCTCCATGCTCTGAAGGTCACGACAGCCTTGGCAACTCTGGGACCTGCACCTGGGCTGCTGCAGGGGCTGATGTTTAAGGCTTGCAGCCTCAAAAACCTCTGGGCTTTGCTTCCCCCGCTGCTTTCCATTGCCCTGTGCCCAGGATCCTCACCCTGACCGTGTTCCCCACTCCCTGAGCATCCCCATCACAGGGGGCACTGGCAAATCCCGCACGCTTCACGAAACAAACTCCCCCACAGTAACCAAACCACTCTTTGGTCAGAGGGTGCCAAGGGGAAGCTCAGCACCAGCTGCCGTTTAAAGCATGCTTTCAAAAGTGGGTTCAGGCACTCTGGCAGTGCCTGCTGTGCAGCTGAGGCTGTGGGGACACAGCACTGGCTCAGGCCAGCCCTCAGCCCCTCACAGCTCATGCCAAGGGCCCAGCTCACAAAGCAGTTTCATACCACTTGCAGCAGCTATTTCAAAGGCCTAAATGTCATTCACAGGAGCCATTTAGGTGCCATGTAGGTGCCAATTCAGTGTCGGTGTCCTGGCATGAGAAGCCATGACGGGGCCTCTGCATGTGCACTCAGGGCACTTCCAGTGCCATCCCAAAGGGATCACAAAGGACAGGGCTCTTCTTTCAGCACTGCTGAGCTCCTCACCCAGCATTTAAATCTCAGGAAGAGACAAGAATTGAGTGCACCAGGGAAGCTGGCCTCCAAGAAAAGGCATCAATCCCACGGCCCACCCAAGCCAACGGCCTGCATGTCTGTACCTTCTCCTCCTTCTCTCTTCTCTGCTGTCACTTTGCCCCTTCTCTCTGTCCGGGAGCTTGGCCTCTCAGACAAATAAAAGATGTGCATCCTCACGTAGCCACTGCATAGATGTCTTACAGAATTGTCCCTTCTTCTCCGACAGCTGCAAATCCTACCGCTGCCAGACCTCATCCCTTGCTCCCACAAAGGGAGAGAAGACTTTCCATTCTAATTCATTGTCCAGCTCTAAGTCAACTACCCAGTCAGTAGAAATAGCTGTGAAATCCCCTCCACCAACCTGCCACAAGAGCTACAGCTGCAGAGGGGGAAGCAGCAAACTCCCACCCCCACCACTGCTTTGGACTCCTTACCAGCTAAAATATATCCCACTCCTGCGATTATTTCTTTTAACCACAGCTACAATCTATTGGAATCAATTAAACACAAGATCACAGAATGGGCTGGGTGCAAAGGAACCTTCAGTGCCACCCAGTGCAAGCTCTGCCACGGCAGGGACACCTCCCACTGTCCCACGCTGCTCCAGCCTGGCCTTGGGCACTGCCAGGGATCCAGGGGCAGCCACAGCTGCTCTGGGCACCCTGTGCCAGCCCTGCCCACCCTGCCAGGGAACAAGTCCTGCCCCGTATCCCATCTGAAGCTGCTCCCAGTGCAAAGAGGTGTCACTGCATGGCCTTGGGATGATGGATCAAGAGAAAGCCCCAGGCTTTGAGCAGAGCCCCCAGTGCCTGTGCTGGGGACGTGCCACCCACCTGCCCCGCAAGCACTCAGCTGCCTCGCAGCCAAAAGGAGTGTCCAACAGGCAAAGTACTCCCAGAGGATCAAGCCCTGGTCACTGCACCAATGACAAGGTCTTTATTGGGAAGAAATGTCAAAGCACAGCGACATTTCTTTTCCAAGCAGGAGACGCTGATCCTGGTGCGGCACCGCAGGCATGCTGTTATTGCTGGTCCTCAATTCATCCCTTTATCAGCTGCAGGGCCACCAGGACAGGCTTTGGTCTCCCAGGCCAGCGCTGAGGGACACTGCTGTCCCCACCAGCTGTCCCCAGCCCTGGGTGCTGTCCCCGCCAGGGCTGTCCCCAGCCCTGTGTGCCCGAGCCTCTGCAGCCCAAAGCACCTGGAGATCCCCCTGAGCATCAGCGATCAGGGCCGCTGCAATCAGCCTGCTGACCCAAAATCCCAAGTCCTGCCACAAGAAAAGCAGCTGATTCATCGATACCTTGGAATTACAAGTCTCAATGCAAGGACAGGAAGCACCCCTATGCCACCAAATCATTGCTAAGGGCTTGCAAGCCTCAACCCGCAGATTTCAGTGTTGCACACACAGTGAGGGCAAGGGTAAATCCACACAGAAATGACACAGAAATTCCAAAACACACATCATGTTGGTCTTGACGCCTTTCTTGTTGGCTCAAGGGCTGTTTCCGTGGGCCACGCTTGCACAGAAAGAAAGAAAGGAAGTGCAGCTGCTGAGGAACATCTCCATGCCCTCAGCAGGTTTTGGTGCCTTTGCTGCAGGGCCGCTCCTGTCAGAGCCCCCTCTCTGCTGCTGACGCCTTTGCTCTTGGCGACACCAGCCCAGGAACACCAGCAGGGCCCAGGGCTGGGTCAGGGGGACCCCCCTGTGCACAGGGACTCCCAGCCCCGTGGCTGTGCCAGCACCCCCAGAAACACCAAGATCTGGCAGCACTTTGCTCCGCTGCTCTTTCCGGACACGCAACCATCTCCTTCCTTTGCCATCGCAGGAAAATTCAACCTCTACCTCAGCCAAAGACCATTTCCCACACATGGCTGCTCAGAAATGTTCTTCTGCACTTCCTCCACCAAAAACACCCCCGCATGCCCAGAAGAGATCCCAGGGCCATCAGGATACCCTCCACAAACACTGCACAGGCACCCAGGACCATGGGCTTTCCATCTCTGCCATTCAGGCTCCCTGCGCTGCTCCTGTTCATTTTCTCCTCCTCTCTCCATCACTTTGGGAGCCACAGAGCTCCCAGGCTTTGGCAATTCCCAAGGCCAGTGCTGTGCATGGCTTGTTGGACACCCCCGGGGCTGTGGACTGTGGACTGACATCCCTGTGGTGTTTCAGAGAAGCTGTTGAGAACCACAGCAAGCCACCAAGTTACTGAGCCTACTAGAACACCTCCCCAAGAGTAAAAGCTGAAAAAGTTGGGGCTGCTGAGGAACGAGAGCTGAAGCTTGTGTGGCAAGCTCAGAGCACATTCACAGTGAATGAAAGGTGGAAGAAGGAGCGTGACTCTTCCTCAGGAAGTGTACTGATGGGACAAGGGGGAATGGGATCAAACGGAAAGAGAGTTGGAAGAGATTTGATGCTGGAAAGAAGTTCTTTAATGTGAGGCTGCTTGTCCCTGACACAGGGACCTGTGCACATGTGGGTGCCCCATCCCCAGCAACATCCAAGGCCACGTTGGACAGGGTTGAAGTGCTGGGAGCTTGCTCAGGTTGGAACCAGATGATTTTTAGGGTCCCTTCCAAGCCAAACCACTCAAGGATTTGATGGTTCCATGACGTCCATCTCCAAGAGAGGAGTGGCCCTGAAGCTTCTGTGACATCACGGAGCCTGGAGTGCTCCAGGTGGAAGGTCCAGGGCCTGGAGACCAGCACAACAGACAGTTCACCTGCTGCCAGCACTCAGTTCTCCCCCACTCTTTGCTCTCTGCCACGGTGCCAAGATGTTCCCGCTGCCAGCACTCGGTTGTCCCTCGCTCTTCGTTCTGTGCCTTGGTGCTGAGCTGCTCCTGCTGCCTGGACTTTTCCAGCACTTCTACTGGACCATCAACGCCAGTAGGATGAGCGCTCCTGTCCCAGCGGAGGTACAGTGCCATACCAGGGAGGGGGGCAGCCCTGACTGCCTGGGCAGGCTGCAGCCCTGTGGGGATGGATGCTGGGGACAGGGACCCCAAGGGAGATTGTGCTGTCTCATGCAGACTGCCAGAGACACCATTGAGGATATGGAAGTGGATGAGAAGGACGACACCGAGCCCATGGAAGTTGATGAGCAAGATGACACCGAGCCCATGGAAGTGGATGAAAATGATGAGACTGAGCCCATGGAAGTTGATGAGCAGGATGACACCGAGCCCATGGAAGTGGATGAAAATGATGAGACTGAGCCCATGGAAGTTGATGAGCAGGATGACACCGAGCCCATGGACGTCGATGAGAAGGACAAGGAAGAGCCCGTGATCCTGGGGTGAGGATGGAGCCCCAGGAACAGGACAACCTGATGCTCCCCTGCCCTGCCCACAGGCAGTGCCCAGCCTGGGGCGGGGCTGGCTGGCTCTCCTCAGGGACATGGTGCTCAAGGAAGTCCTGCTCTGCTGCTTCTTTCCTTCCTTCCTTCCTTCCTTCCCAGATTGACAGGGATAATGGGCATTGATAGGGCCCCGCTGTAAATATGTTCGACATGTTAGAGGGTTTTTATAGGAACTGTTAGCCTCAAGCTCCTAGATTGTTCATCTCTAGGTTCTAGATTGTTCCTGTATAGGTCCCAGATTGGTACTGTATAGGTCCCAGGTTGTTGGAGAACTGGTTCCAGATTGTTAAAAGTATAGTCTTCCATGTAAATAAGTTCTATCCATTGTTGTTAGAAGGATACATGTTGTGGAAATGTTTGGATCACCTTTGTTCAATAAATACAATTTCTTATTAAAACCCCGCCTCTCTTTGCAATTCCTTTGGGCAACCTTTGCACAGTGGTGGTTTCCACTTGCTCATGGTTCCTGGGGCTGGAGGTCCCGGGGGGTGCTGGCACAGCCAGCCCTGGCTGGGGGTCCCTGTGCAGGGAGGTCCCACTGACCCAGCACTGCTGTTCCTGGGGCCCAGCAGTGTCCCCGAGGGCAAAGCTGTCACCAGCAGAGAGGGAGCTGTGACAGCAGCAGCCCCTGCAGCCACGCCAACAAAGCAAAGGAAACCTCCTGCCACCCTTCCTGCTGCAGCCACTGGGACTCCTGGGCAGGAGCCAGCATCAGGCACAGGGATGCAACATCCACCTCCATGCTCTGAAGGTCACGACAGCCTTGGCAACTCTGGGACCTGCACCTGGGCTGCTGCAGGGGCTGATGTTTAAGGCTTGCAGCCTCCAAAGCCTCTGGGCTTTGCTTCCCCCGCTGCTTTCCATTGCCCTGTGCCCAGGATCCTCACCCTGACCGTGTTCCCCACTCCCTGAGCATCCCCATCACAGGGGGCACTGGCAAATCCCACACGCTTCACAAAACAAACTCCCCCACAGTAACCAAACCACTCTTTGGTCAGAGGGTGCCAAGGGGAAGCTCAGCACCAGCTGCCGTTTAAAGCGTGCTTTCAAAAGTGGGTTCAGGCACTCTGGCAGTGCCTGCTGTGCAGCTGAGGCTGTGGGGACACAGCACTGGCTCAGGCCAGCCCTCGGCCCCTCACAGCTCATGCCAAGGGCCCAGCTCACAAAGCAGTTTCACACCACTTGCTGCAGCTATTTCAAAGGCCTAAATGTCATTCACAGGAGCCATTTAGGTGCCATGTAGGTGCCAATTCAGTGTCGGTGTCCTGGCATGAGAAGCCATGACGGGGCCTCTGCATGTGCACTCAGGGCACTTCCAGTGCCATCCCAAAGGGATCACAAAGGACAGGGCTCTTCTTTCAGCACTGCTGAGCTCCTCACCCAGCATTTAAATCTCAGGAAGAGACAAGAATTGAGTGCACCAGGGAAGCTGGCCTCCAAGAAAAGGCATCAATCCCACGGCCCACCCAAGCCAACGGCCTGCATGTCTGTACCTTCTCCTCCTTCTCTCTTCTCTGCTGTCACTTTGCCCGTTCTCTCTGACCGGGAGCTTGGCCTCTCAGACAAATAAAAGATGTGCATCCTCACGTAGCCACTGCATAGATGTCTTACAGAATTGTCCCTTCTTCCCCGACAGCTGCAAATCCTACCGCTGCCAGACCTCATCCCTTGCTCCCACAAAGGGAGAGAAGACTTTCCATTCTAATTCATTGTCCAGCTCTAAGTCAACTACCCAGTCAGTAGAAATAGCTGTGAAATCCCCTCCACCAACCTGCCACAAGAGCTACAGCTGCGGAGGGGGAAGCAGCAAACTCCCACCCCCACCACTGCTTTGGACTCCTTACCAGCTAAAATATATCCCATTCCTGCGATTATTTCTTTTAACCACAGCTACAATCTATTGGAATCAATTAAACACAAGATCACAGAATGGGCTGGGTGCAAAGGAACCTTCAGTGCCACCCAGTGCAAGCTCTGCCACGGCAGGGACACCTCCCACTGTCCCACGCTGCTCCAGCCTGGCCTTGGGCACTGCCAGGGATCCAGGGGCAGCCACAGCTGCTCTGGGCACCCTGTGCCAGCCCTGCCCACCCTGCCAGGGAACAAGTCCTGCCCCATATCCCATCTGAAGCTGCTCCCAGTGCAAAGAGGTGTCACTGCATGGCCTTGGGATGATGGATCAAGAGAAAGCCCCAGGCTTTGAGCAGAGCCCCCAGTGCCTGTGCTGGGGACGTGCCACCCACCTGCCCCGCAAGCACTCAGCTGCCTCGCAGCCAAAAGGAGTGTCCAACAGGCAAAGTACTCCCAGAGGATCAAGCCCTGGTCACTGCACCAATGACAAGGTCTTTATTGGGAAGAAATGTCAAAGCACAGCGACATTTCTTTTCCAAGCAGGAGACGCTGATCCTGGTGCGGCACCGCAGGCATGCTGTTATTGCTGGTCCTCAATTCATCCCTTTATCAGCTGCAGGGCCACCAGGACAGGCTTTGGTCTCCCAGGCCAGCGCTGAGGGACACTGCTGTCCCCACCAGCTGTCCCCAGCCCTGGGTGCTGCCACATGCCCGAGCCTCTGCTGCCCAAAGCACCTGGAGATTCCCCTGAGCATCAGAACTCGTTTATTGGGATGTTCTCTGTCCACAAAGTTGCCTAAAGAGATGATGAAGAAGAGTTTAATTTATAGCCCCATTCTTTTAATCTTGGCCAGCCAGATTTTTTCAGACATCTGTTTATATCTCCTTATAATACATTGGATGGAGCAGCAGTACCAGGCAGCAGCTCACTGGCAGGGGCGCTGCTGACATTTATAAACTCAAGTGATTTGTCTCCTGTGCTTTATGTTATCAGCTAAACCTGTCCATTTAAATTATTGCCTTGTAACCAAATCACAACTATTTGTTACTCTGCTGTGTGCACGTTTCCCAGGCTCTCTACCAGTATCACGCTTTGCAGAGGCTGAAAACAAGATGATAAATAAATAAATAAACAAAATGGGAAAGAGTACATGCTTCTTCCAGGCTCACAACTGAGTGAGGATCAGGCACGTTGTGTGCCACATTACTATAAGCAGAGGGCTGCTGTGTTGAATATGCAGCACACAGTGGTATCCAGAGAACCCCATCTCTCTTTTTCTAGACCAACCAATGACCAGCTGTGTTTTGTCACTAAAGGAGAGAGGTTTCATCCTGCCCAGCTCCTTTCCAGCATGTCATTCCACATGCTGCTTGCCACAAGTAGGTTTGTGTTCCAGCATGGGGACAGGGCTGAGCCCCAGCTCTGCAGAGCTACAGGCAGGGAAGTTGTACATCATACACTGACCTGCAGACCTCCCACCAATGCTGTGCAGTCACTCACTGAACTCCTGGCAGTGCCTTCCCCATTCCATCCCGTCCCATCCTGTCCCATCCTGTCCCATCCCATTATCCCATCCCACTATCCCATCGCACTCCATCCCATGCCATGAATCTCATGCCATGGATCCCATGCTATGGATCCTACCCCATTCCATGGATCCCATCTTATCTCATGGATCCCACCCCATCCCATTATCCCATTCCATGGATCCCATCCCATCCCATCCCATCCCATCCCATCCCATCCCATCCCATCCCATCCCATCCCATCCCATGCCATCCTCACTCCTTACAAAGATTTCCCAGCAAGAGGAGCCCAGCAGGGTCAGGAGACTGTCCCCCTGCAGCACCTCTGTCCCCCGTGGCACAGGAATGTCCCCTGGGAAGGCTGGAGCAAGCAGAACAAAGGTGATCCAGCCTGCTGAGGCAGATCCCAGGTTTGTCTCCAAGTGAGCATCCTTGTTTGCCATTGTAAGAGAATTCAAAAATTATCAAGGGTTTGAAAACAAGCCCCAGTTATGAGTCAGTACGTGGCTCTGCAGCTCTCAAAATTTACCTCGCTATGTGAACAAGCCTCAGATAACATCTACCTTCCTTTACTCTTTGTTTCTCTCCAGGCAGGGAGTGAGGGAAAAGAGACTTTCTTTCTAGTGCAGGCAACAAAGGAATCTGGAATCAATATGTGAATGTTCCAGCAAAACACATCGGTAGTGCTGCAGTGTTGAAATGATCACACTGACAGAGCATCCACAATAAGTTATCTGATGGCATCACACCTTGTCTGTTAATGAAATAATGACTAAAACCTACCAGCAGACAAATCCGTGGAGCAGCAGAGCTCCCCAGAGATGCATCTCCAGCTCCAGGAGCCACCAGGAACAGGGAACTGGCTGAGGCTGGTGACCCACAGGGGACACTGTGCCTGACCCCAGCTGTGCCTGACTGGATGGGATTTCCCACACCATGGTGCTCAGAGGAAAACAGAGGAGCCAGGCCCAGTGTGGGGGGCTCAGCTCACACCCTGACCCCTGACTCTGGTTACAGCTGCTGAGCAAGGAAGCAGAAATCCCCGGCTCTAGTTTTTTGGGTTTTTTTTTCTTTTGCTGTCTCTCCTACAAAGGCAAGTCCTACCACTCTCCAGATTGTTTGTTACTTCAAAACAGAACATTTTTACACACAAAAGGAAGATATGTAACAGACACAGGTGGATGGAAGAGATGGATTACTGATGGGAAGAAGAGGCCCAGAGCCTGAATCTCATTTTATTTCCTTCTGTCCCTCTTTCACTCAGCTACAGCCTTTTAGTTCACTGTCTGGCACTTACTGCTCCTCCCAATTAAGTGCCACTGGAAAATGCCATTAAATGCTGTATGTCACCTCCTCCTGATAGCTGGTGGAGTGGTTTCACAGCCTGGAAGTTCCCCCAGCACCCCCAGCATTCCCCACCTGGGCAGGGAGGAAGCTCAGACACCTGTGTGCACATCCCAAGTAAAAACTCCTGTGACACTGGAGGAAATGCTTTAGAAATCCATTCCCTGTGCAGCTCTTACTCCCACTGCACTGCTGGGCAGCCACAGTTGCCTGTTGAGCACAGAATCTCCTCAGAGAAGCACCAGCCTGCTCCCTGCCTCTGGGTCTCTCAAGTAACCAGTGACAGCAGGGGCTCTGTGAACTACTACAGTTAATTAAAGACAAAACTCTTTTATAAAATCACTGCATGCTGTCCATGTCCATAAACCGTCCCTTAAGCATGAGCTGTGCAGGGGATGGGGTGCAGGATGAAGCCCTGGGGTGATGCACCATGCCCAGTGCCATCGTGCCACCGCTCCCTGTTGCACACAGGTGGAGATAATATAAAAGAAAGGCCTTATAAAATATGTTTTAACCCTGCTACTCCAGCTAAGTTAACTTGTAACTTCCCATGTGAAGAAATCATAAGAATGAAAGTCAGTTAGCACAACAATCTATTCTGATAACAGAACCATTCCCCCTTGCAAAAACACACCCAGCACTGCTCCTGGCAGCAAAGCCATTCCTGGGACAGCCCCAAAGCCACCCTGCTCTGACACATCCCAACACCAAGTGTGCTCCTGCCCAGGTCCCAAAGCAGCAGCACTGCTTTCTGCTGGACTTGAACCTCACTTGAACAGGGGGCAGGGAAAGAATTATGGAATGGTTTGGGTTGGAAAAGACCTTAAAGATCATCCAGTTCCAGCCCTCCTGTCATGGGCAGTGATGCCACCCCAGAATGGCTGACCCCATTCCAGTTTCTCATTTAGAGAAGTGACCCACTGGTGCTTGCTGTTAAGGGCTCTTCACAAGCAGGGTTACAGGGAGACACACCCCCACAGAAACCCTTGGGAGTACTTTCTCGCACACTGTGATTTTTAATGCTAACCTTGCTGCAATAACCAAGTCTTTAAGCACCATCCATCAGGCCTTCAGCTCAAACACTTGTTTGGCTGAAAAGGGTTTTAGAGCCACTCTTCTGTCCCAGCACTGAGATGTCTCCTCTGTAATTTGTTCCCTTCAGCAAATAGAATGAAAACGTTTTTAAAACGACGCCAGAATCCAATCCCTCCTCCCGTGATTCAATCCACAGCTAGCAGAGAACAAAACCTCACAAGGAAGGGGCTCTCCACTAAGTAACCCTTGATTAGAGATGTGAAAGCACCATTCCATTTGGACACTGGGCTGGTCAGTGCTCACAGCTGCCCATTTTCCCTGAGCCAGGGCTCTCCTGTGGCACTGGGGTTGATGTTCTCCCAGCTCCGAAAGCTGCTGTTCAAATCAGAGCAACCCATGAGGGCTGGGCTCACCCCTCACAACACCTGCCAAACCCACCTGGCTTCTCCTGCAGCAACAGGGAGGGAAGGGCAGGGGAGACCCTGGGGACAGGCAGGACAATGGGGACAGGCAGGACACTGGGGACAGGCAGGGACAATGGGGACAGGCCAGGACCTGGTTGGCAGTGCCAGGGAGGATCCCTGTGACTGCCACCCACCCTGGATGACAGCCAAGGCGATGATGATGATGATGATGATGATGATGATGGTGGTGATGATCGTGATGATGATGATACCTACTGAACACACCCCAAACCTCTCCCCTCTGGTGGACAGGACAGGAGGGGTGGCTGTCACGCACAAGGCACAGCATGGGTGCCATGGGGTGCCTGGGCTCCCTGGGAAGTCTGGAAGTGGTGGAAGAGAAGGAGGAGGCAGTGAGGTGCCTGGGGAGGAAGGATCTCAGGGAGGGAAGGGGTGACAGGAGGGCTCAGAGGGAAAGGCAGTGCCTCCATCAGAGACATCTGCTGATGGATCTGCTGCTTCTGTGGCAAAGAGCTCCAACAAGTGCTCTGCTCTCCCACCTCCCTCCTGGGAGGGCTGCTCTGCCTTGAAACAGCAAGGAAAAAAAATAACCACAGGACAGGAGGAAAAAGGGTTGTCCCTTTGTAGAGTGGGCACAACATGTTTCTTTTCACCTTCTCAGCAAACCCTTCTGCTTTAAGCCAGGCACTGCAATGAGTTACCACAGCCCTGGGTGCAGCACGAGCCATGTGCTCAGGACTCAATACGAGGCACTTGCTTTATTTTTTTCTTTGATACTGGGCTTGAAGTCTGTGAACTGCAGCAGTATAGAGAGTTTAATCCCACAAAGGTCCGAGCAGAAGAAACACAGAGACCAAAGGTATCCAGCCACACTCTGATACTTCATCTCTCAAACACACCAGGCTGCAGAGACCCTGCAGTGACCTCTGTCTCACCATGTCCGCAAGTCAACATCCATGAGAAGCTTATTTTAAAAAGCCAGTTTTAATCCCTCTCCAACGCACTACATTATTTATCCCCAACCCATTGCTACAATCCATTCAGTAAGTGCCATCCCTCAGGTGCATTTTTTACTCCAGAAAGCCCATCTGGCATGCTGAAGGCTTGGCTACATTCAGAGAAGATCAATGCAGGACAGAGGCAGAGAAGGACAAGGCAGCTGACCAGGAGAATTGACAACCTGAAAAAAGGAACTGAGGATGACATTAATTTTGTGGAATTTTAGGCATCTAATATCTTTTTGAGAGAGGCACCACTGGCTTCTTCACTATGATGGAGATTAGCCTCTCCGAAACATCATCAACCATCGTGTCTCCCACATCTGTCACTCTCAGAGAGCCTCTCCTCCTCTCTCAGGGACTCATGAGATGACCACCAAAGAACCTGGTAATGTGGAGGCACAGAAAGGACACGACAGGGAGGTATAATCCATCAGGACAAACATCAGAGTGAGAATCAGGAGGTTTAAAGTAGCCATGGTTAATCTGTGGCTGCAAATGAAGAGTTGAAAACTAAAGGTGCACAACTTGAGGAAGGTAAAGGAGCAATAAAAGGAAACTGTTTTCCAGGGGAAGTCTGGGAAGCTCAAGCAGGGATGTCCATGACCAGACCTCAGCACTGTCTGTTCCTGTCCTCAGCTTCCGAACCTGTAACTCAGAGCTGGAATTGCAAAGACAAGACACGTACGAGACAAATTCCCTCCTCCCAGCTCCAGCTCCCAGCGGGAGCGTTTCAGGACACTACGTGCAGCTGATTTCCTTGGATTCCATCTCTGCTCCACGTGAGAGCTGGCTCCTCTCACCCACATCCCACCACCAGCATCCCCGCGAGCCCGGAGCATCCCCCGGAGCCAAGGGAGCCAACACTGCCCAGGTCAGCACTGCAAGGTGCCCAATCCCACCTGCCTGGCTGCCAGACCAGCAGGATGGATGGGAAGGAGCCAGCCTGCTGCCAAGCCAGAGTGAGAACTAATTTGGATCATAAAAGCTGGAATGAGAAGATGCCTCAGTGAGCGTGCTGGAATTGCGCTTTGAGAAGCTGCAATTTAAAGCCTTGTTTCTCCAGCTAAGGCAGTCGTAAGGGACATTAGCCTAATTTCTGTCAAGAGAACTTGTCAACACTGCAGTATTTAAGATAGACACTAAAGATGTGTTTTATCTCACAGACAGATCACTGAGAGAGGAAGGAGCTGTGCCACACTTGGTTCACAGGAAAATAAATTGATGTTCTCCCTGGGCCTAATTGGTGGATGCTGTTTTATAACACCACACAAACGAGCAGCCTCACATTTTATCAGTGTGCAGCTGAGATCCCTGCCAACTCTACTGTGGGTCTGGATACAGGAACCCACAGTACTTCACCCAAAGACACAGAGCTGAGCATTTTCCAGCCACAGAGGAGCTGAAACTGAAATTTGAAATTTGGCTGTGTCCTGAAGGGTCAGGTCCTTCTACTGATGGTGCTCACCAGCTGTGGGGTGTGATTTCAGGGCCAAGGGGACAACCGGCTTTTCTTCCTCAGGACCACCAGCAGGAGCTTGCCTGGTCTGGTTTTTAGAGATGCTCCATGGAGAGTCAATAGAAAGCAAAGAAAAGAGAAGCTGGACCCTGCAGCTTTAGGGAAGAAGTGTTAGCATGATCCGTGCTTCCCACCCTGAGGAACTAAAACATTCCCAGGAGCTGGCATGGCTCCACACATCCCACGTGCCAGCCTTGGAGCTGGGTTTGAGACAGTCCCAAGATAACGCTGGTGCCAGGACACAAAGGCTTGTCCCAGCCTTGCAGCTTCTGCAGTGGAGAGCTGAAAATGTCCTTTTATTTGCAGTTGTTACAGGGAAATAACAGCCACGTAACCTTGTCCCAGCCTTGGAACAGAAATCAGCTTGCAGAGTAAGCCTGAGGGAAGGCAGGAGGGCAGGAGGGTGGCTCTGCTCTGCCACGGATCCTGCACTTGCAGAAGAACTAAATCACTACAACAGCCAGAAATGTCCCTCGGGAAGGAAATCCTCTCAAAGATAAATCAATAACTCAGTGTAATTTTAGCATGCAGCCAGGAGAATTTACATTGCCAGGAAGGCAGACAGCCCTGCCACAGAGACAGAGCCATAGCATCATAAAACAGCCCTGCAGCAAGAGTGTTCACTGCAAAGCCACGAGTCTGGGCTCTGCATTTTGGGAGCCCACAGACCCAAATCAGAGTGACAGCAGCAGGGATGTGGTCCAGCCTTGTCCCTTGGGACAAACCCACCCTTCCCTTTTGTCCTCTCTGGCAGCAAGGCTGCTCTCTGCAATCATGGACGTGCTGGCAAATGCTCCAGATCCTGCAGGGTGAGACACACACAGAGCACAGCTAAAGCAGGCACAGGAGCAGAGAGGGACTGCTCCAAACACAGCCTCCACCCCTGGTCAGGGGGTGGCCACCAGCCAAGCCACCCACAAAACAGCAGGACAGGGATGTGCCACAGCCCCCAGTGATTAATGACACTGCAATTTACGTAATTATATTAATGCTAAATACACTTGGACCAGTAAGTTCAAGGGACCTAATGACACTTTAGAGCACAGTTCAACACTGAGCAGTAACTCCAGCAAAAAAAAAAAGGGGGGGGGGGGGGGGGAAGACAGAAAAGAAAAAAAAAGCCCCTAATTATTCAGTAGCTCTTCTCCTAGATTCTCAGGGTCAGCTTGGAGGAGAAGGCAGCTTGAATTATATTTTCGTTTCCAGAACATCAACAGAATTGCTAAGCGAGTTCCAGCGGCAAGGTCAGAGCCTGTCCATTGTTATGCATGCCAGCCCTGTCCTTCCCCAGCCAGGCCAGGCAGGGCTGGCCTGTCCCCTGCCAGCACTGCCACCACTGAGCCCTGCTGCTCCTGGGGACACAGGACCAGCTCCTCTGCTGGTGTTTGTCCTGGTCCCCAGCATGGACAGGCAAACTGACCCTGGGACACAGGACCAGCTCCTCTGCTGGTGTTTGTCCTGATCCCCAGCATGGACAAACTGTAACAACCAATTCCTTAGAAGCCAAGTGCAGCCTCCATGTCTGAAGATCCAGGAGCCTGTTGAGGGTCGGCCTGAGAAGCAAACAGCCCAATCCAGCAGCAGAGGTTCCTGTACACCAGCCCATTCCAGACTGCCTGCTGGCACAGCCACAGCCCCTGGCAGGCGTGGAGGGCTGGGAAGGGCTGTGCCCACACACACAGAGCTCTTCCCCTCGTACAGCCCACCCAGAGCCATGGAAACGTTTTGGAGCACCTGTGCTGGCCACACGCATGTCACTCCTCACAGGCTCCTTTGGTGCCAACAAGCTCCCACACAGATTGTGCCATCAGTGCTGATGTGCTCCAAGAGCCTCTGGCTGTAAATCCAGCTTTACGCTGTTTCAAATGCAGTCTGTGCTTCTGTATTACTTCATGGAGACTTGCACTTTTACAAGAGATGGAGGGACAGGACACAGGGAATGGTTTCCCACTGCCAGAGGGCAGGGCTAGATGTGATATTGGGCAGGAATTGTTCCCTGGCAGGGTGGGCAGGGCTGGCACAGGGTGCCCAGAGCAGCTGTGGCTGTGCTTGGATCCCTGGAAGCACCCAAGGCCAGGCTGGAGCAGCGTGGGACAGTGGGAGGTGTCCCTGCCATGGCAGGGGTGGCACTGGATGAGCTTTAAGGTCCCTTTCAACCCAAACCATTCTGGCATCCAACGATTCTGCACCTCTGAAATGCTGAGCTCTGCCAGCAGAGCTGCCCCAAGGGACAAGATCAGTGCTTGAAGTTGAAGGTGAATTATGACCACCCCACACAAAGCCAGGGCAACGACTTGTGATGCTCCTCCAACACAGAACACAAAACTGCCTGAGAAGCCAGGGCAGAAGAACTCTGTCAAGATCACAAAACACAAAAGAGGAGACTCCCCCCAAGCCTCGCGTAACCCCTGTGCCTGATTAAAAACCAAACCCAAATTAAATGAATGGTCACAAGTTTGGTGTCTCAGGACTGCACTCAGAGCTCGCCTGCTGCCTTCCAGGCTCAGCAGCAGCATCCAGGGAACATGCAGAAGGCAACTCAGTGATGATTAGGAAGACACATATGAAGTTATCCATCACAGAGCAACTTGTGTGCACTTAAATGTCCTGCAGCACAATCAGAAATCAATAGCAAGACGCAGAAACCTTCAACCACCAAGTAAAATATAAAGAACACTTGTAATATTGATTTTAAAAGCACCTCAGTGAAGACAGTTGAGAAGAAACCTGAGAAAGCAAAGCAAAATGCCTGAATTGAAACCTTTTTTTTTTCCCCCTCAAAAAGACATTAATAATGGATTTTCAATGCAAGAAGAAAAACTGAAACCCACACCAGATTCTCCTGGTAATAACAGCTTTCTGCAAAGCCCAGCTATTAATGTAACAGGGACGTCCATCAATCAAGCACACAGAAAGTACTTTGGGAGCTAAAAAAAGAGCATGCAAACATCTGCTTTTGGCAACTTAAATTTTGCCCTTAAGCACAAGGAACATAATAAATTATCAGGAGGTTGGGCTTGAACTTGTTTTCCTCCATCCTGGACCTAAATGCTGAGGATAAGGATGAAGCTACACAAACATACTGCTGCTGGGATTTTTCCTGACAAAAAATGTGAGAAAAGAGCAGAATTTCATCTGTGTTTTCATTTGAAAATGCTGCTGCAAGGGGACACCAAACAGGGGTGCAGCACCTCCTTGTCTGCTGTTCAGGGAGCTCCTGTGAACCTTTTTCCACCTCCAGGATCCTCAGCACATCCAAGGCTGCTAGAGCAGTCCCACAGTGGAGTGACAAATGTGCCAGGGTGTTCCAAGGTGCCCATGGCATCCCTCCTCACACAGCTCCTTCCCTGTTCCCCGTGGGACTCTGGTGATTTGGGCAGGTTCTCAGTCCCCCAAATCACACTTGGGGTCCATCCACACAGCCCAGCACTGCCCAGAAAAGCTGGATTTGCTTTTTGTGTCCCCACACCTCCAGTGTCTCCTCCCTTGTAAAACACAGCAGGTCAGAGCGAGTGCTGGAGATAATGAACACAATCTACAGATTCCAGCACAGGAGGCTGCAGGCATGGCTGCAACTAAGTCCTAATAAATGCTGAAGAGTGACACCATGAAATGGCATTATTGAAGGCTGTATTTATTGTCTCCCCATGCTTCCATCTCCAAGGTGCCACGTTACACTTAATAACAGTTTTCTCCCCAGCTGCCAGTGTTGCAAACCCTGACAAGCTAATGGTGAGACCAGCCCTTCCCCAAACACACACATCTTCAGCCAGCACACAGCTTTGGTGGCACAACAGGCCATTATCAATTAATAATATTAATAAACATGAATACATGATTAAACCAGTGCTGCCCAGGTGCTGCCCCCTCCATGCTGGCTCTGCAGGGCAGGAGTCTTGTCCCTGGAAGTGATACAGAGGAGGAGCAGCTGCTGTAGGGTGGTACCTGCTGGGTACCACCACTGGTGGTATCAGTGACCTGCTGGGACAGGAACATCCCTGCCCTACCCTCCTGGGAGCACCATGGCCCTGCCAGCAGAGCAGCCCAGCAGAAACTACTGCCTGCTGTCACAGCAAGGGCTGGGCAAGGCATCAGCAAGGCCTTGTGGATAACAGGGAGAACCTGAGATCCTCAGGGACAATCAGATCCACATGGAGAACCAGAGCTTTTTATGGAGAACCATTTCCTCATGCCAGAACAGCTGGAAATCTCCCCATTCAGCATTCCCAGCTCTGCTACTACTGCAGTGTGCACCTCCACAGTTCCATATTTTGCTTTTGGACCATGGACACAGGTTTTCTGGAGCATGGTCTCCACTGAGTTCTGGTTCTCCCTGCTGGTGTAGTGTTCTAGAGCTGCAAGAAAATCACCTTTGAGCTTCAGGCAGTGCCCTGGGTATGGATGGAGACTTGACAAGTGCAAAGGTGCCATTGTTCCATCCCTGCCTGCATCACCCGCACTGCAGAAGGCACAAAAGAAATCATGTGAACCATCTTTAGAATAAAAATAAAAAAAAAAAAGGCAGCAAAAGACCCCAAAATCACATCTGTCAGTTGACCAAGTACAGCAAACAGTACCAGCAGGTGTGTTTGACCTGGGAACACTCAAAGTGGATGGAGGAGAGCATGTACATCTCATCCAGAGTCCACACCTCTGAACACAGCCTGGGCTGCAGGAGCCTCCATCTCCCCCAGCTCTGCTCCTCCTCCAGGACAAGTCCTTTCCCCTTCAGAGCGTAATCCAAAGGTTCAGAGAGCATCTGAGGAGATGGCTGCATGGAACGATGATGAAACAGGAGTCAAGTGAAAAACTTTCTGACTTGTCTTCCAGCAAAGGCTCTGCCCTCATGGGGCACCTTCCCCGAAGCCTCTGGACCCACAGCTCTCCAGCAGCTCAGACATTTTCTGCTGCCTCTTTTCAGAGAAGATCTTTGTGTGCTTGCCCCATTCAGACTGCAGCTGCTATCAGTGGAGCAGCCAGCACCACCACCAAGACTTGCAGCTCTCTGTGAAGCCACCATGAGATGTTCTGTCCTAAAAAAGGCACTGCAACACAGTCCCTGATGGCTGAGGCTGGAAACACCTCTGAGATCACCCCCTGCCCAACCTCCAGCCCTGTGTTCAGGAGGCTCTGGGATGTGCCAGGACTCCACCAGCTCTCTTTTGGAGCTCCAGCCACCCTGCAGTAACCAGATTTCTCTAGGTTTAAACAGTGTTTTCTGCACATTTTGCCATGGGGGTGTCTTGGAATGACAGCACAGCCAAGGGGACAGCAGCCACTCCTCCAGCCTCCCCTCATTCAGGCTATAAATACCTTCACTCCACCTGTAAAACCCATCACCATGTGCCACCTCCTTACAGCTCCAGATAATCCAGATACAGGCAGGGATAACAATTCCTGTGCATTATCTGGTGGAGAACAGGGAGATAACTGTAATTAGCAGCACCCTGGTTAGCAGGTGAAATAATAGTGTAATTAATGAAGATCAGGTGGGCTTTGTTTCAGATAAGAAAAGCAGCAGATTCTATCAGAATGCAAATGCAGCTTAAAATCCAGCCTGGGTGAGCACTCAGAGGTGCTTTTAGAAACACCATCAGCCCTAGATGTTTCTCTAAGGCTGAATGACACATTCTAAAAATAACACCTGGTCTGGGGCTAACATGTAAATTGTTGATTAGATCTATTAATTCACATCCTGCAGTGATGGGCGAGGCTCACAGCTCCACTTTCCTCCTCTGGCTTTGCAGGATCACAGGCAAATTCCTGTTACTGCCTCTTGCAAGGACTCTGCAACCCTGGGAGCTCTCCAGCATCAGAACAGCAGCAATTCCAAGTGACAGGCTGCATACATTAATTCTGTATTCAGATAACATCCTGTTGCAAGTGAATGACCCAAGCAAAACTTCCTGCAGTCTTAAGGAGCAGGCAGAAAAATCAGGAGAGGGAAAAAGGAATCTTTGGACTGAAGAAAGATCTTTTGAATCAGAAATGTTGTCCCTCTCATTAGAATTTCTACCACCACCCTTACTCTTTCCAAAATGTAAACACATAATAAAAAATTAAAGGTGAATCTAGCGTGGAAGAGCTCTTCCAATAAATGGGAATTAGTTCTACAAAACATCAGGACAGACCCAAGGAGACTGCATTTCTTTCCCCAGCTTTTTGCTGGAAAAACAGAGCCATATTTATTTTTTAACTCAGAGGCTTCCTCAGGATGCTTAAAGGAAGCAGCTTCAGTAAAGCAGAGCCATTTGTTTCAGTGTGCGTTCAAGTAAGAACAAATGCAAAACCAACTTCCAGACCTCAAGGAACATCAAATAGCTTTTTAATTTATGTCCCAAATTCCCTGCGGATTCTGAAATGAACAGAGGGCAGAGTTCAGAGAAAATGCCTCGCTCAGTCAAGACAGCTGGATGGATATTCTGAGTTTTCCTCAGAGGAGCAAGGTGCTTTTACACCAGAATGGAGCAGGCACAGCACGTGGCGCTGGAAAGATCTGTGGAAAAAGCAGACTTGTTGCTTGTGTGACCCTATAGATAAATGGAAAATTGAATAACCTAAGAAAGAAAAAGAAAAGAAAAAAAAAAGCTGTAGCCCCATCTGAGCAAAAGCACAATTTGCAGGCAAGAACTGTGAAGGAGCAAGTGAAACACTCCTCACAGGAGCAATCTGTGTTGACTGCCTGGAAACCCTCTGACCTTGTCCTTGCCCACTAAGAATCAGTTCTGGGGAAGTTTCAGTTAAGTAAGGCCTTAGCCCATGGGGGAAACTGCAGGGAGGAAGGGCCTGAGCAAAACCATCCAAAATACTCCCCAATTATGGAAAAAGATCATGCTGCAAAACTGTGGTTTAGGGATGTAAATGATCCAGCAAATGACAGCAAATACAGGAGAGTGGGCTGAGAACACAATGTCTGCAAGATATCTATAGGTCAGGGTTTAATTTATGAAATTACAGAATAAAGTTGACAAATTTTGGGGAAAAAAAAATAATTTCTGCAGGAATGCCTGAGCCCCAGAGCATGTGGTCAATCACACCCTGCAGCAAACACTGCAATGCCTGCAGTGCTTGTCCCACACAAGATCACACATTTGAAACCTGAGGGAGTTGCTGTGATTATGTTTGATCAAACTTCCAGAACTGTTTCAGGGATCCTAGGCCCCAAGTCCCACATTTTGAAACCACGTTCCCACAATACTCAAGGAAAATGTTGGAGCCTGGTGTGTGCCTTGCTGGCTTTGAAAGGAGGAGGGATGATAGCCAAACTGGAAATTCAAGATAACCCAGGCTGGAGGCACTGCCAAAATACTTTAGAGAAGGCAAAACATTTTTCTTCCAAAGCACTGTTACAAGCTTGAAATAAATGTGCAGACTGTTAGATAAAGACAGAGATAAAAATAGGCCTGTTATTAAATACCTCTTCTTTAATGAGGTTCATCCTTCTAAACAGCCACGCGAAGGTTATTAAGAGTTATTGCAGAAAATACAGCCTGCTTGCACATAAAAACCAGAGCAAGGTATTCCTCATCACCCAGCACTCATTTAAGCACCTCTCAGCAGCTCACAGCACCCCCAGCTTGGCAGGGAGGAGATAAAAGAAAGGAATGAGAGATGTTTTCTCTGGGAAACAGTCTCTCTTCTTTCAAAGCACTTCTCCCCCACCAAACAATGTAAATTTAACCACGGGAATGATTCCCACTGCTGATGTCTACTGCTATTACACCACTGGCAGCCTGAGCATCATTAAAGTGAAGTTTGAAATTATTCTGAAAGCTGCAGCTTAGCCTCCTCCTGTTGCACTAAAGCCACTGCTTGACTCTCAGCACCTCATCCCCTGGTTTGTGACCACTCCAGATCACCTGGAATACCCTGCAGGGCTCAGAATTCCACAAACCACTAGCAGGGGTCACAGCTTGGCTCGTGAAAATGCAGCACTGCTCCCTTGTTTTGGCAGTGCCACACAGCCTAGCCTATAGCTGTGTGTCAGAGAAGCTGCAGAATTTATTCTGGCTGCTCAGAAGCACAGGTAGTTTTTGGCAGAAGCAGCATCACTGCAAAAGCCTTTTGTAACCAGTTTGTTTAATGAAACCAGTAACATCACAGCCAGTAAGGGACAGCAAAAACCCACCCCAAGCCCACTTTGCTCCTAAACCTGAGCAACCCAAGCAGCACATGTAGGGCTTCTTCTCACCACACCAGTGCTGCCAGGACACTGCCACTTCTGGAAACGACAGAAGAGAACTTTTACCTGCATTTGGGGCAGCAAAGACTGGCTCCCAACTCATTATAGAAATGCTGGAACCAAGCTTCAGGGAGGGACACTCGTGCCATGTCTCCCTACATCCTCCAAACACTCCCTGCTGGAGCAGAGGGCTGGGAACCCCCTGTCTGCTAACTGTCCCAGAATCTCCTGAGCCTCAATCCTGTCCTCTCCCCAAGGGAAACACCACCACCCTCTTACCCAGACCAGAGCAGGGCATGGAGGATGTGCTTGGTGTGCCTGGCACTGCCCCACAGCCAAGGCAGGAGCAGCACCTGCAGCTTCAGCCCTGCCACTTGTGCCAAGGATGTGGAATTAGGCACAAGCATCCTGGGATGTGAAGGTGAGAGGCAAGAGAAAGCCCCTGAGTGAGAGTAGGAAGCTGAGAGAGGAGCCCTTGAAGGCAGATGGCAATAAAAAGGACAGGCACAAGATAAACTTAGGAGATGAAAAGCCTCCTGTGCAAGAGGTCAGATTGAAAACAGGCAGAAGGAGAGCTACCAGGGACCATAACTCAGCTTCCAAGCACTGAACATTTGCTCTCAAGTCAGCTTGGCCTTTCCTACCTGCTGGAATCATCCTCCAGCTCTCCTGTCACTGGTCAGACACGATGATAACAACTGCAGAGTCGAGATTTTTCCCCTCTGCACATCACTAACAAGTCATTTTATAAAGAAACCTGGAGAAGAAGCATTCCATCTAGTATAGATGAGGTTTTAAAAATTCCATTTGCCCTCCCTCTATATGCAAATCTGTGCTGATCTAATGAGACTCCTATTTCCTGGATTAGACACCTCAAACTTTGCAAAAATGAGCATACCCTGGTGGCTTCACTCTGCATTTCACAGCCCTCTCTCGACTGTGCTGCCATAAATATTTCAGAGACCTGCCCACCACTGTCTGAGTTAAGTCCAGGTCAGTGAAAAGCCAATGGTTTGGACAGTGATTAATTCAGCAAAGCAATTAGCAAGAGCTGCTGCAGCTCAGGGCATCCCAGCGAGCAGCAGGACCCCCAGACCAGCTGTAAGGGGACCCTCAGCAGCCACCAAGAGCTGTGGGACAGGACTCCTGAGCCCAAGGCATCTCTCCTGTCTCCTTCTTTCCCCAGCTTTAAGAACCTCTTCTCAGCTTAAAGCAGCGCTGGCTCATCTGGCCACCAAAATTTCCTGGGCAATGAAACTAGACCGAGTTATTCCCCATCCTCAGTCCTGTTTTTTCCACAGCAAGTCGTCCAAAGCAGGCTCTGAAAACACCTTCCCAGCGTGGCTGCCTGGAGAACTGTGTTCTCACAGGTGTAAAACCTTGTTTGAGCAGCAAATGAGACAGGAGAAGACCCGTGACAAGCAGAAGCAGCAAAGATAGCCTGAGGATGCTTGGGAGCTGCAGCCATGGATATTTAAATGCCAAGCAATGTATCACTGGCTCCCTGCTGAACATAAGATGGTTTCATCTTTGCATGTTCACATCAGCTTCACTCTGGCAGCCTGATCAGCAGCAGCAGCTATGGCTCCTTGGTTTTTAACTGTGATAGAATCAGGCACTCCAGGAAATTATTCTGGGCAGCACAAACGCTGGGGAGTCACTGCAGGTTCAGCTCTGCAAGGCAGAGCTTTAACCACAGCTGAAAGTACAGCCAAGCTCCCAGCTCTGCCCTGAGACATCCATGCAAACCCCAGGGAGATCCAGGCTACACCATGGCAGTCCCAGTGCCAGGCTCTGCTCCATCCCTCCAGCCTGGCCCACTGCAGAGCAATCTGTAAATATTTGGATATTTTTGGGCAGAGGAGGTTCTCACTTGTCCATCTGGATTGGAAACTGGACTCGTTAACTCCCAACTGTCAGCTGGAAAATCTGCCAGAGGGTTTCTGCCACATCAGGGAGAATCAGCAAAGTGCTGCTGCCACAGAGATGGGCAGAGCAGAGGCCCTGAGCAGCCCCAGCTCTCCACTCATCACTGCTGGGGCGGGGGGGGTGAGGAGGGGGAGTGGGTGATTAATTCCCTTTTCCTTTCCCAATTAAACCCCTGGCTCTTATATCCTTTTTCTGAATCTTCACAGTAAAGTCTTCCCAGAGGAGCCACTGCTGGGTGGCAAATTTTCCACCCTAATGCTGGGTGGGAAATTTGCTGCTCAGTGATAAAACTAGACGGTCAGAGCAGTCCAACTTCCAGTCATCATCAAGAATGCTGAACAAAATATTGGGAAATTTGATGCCCAGATAACAAAAGTAAAAAGAGGTTCCAGCTGCCAAGGGTGAGAGAAGGCATATTGTGAAAGGAGAAGGAGAGCAGAGGAAGCACAACTTCAAACAAACTCTGTGTCTGTGGTGGAGCAGTTCCCTGCCCATGAGGAGTCTGAGCAGGGCTGTGAACCTTCCTTCAGAGGACACTGCTATCCCACTCACTAAACCCCAAAACACCTGCAGGCTCCTGTGGACTCCAACCACGGACAGAGGGAAAAGCCCCACAGATGATGCCAAAAAATCCAAGAGCAGAGGTGGTGGAAGCCTCTCAGAGACACCTTCCAGTCTGAGCCCTGCACCTGGTGCATTATTTAGTGCCAAGTGAGAAAGAAGCAATGCCTAATGAAGCGTTAAAGGGCTTTGGGAAGTTCCACCAACCTTTCCAGAGCCATCAGCTCCTGCTGCCTGGCAGAAGAGACAACTGATCTTGCTTCCAGATTACAGGCACCACAGCTCTTAGGACAACTGTCTCTCTGTGTTTGCATCTAGTCACCTCCAGCAGCTTGAAGTGTGCTCCAAGTGCATGGAAGCACTTGATCAAAATCCAGCTCACACTGCAAACAGTGAGGAACAAGAGCCCAAAGTGTTACAGATACAATAAGTTTTGGGGGGGATTTGACAGGTTACAGGTTGATGACACTGCTGCAGCCTCGGAGGAAATGTGGATTTGATGCAATTAGCAACAGGGAGCTAGAAACCCAGCAGAGGAAAAGTGGGGATACATCTATAAAAGATGAGCTGCTGCACCATTGTAGAGAAGCACAAAAGTCCTGCATGAGCTCAGAACAAGTTGAAACAGGAGTGAGATGGAGAAAACGAAGCTCCAAGCTCCCTCCCGGTGTTCAGAACTGCAGATCCAGATTTTAAACTCAAACATTTACTTCCCCCAGAGAGGTTGGCCCAGTTTGGCACGGGGGAGACAGCAGGAAGGGGAGTGGGGTGTCCTGGAGTGATGGGCAGCAGAAGGCAAACTCCTGAGCCAGCCCAGCCAGGCTCTGCTCAGCTGCCAGGGAGTGCAGCCACACGGAGAACGTGGCAAGATGCAGAGCCAGTGGATGAGCACAGAGCCAAGGTGCTGGCTCTGCTGCAGGACCAAAAGGAGCATCCTTGTGCCAGGGCAGCTCCTGTCCAGCACAGAGCTGGGAAAGTCTCGGGGCCAGGACTGCAAGGGATGGGCAGGGAAAGATTGGGGAAGATGAAACAGGAAAACTTTATAAATATGATTGCCTGGCAAAAGATTTTGAGAATATGGAAACTATAAGTGAGATTGAAATGAAAGCCATCTTTGAGATAACAAAACTTAGTTACTGAACAACTGAAAAACAATAGTATGGCAGGCTGAAAGTAATCCCCTCTGGATTGAACAATTCCCTCCGCTTGCAGACAGCTCCAAAGGTCAGAGCAGACCCTACCAACTTGGCAGAAGGGTCCAAAGAGGAGTTTTTAAGGTATAAAATGTAACACAGTATGGTAATGTCATGATTCTTATAGGCTGTATGTAAATGCTATTGGATTTGTATCTTGTATTAGATTGGTTAGTGAAAATTAGAATATTCAGCACCGAAGAAGATTTATTGTACTGTAATGGGAACCTCGCTCTCTTACTCTCTTACTCTTGTTTTTACTCTTCTTCTTGCTCTTACCCCTTACTTCTTAATCTCTTACCCTTCTTTTTCTTTTGCTCTTACTCTTGCTCTCTTGCACTTTGGTGTCTACTCCGAGGTGCAGCTGGCAGCTCCAAGCAGGGCCCTGGCACCCAGGCCCTTTGCAATAAACCACAAATTCCAAGACCTGGCTTCAGAGATCTCTCATGTCCATCCATCCTGCCCACCGATGATCCTACAGGGCTCATGCTGGCACCAGGGTCCCCAGCCTTGGCTCGCACATGCTGAAGGTGTGAGTGCCAATCCTCACCGATATTTCACTCCAGAGGAACCCCCCCAGGAGACAGAAATCCAGGCTGGCAGCAGGAGACCAAGGCAGGCTGTTCTTTGCGCCATGTCCCCAGTGCTGGGATCTGCAGCGGTCAGAGCATGAGGCAGGACACCATTTAAATCTTCACAGGAGTAACCAAAATTACTCTCCTCTGTGAATAGTGACAAGCTGCCCACTTCCACAAGCCCTTCACTGCATGTGCCCAACATGGAATAACTACAAAAACGAAGTGGAATAAGGCACCTGAGCAGTGGAGAAGGTGCTTGTGAACAAACCCTGCAATGAGGTTTCTGATGATTGCAAGTATGTTCATGCTCTGCTCCAGCAAAGCTGGTGGGGATCTGCCAGGCTGAATAATGAGCAGGGACACCACATGCCTTCCATGCATAATGGTACAGAAATGGAATAGAAGCATACACTGCAGCTCTGTGGAACACAGGGGCTTTTGTAGCCATTCATGTTATACAAAGATTTACATTTGGAAAAGTCATTCTGCTGTATCTGGCAGAAATTCCAAGACAAATGGAACCCATACTTAACCATTCAAAGATAACACTGAGCACAGGATAAAGCTCTTAAATTCAGAGCACTTTATAAAAATTAATTACTACTTAGTTCACCCTTGTGAGGTGGGAAGGTATTACACCTGCATATACATGAGAACACCAAAGCACAAGTGGATTAAACAGCTCGTTCAGGACCCCAAAGCCAGGCTAATTGTTGAAATATGCATGCACACGTGCATCTGTGTTTGCTGGAATGGCTATGGCCCTTCCAGAGCCTTCCCAGCACACGGAGGCCAAGCTGCTCTGCTGGGCTCCTCTCACCACAGAGTCCCAGGCACATCTAATGAATGACACCAACCCAAAGAAAGGAAAGAGGGGGTTTTTTGTGGTTTGCACGGACGGAAATAAAAGCTAGCTTTCAAACAGTTGAAGAACAGAAAAGCCATTGTTAAAAGGCTGTGCAGTGCTCCAGTGACAGCTCCTAATCAGCTTGCCACTGAGCAGCTCCACACCACAGCACAGCACACCTGGGAATCCACATGCCAGCAAATGTGATAAAACCTGGCTCTGGACAAATGAAGGGACAAAGGGCTGTGGAGGCAGTGACAGACACAGCACCCCACCCACAAGGGGCTGACAGCCCACTCCTCCTGCCCCAGAGCCAGTACTCCCCTCATTGCACGGTTCCTCACAGACTCCATCCCCTGCCCTGGGTCACAGAGTGCTTCTCTTTAAGTGAACACCAGCAAACCAGCAAAAAAACAGAACAAAAAAAACCAGTGAACACCACAAATCGTCATGGGAACAAACAGGTTGGAGTGTCTGCAAGGCTCCTGTCAGCACTGCCAGGTGGGCTTCCAGAGGGATGCTAAAATTAGCCAGACCAGTTACCTGCACGCAGGGTTTGCCACTGATCCGTGGGGTGAAACACTTCCAGGTCCTCAGGATCAGCGTCATCCTCTGTCACTGCCTCCTTCCCACTGGCATCTTTTATGTCGCTCTCTTCTATTTTTGTAAGGGCAAACTCCTTTTGGAGAGAAGAGATTCAGCTCATTAGCGATTGCATCTGGGTAATTTAGTGCTGGCTGAGAATACAAAATTTTTTCCCTCGCCAGCAGATTTTTTTTATTATTATTTTTTTGACATCCGAGATTCTTTCCACATGGTTAAATTTAGATTTAAAGTATATTAAAGGTTAAACATGCATAACTAGCATGACATTTGTGCTGAACAAAGTAAGGCAGCTTATTTCCTATTCCAGAGCAGGTTGCAGGTTTCAAACCAGCTCTCACAGAGCCTCACCTGTATTTCAGTCAGAGGCAGAAGCCCTGGCTATTATTAGGGTTGTGTAACATTGTAAGACCCCATTTTACTTTGCCTAAAAATATGTCAAACGTTTAACTTTTTCAGCTGAAATTTTCCACACGAGTGGAATGCCTCAAGGCTTGTTGGTTGGTTTGGGGTTTTTTTTGTTGGATTTTTTTGTTGTTTTTTTTGTGTTGGCTTTTGGGGGTTTTTTGCTGGTTTGTTTTTTTTTGTTTTTTTTTTTCTTAAATGCACTTATTTCAGGCTTGGAGAAGATTTCAGCTAAAATAGTTCAGCTATTTCCAAAATAGGACACGGGGAAAAAACACACTGAGTTAGCCGCATGATATAAATGTGAGGATCCTCTTCTCCACCTGCTCCCAGTGTTCTCCAAATCTTTCAAAACAATCACTTGGGACTTATTCACCACCTCCATGGCAAGTGCAGCACGAGGCTGGCAGAGGTGTGGGATAGAGCAGCCAGCACGAGTGGTTTGATGTTCCACCAAGGGAAGAACAGGGGAGAACAGCAGGGGGGAAGAAAAATATATCCTTGCTGTGAGGGAAACCTTGCTTTTCAATGGAAATCCTCCCCAGGGAGCTGCTGGGAGTCACATAAAACTCTGGAGAGTGCACAGTTATGACCTGTACTGTCACACCAGGCTCTGACTCCTGGCTCTGGGCTGTCTGCTTCCAACAGGAACAGAGGAACTGGTCTAGGCTCATCATCCCCACAGCTCAGTGCCTACTGAAGGGAATATTTTCAGCTTCTGAGATCACCAATTCAGTCACCACTGAAGAATTTGAGAGAACCACCCTACAGGGAATGACTAGTCCTAATTGTTGGCAATTAGAATAGAGTTACAGCTCACTTCATGAAGTGTTTGGATATTAATCCTTAGGATGTTTTCACAGGCAAAACCATGAGTAAATTCAGAGGTTAACTGGAAATTCTGGGACATGTTCTGCCTTCAGTTCTTCCACTCTTTGGGAAAAAATACATGCACATTTTCTGTCAGAATTTGGATGCTCTGCATATAAATATCTGTTTCCAGCCTAGAAGAGTCTTTTTGAGCAGCAGAAATGTCAACCTGAGCAAAACATGGGCGGTAGCAATGACAGCGTGGATGTGGTACCTGGGGACATGGGCTGGTGGTGGCCCTGGCAGGGCTGGGGTAAAGGTTGTACTGGTCATAAAGGTCATAAAGGTCTCTCCTAGCCTAAAAAAATCTACGATTCCATGACTGTGGTAACACACAAAGGTGGCTGACAAAGCTACAGAATGTTTTTATTTCGGCTGTGAAAAGGGAGTGCAATTTCAGAAAATGCACGAGAAACTAGATCTTAACTCCTGGTTTTTGCTGAGTGCATCAGGGGCTTGGGATTGTTCAAATTGTAACAAATGGTTAAAGCTCAGGAACAATCACAGCCATAAAAGCCCAGGTTCTGCAGATGAAAATCAATGTTAACATTTTCCCAGCCAAGACTCAACAGGACTAAAGAGGAGTGAGTGGAGCAGTTATTACTTAGCTGATTTCCAGGGCTCTGTGATTATCCAAGAGGGAGTTAGTGATACAGGCTATTGTAAATTTACCACCAGGCCTCCCAGTGCTGGATCTGTTCAAACACATAATGGAGACAGCTGATGTTTACTGGCTCTGCTCAGGAAAAGAGCTGGGGTTTAAATGCTCAGTAAGGATAAAAGGATGCGACTTGGTTCATTTAAGTGTTGCTGTCATTGCCTGGCCATAGTTGCTTTGCAATGCCCCATTTTCATTAGCATTTCTAGCACCACACAAGCAATTCTTCATTCACACAAAAAATCAGCTGAACCCTTTTTGGTTTGTTTTCATCACTCAAGCAGGAGAAAGAGGCTTCCTAAAGAACAATGGGCATTTCCTTAAAGGCAAAAAGCATGCATGTTTTTAATAAATTTATGTTCATTAAGCAGGAGCAGCCAAAACTTACGGGAACTCTGTGGCTCAGGCTGGAGCAGGAGAAGAGCAGGGAACCCAGCAGCACCAGCAGGCTGACCCTGGACATGGTGGAGAGGAGCCCAGCCCAGCCAGACATTGCCACCAGCCTGAAATGTAAAGCAAAACAAACCCAACAGTAATTTTTTTTACCCATTTTCACGGGTTTCAGGACTCTTTACACAACACTTTGCCACACAGCATGGGCTCAGGGGTGTGAGGTGGCAGGCAGCACAACACCTCGAGGTGCGACACGGGGCTGGTGGGGGGCAGCCAGGCTCACTGCTAATGGGGTTTGTGACAGGTAATGCCAAGCACCTGATTCTGAACCCACAGGGGATAATAATTTCTCCTGGAAAAGATGAGGAGACCTGCAAGACTTGTTTAAAATCACCATGTCAGTACCATGGATGACAACTACAGGGGAAAATAAAAAGCAGTGCAATTGCAATCCTGTGAAGGCTTTTTCTGCCTGTGCCTCGTTTTGAGAGCAGTAGCTGTGATAATTCAAATTAAACAAAACGACCAGCTGTCCAAGGATCAGGGGTCTACCTAATCCATATGCAGGCTTTTCTTGAGGAAAACAACATTTTGCAGAGGTCAACAAGGTTTCCTTGGTGGTTCCTACAGCACAAGGCTTTCCCTGCTGCTCAGAGAGGAGTCTCTTGGGGAGCAGAGCCATGGCACAGAGCCACTCTGACCCACCACAAAGAGGACCAAAGAAGGGGCAAACCAAGGGTTCTGTGCCCACCCTGGATGTGTGACCATGCACACGTGTGCCCCCAGTGCCACACGAGGCTCAGGAATCCACCCACAGCCTCCAGCTTGGCTGCTGGGCTCGGCAGAGCAGCAGCCTGCCAGCACACAGGCTGCACAAGTGTTTCCTCTGATTGGCTCTAAATTTACACTGCTGCTAAATTAAACCAAATGAGGTCTTTTGAAAGAAGATGGGACTGATTAGTTCCGTTCAAACACTCCTTCATTACTCATCCCTCCATCAAGTCTGCTCCTACTCCTATCAGGTTTTGAAGAATTTCCTCCCCTACACACAGTCCAAAATATCTTGCTCTGCTGTCCATCAGGATAGCACATCAGATAGAAGAGTTCTCCCTCCTTGAAGCAACCACTCTGTGTGCCACACAGCAGAAAACCTGCTCACAGCAGCACCCATCACCAGCTCCTGCCACCAAAGAGCCTCTGCCCCCAGAAGCTTTCAGGGACATGGAGGGAAGCCTCCTCTCCTTCCACCCTTTCACTGGTGCCTGGTCTCTCCACTCCATTTTCTTCCTTCTTCCTCTCCCTTCTTGTTTTTTTTTTTTTTTTGACGGAAAAAGAAAAAGCAACCCACCACATCACCTTGGTCAGGATGGAAACAAGAGGGACAGAGCACATCTGATGGAGCTCAGCATCTTCCAAAAACTCCTGAGCCAGGGCCTTCCTGAACAGCAGCCTCTGTCCCTGAGCCACCTCTACAACATTAATGGATTTTTTTCCATTAATTGGTTTTGGAACAGGTCTGGATTTCTGCTACCCACAGCATCCCTGACCAATGAGCTCCCCTGCATCACCTCCCATTTCCTCTTTCAGTGTCTCCTCTTTTCCAAAGGGTCAAAGAACCACCTCAAGGACCCACAAGCCTTTATTAAACCACAGCTGGAGTAGAAGAAGAGCTCCCTATTTTCATAAATTAACCCGTGGCCAGAACTTCCATCTCTCTCCTGGGACATGGCCAAGCAAACCCAGGCTAGAACCAGCACCCAGAGCACAGTGCACAGCTCAAACTCCCTCTGCTCCCAGATGATCTTGATCTTCACATCCTTTGGGACAGTGCCACAGTCATGACCTCAGTCCAGGGTGACCACATCACACAGTTCCTTCTCATGTCAGAACAAACTGCTTCTTTTTACACAGGAAACAGGTTTTCAGCTTTGGTTGAGGTTGTTGGGTTTTTTTCTGTCATAAAACAAGCAGCAAAACTGGAATAATGAAAAATAGATGTATCCCTCAAACTTTATCTGCCTGGAAATAAAAAGAAGGGGGGAAAAAAAGAAAAAGAAATTCAACAAAGCAGTGGCTGAAAGCAAACGCACACTCCCAATAAAAATAGAGCTCACGTGTACCGAGGAGGCTGGTAGCAAATGACTGCACAGCCTCTTTCAAGCCTCCAGCCTCCTGCCTGCCTGGCAGATGACATCTGCACAACAATTAGCACTTTGCCTGGGTCCCAGGTAGGCAGGAGGAGCCAACATGTGCAGCACAGGGCTCTGGAGCTCCTGGAGAGCAGCCTGCACAGGCTGACATCTCCTTACAGTCAGACATGCAGAGGGCATGAGAGGATTTCCACACGGAATGTTCTGTGCACACAATGGATTTTCAGAAACAACCCTTGCAGCCTGCAAAGCAGAAAAGGGTGCTCGTGGTGCCCCCACCTGCACAGGGAATTTTGTTTGGATTTGAGGGTACCTTTGGGGATCCAGCAGCACCCACGTACAGCAGCAAAGCCCTGGGCTGGGAAAGCCACAAATTCCCCTTGCACAGAGTGGAGGGGCCAACTTTATTTCTTAATAATCCTTTTTTGTCAAACAAAATCACGTACTAGGAAAGAGCAAAGGGTCAGGCCCCGAGAAGTGTCCATTTCTGGCAGTAACCCTCCTGTCAGAGCAGGAGATGCTGCTGGCTGGGAGGTTCTGCTCCACAGCTCCAGAAATCCCTGCTGGAAAGAACAGTCCAGAGTTGTGCTCCCCATTAGCAGGGACATTTCCAGTGATGGCAGAGCTGTGCACCAGGGAGCTGCACAGTCACAGGTGACAGCTCAAAGGAAGCCAGAGAGAAGAGCACATTTCATTAATGCCCCCTGCTGCTGGCAGGGCTCTGTGCTTTCATGTCCTGGCACAGAGCCCACGCTGCCTGTCCTGTGCCACTCGGGCACATCCGCTGAAGCCTCATCTGAATTCTGAGCTGCTGCTCCAGGACAGCACACAGACATCCCAGGGCTCCTCAGCCCCAGCATCAGCCTCTGGCTTTGCAGCCAGCTGGAAGCAGAATGACTGAATCATTGAGGTTGGAAGAGAATTCCCAGCCCATCCGGTCCCAGCTGAGCCTGATCCCCACCCTGTGCCCAGCCCAGAGCACTCAGTGCCACCTCCAGGAGTTCCTGGGACACCGCCAGGGATGGGCACCCCAAACCTCCCTGGGCAGTTCCAATCCCTGAGCACCCTTTCCATGGAGAAATTCCTGCTGCTGTCCACCCTGAGCTCCCCTGACCCAGCCTGAGGCGGTTCCCTCTCCCCCTGTCCCTGTTCCCTGGAGCAGATCCCAAATCCCCTCTCCTGTCAGAGAGTTGTGCAGAGCCACAAGGTCCCCCCTGAGCCTCCTCTTCTCCAGGCTGAGCCCCTTTCCCAGCTGCTCCTCACAGCACTGACTCTCCAGCCCCTTCCCAGCTCCTTCCCTGGACATGCTCCAGCCCCTCCATGATTTTCTTGCGATGACAGCTCAGAACTGGACACAGGATTGGAGACAATCACTGTCCTGGCCCTGCTGCTACCCCAGTACTGATACAAAAATACCAATTATCTCTAAAAATAAACAACAACAATAATCTACTCCTTGTTTTCATTTAGGCACGACCCGAGGGAGCAGGATCAGTACTGCAGCCTTGCAAAACTGCCTTTAATTCAAAAGATTAATTAATTCAGGCCAGGTTTCTATGCAGCCACCGCTGGCTAAGATGGCAATGGGAGCACCAGCAGCACAGCATGAGGGCAGGGCAGGGATGGGAACCCTCGAGGAGCACGGTGAAGCACCTCCAGCTGAACCATGGCACGAACCACGCTGGCACTGTGCAGCCTCTGTGGCTCAAGGGGAAGTTTGCTGGGCAACAGCAGCTCAGGGAGTGATCTCCAGCCAGCCATGCACAGGGCTGAGGAACTGGAGAGGCTCTCAGGACAATCACAGCAAGCTGAGATCCCCTTCACACACACAGTGTCCTTCTGATGGTGGCATCCAGAGTGACAGGCTGAGCGATGGGGCAGCACCACAGAGAAAGAGAAGGAAATTTAGCTGGCCTGAGCTGCAATCTTCCTCGTCTGAGCAAGAGGGTGCCCAGGTCTGAGAGTGGCATTCATGTTTGCTGGTGTGCTACAGACACCTTGGGAGCTCCCTGTCAGCTGTCCCTGCTCCATCACTGTACAGCTGCACCAACAGGAGAAAAAGGAGGTTTGGAGATGAAATCCAGCCTGTGCCTAGGAGAGGAAACAGCTGTTGGACAAAGAGAGGATTACTGGGAGGCCACAGAGGATTACTGGGAGGCCACAGTCACTAGCTGGGTCTGTACAGTCCCGTGCTGCTTTCAAGCAGGACAACCTGCACACACCATCACATGAGGTCAAAGCCAGGGATGGTCTCAGCAGCTCTGCTCCTCCAAGTGATGCCTTAAGTTTTAGCTCTCATATTTCCCAGATTCTGTACTGCATTAGTATATAACTCAACTTCATACAAAGTGTCATAAGTTCTCCTCACAGCACAGTCACACAAAACAATCCTTTTCCAGCCCCACAACCGAGGACACTACTGCAGCTTCAGCCCAAATAACTGCAAACAGCAGAGAACTGAGGAGAGAATCTGGGAGGATGGGACCGCAGAACCTGGAGCTGGAGTTGGACAATTAACCCCAACATGGAAATGGACCAAAACTCATAAAAGCTTGAAAACTTGTGACTCTGGGTCCATCTTGGGTGTAGCCACAGCCGGGCTCTTGCACAGAGTGAATCCTTTGAAACCCTTTTACTAAATCCCTACTTTACTCCTTTAACTCTGCCCAGCCTCTGTTCCAGGGAGCCTCTCAAGGCATCCCAACATCCTGTTCTCAGGAAAGCACCTCCAGGAACCCCCATGTCTCCAGTGGGTATCCCCAGCTCCACAGGAGCCCACTGCAGTGAGAGCCCCAAGCCCTGCCAGAGGGTCCCACCCGGGCACCAAGCCCCAGCCAGGTAAGGCAGCCCAGGGAGCAGCAGGGGTCTGCCAGCACCCTCACACCTCCAGGATCTCGGTGGAGAGGGTGTAGCTGTCATACAGACCATTCCATTCATGTCGCTTATGAAATTGATTTTAAAAAAAAATTATTCTTCTTGCTTGCTCCTCACCATTTACTCCTACTAGGACTCTGCTCTGGTGTGTTAAAAACACTCCCACACAAAGGGAAAAGTTGTGGGAACACCTTCTTGCTGCCTACTGAGAACCCACACAGCAAGGAAGGCAGGCTTTGAGGTTTTCAGGAATAAACTGGGCTAAGCCTGAGCACAGGCAGCAGCTCCTGCTCCCACCTGCAGCAGAATCCTCCTTCCAAACTGGATCCAGCCCACAAGAGGGAATTGTGACATGGGCACAGGGTGAAGGGGCAGGATAACCATGGCACAAACACGTGTTTACAGAGCTTGGCATCCACCTAACACTCACGCAACCTTTGTAACTAACTTTGCTGCTAACAAATAATCACAATAAATATTAAAAACCCCTCCGAGCTACCTGTGCAGCCATCAGCTCACATTAGCCCCCGGAGCAGCAGCTTGGCCATGACACCACCTAGGTGCCAGGAGCAGGACAAGGATGTCCCCAGAAGCAGGAGACAGCCCAGCAGTGCCAGGGCACAGCTCCTGGCACCAGCAGCTTCACCAGCACTGCCACAGCTCCCCCAAGAGCAGAGGAGGGGGTTGTTGTGCCCATCACTTGGACAAAGCCCGAATCATCCCCTCTACCCAGCAACAGCAACCCTGACCCTGCTGCTTGTACCGAGAATCCTTTAGTCTATCATTTAAATTGACTTAATTAATTCATTCAGCAAGCTGCATCCACAAAAAACGCCACTCTCCAGAGGGCAGGAGCACAGCTTTGTGCCTGGGTGGTTTGAAGGCTGAGCAGGGCCCTGCCCACCCCTCATTAGCAGCCCTGGCACAAGGGGCCACACTCCAGTGGGGCTCAGCATGACCCCAATCCCACCAGCTGCCTCCCCAGCATCCCTCACACCCTCCATGAGACAGACTGCTGACTCCAGGGTGGGGGATCTTCTCTGCCAGCACAGAGTGTGCCTCGGAGATCAGAGGCTGAATTTATCATTTATTATTTATAAGCAGCACATCTATCTGAATTTCTGGCAGCCGCTCTCTCAGGGCTCTGCACTGCCTGCACACCACATGACACTGCTGTTCCTCAGAGCTCCGGGGCTGCCAGGCACCTCTGAGCCCACGCCAGAGCACTGGTGCTGATTTTTTAACCAATTTAGGGCTTTAGGAGTTGTCTGGAGATGAGAGATGTACAAACATCTTTCTCGAAGCTGTCACAATGCCTGACCTGAAACAGCTTTCCCCTTCCTCTTCACCTCCCCACCACCCCAAACCCCAGCCAAAAACACCTCTCGTCCTGCCTGTACCTATTCCCTCCTCCCACTCCTGGCTGCAATTTCCCATGCACAGCACATACAGTAAATGATGTTTTCTGCCCCCACTCAGATCTGTCCTTTCCAGCAGTTCCTATTTGCAAGGAACCTTGCCTCACATTATCCCAGGAGTCTGCCAGCATTCCGTGTGTTTTTTTCCCCCTCTGCTTTCCCAAGCTTGGAGAATCTAACAGGCAAGAAAGCACAAGCTGTACTAACAAGGTCCCAGAGAACCCTCATGTCCCACTGCAGCTGGGCCAAAGATTTAACTGGCTTATTCCCAGCCTCTCTGGAAACAGCTTTTCGTATTTTCCAAGTTCCTGCTGTTCACCCGTGGCACTCACAGGGAATAACAACCTCCTTCCCCTGTCAGATGCTGGCTTCCCCGTAAAGAAACTCAATTAAGAGGTTAAGAAACCATGCAAAATTCCTGCTCAGTGTTATAGAAATCCAGCAGTGATGGATCCAGCACACGAGTCCCACAGCAGCACCCGCACCACTCTGCCTGCCCAGTACAACCATCCCTCCCTGTAGCTGTATCTCCCAGCCAGGACCTTCCCTGCCAGCCCCAGCTCAGCCTGGAGGTTTCCCATGGGGATTTTCAAGCCAAGGAACCCCCTGTACTCCCTGCAGAGCACGTGGCACAGAGGTGCCCCAACAGTGGGAACACAAAGGACTCCTCCAGCTGCCCTGCTGATCCACCAGGAACCATGAGCTGGGAGCTGTATGAAAAATGCATTTTCTCACCTCTCCACAGGGCGCCAGGCTGTGGTGACAGCTCTGAGTCCCTGTGACAACCCAGGAGACATAGAGCAGGATGGCACACACCCAGCTCTGGACACGTGGCCAGGAATAACAGGACATAGCAGCTTGTGGATTGATTGCATGTCCAGCCCTGGCTTGGCTCCCACACGCTTCCAGTTTTGTGGCAAGCTCCCAGTTGAAAAGGCAAGGGTCACTGGGATGCACCTCGTGGGTTAAACCCAGTGAGGAGCTGCCAGACTGGCACCAAAACCTGGAATGAAGCCCTAGCAAGCCAATCTGAAAGTGTCCCCTGAAGGGGAATAAGGAGCTCTCTGGGGATGAATACAACCTGCTGGCACACAGGTTCCGTCAGGACCAGTCCTGGCTTTGTCCCCAGTCCCTGCATCAATCCAGACACATCAGTGCCCACACTGGGGCTCAGCTGCTCCATTCCCAACACAGACACCACAGTTACAACCAAGGCTGCTTCCGCTGAGTTCAGCAGCATCATCCTCCTGTGCTTGGATGAAAGCCTTGATGCAAGTTTGCTTTTTTTCCTCCCTGCACTGGTCTTTTCACAGGGGTTGCAGAGGATGACTTTGTTAAGCAATTCAATTAGCCCTGGGACAGGAATGATCACAAAGGGAGAGCTGAGAGACTGCCAGTCCCGTCATCCAGAAGTGACTCCTGGGTGGTTGCCATTCCTCTATCCAGGCATTTCCCACTAAGACTGAAAAGCAACTCTTGCTCCCCAGACATCAAAGCTTCCCTAGGACAAAGCCAAAACAGCACAGCCACTGCAGGCAGCATTCCTTCAGCAGGGTTTTTCCTAAGGAAATTTAAATTAAAATCAGCCCCAAGGGCTGCAAATGCAGAAGCAAATGCACAGACACAGAAAGCTGAAAGAGAACATAATTCCTTCCCTCTCCTGTTTTTCATCTGCCACCCCTACTTTGGGGGAATGGTTTGTTGCCTTTTAGAGCTATTTTAGATGTTACTTGCAGCAATGTATGGAGAAAATGGTTGAAATGTGATGGTGCAGCATTCTTTTTAATTAAACAATCCCTCAGGCACAACAGAATGGCTCTAGCCAAGCCCAGGATACTGCAGGTCTGTCTCCTCGGGGGGAGATGCTGGCCCCACTCCTCCAGCAGAGCAGAAGGGCTCCCAGGCCCCTCTGGAGGTCTGTTATATCAGATGGCCCAGATCTTCTGCAGGGTTTGTGTCCTTCCTGCTGCTATCCCAGATTTTTGCCTCATCAGCCTCTAAGCAGAGCTTTGATCCCTCAAGCCACACCTGGATCAGGGGCCTTCTTTCCTTCTGCTGCCCAAACACGAAGGACATGGAGCTGGAGCTCCCCAGCACCTCAGAGGGAAGGCTTTGATGTGGCACTGAGTGCCTGGATCTGAG
The DNA here is from genome assembly GCF_963662255.1 of Cinclus cinclus. Classification (NCBI taxonomy): domain Eukaryota; kingdom Metazoa; phylum Chordata; class Aves; order Passeriformes; family Cinclidae; genus Cinclus; species Cinclus cinclus. The sequence continues at coordinate 2,583,610 of NC_085059.1, forward strand.
ATCCCTCTGGTCTCTTCAAACAGCAGCAGAGCCACAGCTTGTGATCCGTGCAAAAGAGCATTTTCCTTGGGGAACGGAAGCCATTCCAGTGCTCATCTCTACCTTGTCATGGTACAACAAGCTGCATCAGGGCTTCAAAGAGCTCCTCAGCCTTAAATCCGGATAAAACTCTGGCTGAGTGGAGAACCTGTCTCTGAAGGTCTCTTGAATCCCAGCAGAGGTTACGAAACAGTTTTTCTGTGAATGCCTGCACTGCCACGGGGTCCCTCTGGCAGGAATGCTCTGCTCCCCCATGGACAACTGAACTGATGGGTTATGGACACACAACGGAAGAGTCAGTAAAGCTCCCAGTCCACAGGTCCCTCCATGACCAGGCTCCCTCCTCCTCAGAGCTGTGGGGCTCACTCAGGAGCAGTAATTTAGCTCCATCCCATTGCCCCTTGGCCACAGCACTCCAAAACCTGTGCTGAGGAAGGAGGAGAACAGAGATGGGACCAGAAGTGAGTAAGTTTCTTCCACAACTTTCCCTTCCAAGGGACAATTAACTCTGTAACTTCAGTACCTTCCAGTCAATGCAGTGTTTCTCATCTGGAGCTCAGGGCAACAGCTGGAGATCCAGGCACTCAAAAGGAAAATCCTTTTGGTGAGATACCCTACAAAGAGCCATTTCATGGACTGGCATCTCTCAATCTCAACCAGCTGAGCAGCACTGGTCCACAGAGGGTTCTTCCTTTGAAAGTCCTGGCTGTCACTGCATCTGTGGCTCTGCAAACACCCAAGCAGCAGCCAAAAGACACAGGGACTTTCACTCTCCATATCTTGGTGTTTGCTGTAAGGTGATTGGTAAAGCCAAGAGCTCGAAATCTGTTGTCAGAGTGATCAGCAGGCTGTTCCCACACACACCTTCAACTCTGATCAAAGCTGCACCTGCAGCACCTTCCCCTCTGCTGTGAGACACCAGCAAGTCCCGAGCCTGGGCATCCTGGTGGTGCCACAGCAGGTGGGGACATGGCACACCCACCACAGCTCTGCCAGACCACATCTGTGAATGCCTAAGCTTCTGCCAGGATGGTCACAGACCTCAGCTGTCCCCTCCTGCACACAGATTTGATCCCCAGCTATACTCCATCCATCAGCTGCCAGCTAAATGAAGCTGCTGTGTGAACCCAGACTGTTGCAGTGCCAACCTCCACAGTGACCACACACATCACACATCAAGACAAGTTTTGGCACCGACCCCAGGGAGAGAGTGAGAAATCTCCACGCACCCAGAAGCAGGCAGGGGCAGTTCCTCATATGTCAAAGGGAGCAGCAGTGGGAACAGGCTGCATATGTTTTCTGAGGCAAGGACCCTGTCATTTATGGAACAAGTGGTACATTTATTGTGCTATTCAGGAAGAAATAATAATTACACTGGCCTCCAGTCTCCAGCTCTTTTAAGTCTCCACTTAAAGAAAGAGCAAAAAAAGACCAAAGCAAACAAGGCTTCCACAAAACCCTCTGAACTGGCTTTTAGCTGCTGGACAAAAGCATGGCAGCAGGAACTGCTCTGCATTGTCTCGATCCTGTTTCATAACAGCCCTGCAGGCAAAGCACGGCAGGAGCAAAGCTCGGGTGCTGGAGCTGCCCTGACCTCAGCATCGTGCTCCAGGTGTGCTCCAGGTGTGCCTGGCTGCCCTGGCACCTGCTTGTTCATCCCAGAGCAAGGAGCTGGGAGCCAGCCTGGGCACCTGTAATGCCACGATGATTTTTTGCCTTTTCTTTTACACACCTTTTTATGTATTCCTAGTGCCCTTAACATGCATATTTGTAATTCCTGAAGTCTGATAACTTAGCATAAACCTTGCATTCTGTTAGGCCAGAAAAGCAAACATCCTTAAGGCTTCACAGTTGGAAAGCCCCACACTATCCTGAGAAACCAAGGTCCCCTCTAAAATACAACCTGCAAACTAAAATTAAGCCCATCTAGAGAGGAATACTTTGAAATAGGAAGATATCATGCTACTCATTCAAGCCTCTCATTGAGGTATCTATGTTAAATATGCTAATTTGCAAGGTCTGTAAATTGTATATGTAATTCACCATGTGTGTGTGCATTTTGGCACGTTCCACCTTGGTGAAGTGTGGCACCATAAAGATCCTTATTAAATACCGAGATAAAAACCCTTCATCCCCTAACTGTGTCTGGCTCTTAATTTTAAGAGCAAGGAAAAAGTATCACTTGGGCACTCTGCATGCACAAGGGCATTGAATATTGACATCCACAGCCAGGGTGATCTCCCAGGAACACCTCCCAGCACACATAATTCTGTGTCTCGTCAGGCACTCAGCCCTGCTTTGGTGGAGATTTACAGAGAGAGGGTTTTTGGTTTTTTTTTTTTTCCTCTTGGAAGCAATAATAGATGGACAGCAGGAAAGGGAAGAAATTAATGAACAAGTAATCATTCCCAAAGTTGAAAATAGGAGCAATTCCTCACTCTGAGACAACCCTGGAAAACAAGATTAAAATGCTTAGGGGACATATTCTGAAAACTGCAGGTAATAGAACAGATAAAATGTATTTACACTATCTCACAGGGGACATGTACTTTTTATTCTGCTGAGGAATGTAATATTCTGCTCCTCATTGCAGAGCTAAAAGGGTGTCCTAAAAAAAGGAACTTAACAAAGCGTTTTTAATGGCAGCTGTGTCTGGTTCCAGAACACAGGTTCTCTTCTGCCCCACAAAACCACAACCAGCACCTGCAGACACACCCAGCACACAAACATCATTAATAACCCAGCAAACAGCACCATTACCACTCAGCAGAAGGGAGGCTGGGATGGCAGGGGGGTCAAAGCCACACTCCCTGTTCTGACGTTCCCTAGGAGGAAAAGGCACATCCTCCTGCCTTCCTCCCTGTCCCAGCACCCACAGAGCCACAGCTGCCAGCAAACAGCTTGTGCCTGGAGTAGCCGCCAGCAGAAACAATTTGTCATGTGTCAGATCAAATAAACTCTTGTGAGACCACTGGTGCTCCCTGAAGCAGAGGGCTGCCAAACTCCAAAGGAGGAATCCAAGAAAATTGAGTGGCTGCTATCAGCCGCCAGCACTGGTGGAGCCTAGCACACTTCTCCTTGTGAGACATCAGCTCCATGCAGCACCCCCAGCAGGAGCAAGTGTTTGGGGTATCAGTTATCACTCCACATAGCCCAGAAACTCCACAGCATCTCGCTGATGCCAGGGAGGCCCGAGGAAGGCTGCAGTGGAATGGGCTGCAGTGGATTATCACTTGTCTGAGCAAGTGCTTCTCCCCTCCCAGCCAGCACATGCTCTCCTGCTGCAAGAATTCCCTCAAACTGAACTACAGATTATTAATTTTTCCTTTTAAATAGTCCCAGAGACTTTTTTTTTTGTTCATTCCCAACACCATTGCAGCTTCCCATGCACTGGGTTTGCGCCTTTGCCTCGAGGTTCCTCACAGGTCCTGTTTGCTGCCCAGTCCTGCAAGAACCACTGAAGCACAGGGCCCAGGCATATCCTAGTCTGTGATCCTGCTGGGCAGAACAAACCCCCAGAAACTGCTGGGGGCATTCCTGCAAGAATAAACCATGCCAGAAGTACTGTGAGGATCTCAAATAGCTCACCTGCTCCTGCAATGACCAGGTTCAAGCACTCCCTGGTCTGCACAGAGGGCACATCCCTTAGCCCAGGGCCCAGCTGCTGGCTCCAGATGTTCCAGATGTGGGCTCCATCTGGGAGCAGCCACCTGAGCCCTGCCATAGCCAGGAAAGCCACTCCTCCCATAGGTGATGGAAAACGGCCCCATAAAAGTGAGTCTGCAAGAGGTTCCTGGCTGGACAGAGATTATTTTATGGCAAAGTTGAGAGCAGCCACAGGGAGAAAGGCAGGAGAGGCAAAGGAAGGACAGCAGAAGCTGGAGTGCTGCTTCAAGTCACCAGAAAGCAACCTCCTGCCCTGAACCCCAGCACTGCCTATCAACAAAAAGAAGTGACAAAATGGGAAATCTGGCAGCCTGAAGCAAAGAACAAGGGAAGAACAAGGAATCAGGCACAGGGCATCCCCCCAGCATTAGCAGGGCCAGTACAAACCTCAGCTGTGTGGGTTTTTTTCAGTTTATTTAAAGAGCATCTGGTGCCTGATGATGAGCTCTATTTAGACCTCTTTTATCTGTAGCAGGATTCCTGTCCAGCCACAAGGACTGGCATGGAGCACAGGACCCCATCCATTGTTCCAGGAGCCTCTCAGCCAGCTCAGAACAGAACACTCAGCCAGCCCAGACACCAGGAGAGCTGTGAAGGGCCCCCAGCACTGCTTCCAGCAAGGAGCAAACACAGGCTGTGCCTGGTACACGGGGAGTGTTACACCAAGATCCTGGTGAGGAGGAGGAGGAGGGTACACACTGGAGTCTGTCATCTACAGCCATGCTTTCACAGCTGCACAGACATCAGCAGTCCCACAGAATCCCAGCCTTTGCAGGCTCCAGTTTCCAGCCAGCAGCTCTCTGGACTGTGATCCAGCTCAGTGGTGGAAAGCACAGCCAGCTCCAGGCACAGCCTTTGCCCCCAGCCTTTGAAGGCAGGTTAAGCAGGCAAAGCTTTGGGCATCAACCCAGGACATGGCTTGAACTCACATCTCTGAATGGAGACACTCTTCCTCTGAAAAATTCATTTTTTTCAGCTCTCTGCCTTTGAGAGATTTCAGAGAATCAAAGTGCAGTGGGAGTCACACTCGCATCGGGTTCCTCAGCAAACCCTGGTTCTGTTCCTGAAGAGTGATAAATTCTCCAGACACCTGGAAGAAACCAAACCTGCCTCAGGCACCCCATCTCAGCCTGCTCCTCAAATCTGAACAAAGGAGCCCACTCACAGCACCACTGACAAATTTCTTTACCCAGGAACAGGTGTCCAAGTGCCACGCTCTGAGTACAAGGATGGCTCCCAGAAGGCTCCTGGCTGATGTGGAACTCTTCCCCACACACACTCTGTACTTGATTACCCCATGCTTGCTGGGAGAAAAGGAACAAAATGCACTCCAGAGCCACTTGCTGATTCCTGATTGGAGTACAAGCATGGCAGCATCACCATTTTCCCCTCCCTTTCCAAGGCTGGCACATGCCATGTCCAGTTGGCAACAGGAACCTCACACCCAGCCCTTCTGTTCTGTCACCCATCTGGAGGAGACATCACACACTAGGTACCAACACAGCATTCTAAACTACGTCCAGAACTTGCTGAAGCACTTGGATCACCCACAGCTCCCACTGGAAATTTTCCACAGTGTAACAGTTTATTCTGTGGGCAGGAAGAAAGCAAAAAAAAATTAATTACAGCAGAGTAAGAAGAAAATACTCCTCCTGAAGTGAGTTAACTACACTAAAGCAGAAGTTGTGAGCAGGCCAAGTCCATTTTAAGGGCTATACATTTTCTCTTCCACAGTCTTGAAAAGGAAAATGAAGAGACTTTGTTCTGTATGCATATTGTCCACCATTTGTTATTGTCTGTCTATTGATGCTTACTTGAAAAACAAAATTTAATTAAACCCCACAGTACTGCATCGCCTGCCTTTGAAATATGCCTGCATTAGTGGATCATTACAGCAAATGAAATACAGCTTCATATCGGATTTTTCAAATAACGGCCTAAAACTGTTACAAATTAAATAATACTCCTGCAGAGAGGAATTAAGGGACAGTGTTTTTAGCCAGGGCAAAGAGATGTTTACAGATGAAGTCTGGAATGAATATTCCTGGAGGCAATGAAGCACAGAGGTGCCCCAGGGCTCCTCCAGATCTTATTGGGAGGGTTTTGTGCACTAGAAACTGGACAAGGAAGGAGTGTGCCAGGGCCAGGTATGTGGAAAGGGCAGTGTCCGCAACCCTCTAAGAATGTCAGCATTACCAGACAGGGTTTTGGGGTGTGCTGGCACAACCCAGAGAGGTGTTTGTGCATGGGGCAGAGCTCACTGCAGCCACACACCCTCCACATCCTCTGCAAACCTGGCCAAAGCAGCAGCAGCAGCCACGGAATGAAGCCTTGTACCCACTGGAAGCACTGAAATCGTGGACACCCAGTGGCCAAGGAAAGGGATGCAGGAAGGTGCTGTGGTGGCAGGATGAGAAACACATGCACAGGGAGGAGAAAAGCAACAGGAGCTTTGTTATCTAGAGGTAAGCAAAAGCACAAGTGGGTCAGTGAGTCAGTGCTGACCACAGCAGCAATGCCTGATGTGGAGCACAGCACAGCCAGTGAATATTGCATAAGCCTCACAGCTCTGGCTTCAAGAGATCTCAAGAGCACCTGGTCTGATGCCAAGTGCTCTTTGACAATTTATTTACTCCAAGAAACCATCTTCCCTAAATAAGAGGAGCCCGTTAGTGGATCCTTCTTCACGTGAGCCTGGAAAAGGCTGAACCTGCAGCTCCTGTGGCCTCATCTCCATGGTGATGCACCAACACACACACACATACACACACACACACACACACACACACACTGACTCCAGCAAGAAGGCAAACCTCCCCACAGGAGAGGCTGAACATCGCCAAAGGAGAGGCTGAACCTCCCCAAGGGAGAGGCTGAACATCACCAAAGGAAAGGCTGAACATCCCCAGGACAAAGGCTGCAGGTGGCAGAGCTGTCCCCTCACCAGGTGTGCTGCAGGGGTTGGCAGACAGGGCTTTCCTGAGCAGCAGAGCATGTCTAGGAGCAGCTGGAAATAGAGAAAACCTTGCAAGGGCACCTCTGGATCCATTTTGTAGGAAAACAGCAGATTTCCAGCTGCTGCCCGTGCCAGGGAGCAGCAACTGAGAGACAAGATCTTGTAGTTCTCATCAGCCTGTGAATTAATTATTTATAGGAAGAAGGTTCAGCATAGAATCATGGAAAGCTGTCAACTTGCAGTCCATGCATAGCTTGCTGCTCTGTGAACCAGGGACTCCTCACCCCTGCATGGCACAGGATTAAAATCAGCAGCTGTGGCACAAGGGGATTCATTACAGCACAGCAACAACGAGCACCGGGAGCCCAAGGCACTAAGAGCACACAGCAACAACCACAGGGATACAGCAAATGCAGCCTAGGATCCTTCCTAAAGGAAAAATATGGCGTAAAAGGGCACTGGGAGTGATGTAACAGAGCTGGCATGTGGAGCAGCTGGGGAAGGAGACTCTGACAAGGCTCTGTGGGGCCAGACTGTCAAAGGCAAGGCAAGCACAGCACTCAGGCACCAGCCCAGTGCTCTCCTACCCCTACACCAAAGCCACTAGAGGGATCAACTCCCAGCCCCTCACCTGCACACCCCCAAATCTCTCCCATCAGGAGATTCTGGCTTTGTGCTGTGGCAAAGCCTCCCCTGACACTCAAAAGCAGCACCAGCAGCTTGCACAGAGGATGGAGATTGCTGAGAGGGGGGAGCAATCTGCCAGTGCCACCATCACCAGGCAGTGGGAGCACGACAAGAGCAGGGCACACAGAGGTTAAAAAGGAGCAGGCTTCACACTCCCAGGTATTGCAGGAAAGGTGCTCATCCCCAGCTCGCCAGCACTCTTCTGAACACAGCCAGGATGAGCTCTGAGCATTTAAAACACACCAGAGTGCTGCTCCTGGTTTGCTGGAGGAAATAAAGGGAGTGGGATGTCCCACAGGGAGGAGGGGGAACAGCACAAGCACCTCTGGACGTGCCCTGCTTCTGCAGTTCAAGGTTAAACACCTCCTTTGCACTCATTCCTGAATCTGCCTCTCTCTAAAGCTGCACCAGGTAATTAGAATCATTAGAACTATTATTAGACCATAATATTATTATAGCATTTTTGCTACACTTGACATCTGTTGGCTGATAGATTTAACTGGTACATAAGAAATAACTGTGCAGAGATTTCTTGCAAATGAGCGGCACACAGAAGACGTTAAAGCATTCTGCATTCAAAAAGTCAGTTTTATGGAAGTACACTTGAAATAAAAATTCTAAAATTAAGTTAAACCTTTAATACCTCTCGTTAAAGGAATTATTTGGGCTTAAAGTAGGCAACCATTAAAAAAATCCTGACTTTTATTTAGATGTTTAAAGGCATATGGGTGGCTTGGTACCTCCAGATCAACACATGCATCTTCTTCCCATCTACTCCAGAGATTTCTAAACCATCCTTCCATCTTCCTTTCCCTCTTTCTGCAGCAGGCACTTGAATTATTTGGGCCGAGTCTGACTGCAGAGGGAACCAGTATAATCAGGGCTCTTACAACCTGCTGTCTGCAAATCCTATAGAATTATCAGCAAACACACATTCTAGAATAAAATACAGCTTCCTGCAGCCCATGAAGCCCAAAGGGCTTTGCAAACTAGACTTGGGATGCAATTTATCCACCACTGAGATTCAGCTGTAATCCAGAGTGGAACACAACCTTTCCATCCATATTTAACTACAGCACACAGGCCCCTGGAGAAAAGCGAGGAAGAATCCAACAAAAGCCATAGGAATGTTTTAGGGAGACTGGATTTTTTTCCCCTGGAACTGAAGTCAGGTCAGGGCACCCACTGAGTTGGACTCAGTGATGCTTGTGGGTGCCTTCCAACTCAGAATACTCCATGATTCTATGACTCCACCATCAGCCATGGACCAGTACAGGAGAACAAAGAGGGCCCAGTGTTTCCATCCTGGTGGTGGTGTCCCTGAAGCACAGCTGGAGTGAACAGCTGGGTACCACAAGTTACCAGCCTGGAGAGAAGGAAGATATGAACACCACAGGGGAATCCTGTGTTGTCCTCAAATTGGGTAGGGCCCAAATTTCACGGCACAGTTACACCCATGTGCTAAGAAAGATGGAATAGCAGGTAGAACACTTCAGAAAGTTCAGTTTTTAAACTTCAGGCAGCTGAGCCCAGCAGCCCAGTACTCACAGAGCTCAGGGAGGGCAGAGCTGGTCCTGCTTGGGCAGTGCTGTTTGCTCCACTGAAATCTATTTCAGCTCAAGTAACTCCTCTTCCTGAAGCATCACTGGGGTGTCAGCAGAGCCCTGGTGCTGTGAGGTATCCTGCAACCACTCCCACCGTGACACGCTAGCTAGGAATAAAAACGAGTATCATTAATTTCCCCAGAGCAAGTAGTTTTATCTTTTCCGGAGAAGAGCAACCACACAAGAAACTTGGAATTGCTTGAGGAGAAAAATGTAATTTTCGCTACCTTCGTCAAGTACAGACAAGATCAGCTCTCACTGAGAGAGAAACAAAGGGGAGCAGGAGATGCTGCACACAACTTCCCCTATGCACAGCCCACTGCTGAGGCAGCTCTGAGTGGGAAGCAGGGTGAGGATTGCCCCGGAGCTGTCCCAGTCCCAGCAAGAAGCCCCAGGTAAAGGAAGTTCATGAAAGCTCTTAAAAATGACCTAAGCCTTCAGAAGGAGAGCACAATCCCCCACTACAGAGACCTGCCCATCACACCTCTGACCAGCACAGAGCAGGCTTTTCTCTCTATCCCTCTGATGCTTTCAGAAGCCAGAGGAGCTGGGGCTGGGTGAGCTCACCTTAATGAGGCCCAGTGCTCATTATTAACTAAGAAAAAAAGACCAACCAAAGCAACTCCACCCTATGCACTTGAGGGGTAGCTATCAGCAATTCCCTGTCACCACAGGAGAAATCCTTCTGTACGGGCCCTGGGAGCTCAGCCCAGGTCTGCTTCTGTTCATCCTTTCCATTAATGGTTTGAACAACGAAAGAGAACGCACTGTTATAAAACCTGAAAGGATGCCCAGGAGTTAAGAGCTGGAAGCACTCCAGAGGTCATGATCGGAATTGATAAACTGAAGAGAAGTTCCCAAAACATCCACAAATCAATAGAAAGAAAATCAAGGAAAACAATGCAAAGAAATGTACTTGGAAACAGCACAAACAGAGATCAAGCACACAAACAGTCCAGGGGAGGAACAGAGGGAGACAGGGGAAAACTGGGGACCAGACTAAATGTGCCAGTGCTGTGATACCACAGCTCCAAAGAGCTGAACATCGCTCTGTGATCCACAACAAAATATCCAGTTCTGGGCCCCGTGCTAGGTGTCACCTGTGAGTCACAGACTAACCAGAAGGTCTGGGCAGCCAGCAGAGCAGTCAGCAGTGCAGAACATGCTGCCCCACAGCAGCTGGGGAGGGGTTTCTCCATCCCTGCTCCCTCCAGGGCTGGTACAAGCTCTCAGATTTTAACAACCAGCCATGGGGATCCCCATTTTATGAAGGCAAGAGACAAACTGGCTGCTCAGTTTGCTGCAAGGGCAAGTTAGATGAGCTGCCAGGTTCTCTGAGGACATTCCATCATCTTGGGAATCTTGGGATTCCATCAAGGCCCAGAGGGAATTGGGCCCTGTCCAGATCTGCACTACCATCCACCACTGCCCAGCCTGGAGCTGAGGATCTCTCACCTGGCTCAGACAGGGCCACGGACAAGGAGGCCGTTCCAGCCCTGCATTTCATTTTAGCATCCTCCATCTGGCTACTCCTAGCAGTGACAAAGCCAAATGAACAGCCTTCTCTTCCCCAAAATACAAAAGAGCTCCTCATCCTGCTGAGGGGCACCCACACAAACACAGACCCAGCACCAGCATGACCATTTCCACTATCCCTCACTAACAAAGCTCAAAGCTTGTCAAGCTTCATTTGCAGTTCGCTGCTGCAGCAGAGAAGCCAGCAGGGAATGGGATGCTGCCCTGTGGAAGGGCATGGCTGCCCAGTTTCCCTCCTCCTCTCCCACCCCACACAGCCCCACTGACCTCTGCAACTCTCTGAAGCCCGCAAGGGCCATCACCCAGCCATGACACCTTAATTTGAGGGGTCAGTTGTTGAAAGCCATTGAAGCCATTGCCACAAGGTGTTACAAAGCAGGTGACACCAGAGCACAGCTGCACCAAACCCAACCAGCAGCTTGGCAGAAATCCAGCAAGGGTGCAAAAGCTGCAAATCTCATGCAAAAGCAGGGCTTAGCTCTCAGGAACATTTCAGATTTCCCAAAGACTCAGAGGGATTTGGGGTTTTGCTGAGCTGCCTCATGAACCGCAGCCAGAATGGATTTGAACAAAGCCTCAGTTTTCAGGCACTGTCTCCCTTCACAGGGCTGCTTCCCAGAGATCCCCAGCCTTGTGTCACTTCCCACTTCAGGTGCTAAGAATATCTGCATGTTCATAAAAAAAACCAGCAACCAACTATTGAGAACGTATCAACAAAGAGCTCAACAAATCTTAATTAAAGCTGATTCACCTCCCTCACGAGTCAAGCATTATTTCTCAGAGGAGAATGCTGAGTGGAAGAGCCGAGGTGGGTTATAAAAGCCATGGAGGGAGTCAGAAGCACAGAGGATTAGCACATAGAAAGGCTGACTATTATCCCTAAATTTATCACAATAATCCACCGCCTCATGAATTCTCAAGGTATGGCTGCTGTGCTTTCAACCCCACCTGACCAACCCAAGCAGAAGCAGACAGGTTTGGGGGTGCTGGAGTTTTCCAGGTGTTTCATTGCTCAGACTAAAGGAATTCTCCATTGTAAAAATGAAGACGATGGGGGCAGTTAGCACCAGCCCTGCTCTTGTGCTGCTTCAGGATACAGGGACAACACTGGGTTCAAAGGCTGTTCTGACAGTTCACCAGGAATTGTTTCCAGCTGATTTCTTCCAAAGAATTGTATTTGTATCCCTTCACATTTAGTACATACACGGTCACATGGACAGCAGCCTCCAGGAACTTGCAACATTGCTCTCTAACCTCTGGTAGCTGGACTCCTACACTGAAGCTTCCGGAACACTATTTTGGATATTTCCACCATAGAAATGCCCTAGAGGCTGCTGGAAAACAAAGTGGACCAGACCCTGTCATTTAAAGGCAGGGCTGGGGAGAAAGAAAAGAGAAAATTAGAAGTCCATCCCTTAACAATGCTACTCCCAGAGAACAAATGAATTCAACGATCACAGGAACACTGCGGCAGCACGTTCGGTAAATGACAGGGTGTGTCATCGTCTTCTAAGTCCTCGGGAGATTTATCTGCACTTAAAAGGTTCCTGCCGGGCTGTGCACGGAGCAGCCTCTTCCACAGACAGCTCCAGCACAGAAATGCCCCTGCAGATTATCCTCCTTTGGCAGGTAAACTGAGCAGCACCGGAGCACGCAGCTCTGCCTCTGTGCCGCACTTGGACTGGGTTAGTTCTAGCAGAAAAACACTGCAGAATAAATAACTTGGCCCGAACAAATTGTGTCTACAGAACTTGGTGTAAACCCATACCCTCCCGAAGGTGGGCGGCAGCAGAGCTCTGTCTAAGATCTGTCCTAGCAAGTGTTAGTCAACCACTAAACTTAAACAGTGTTTATATACGAAATCCCATTTGCTCAGCGTTCCCTTCCTGGCCTTGTGCAACGTGTCATTTTACCAGTTCTCCAGCCAGAGAGCCATATGCAGGCTTGCACCAAAACAATTAGGTTTTAAAATTCAGACCTCGTGTTACAGAGCGCACACCCTGAAAAAAACACCCATCTTAATATCCCAGAGCTACTTCTGTGGTTCCAGCACGTTTTTATTCCACAACAGCCTGGGCACACAGTAGGCCGGAGGTCACCCAGCCCAGCCTCGCGCTCCAGGCAGGATCCAAACTGTGCCCTTTGGGGGAAACTTACGTGTAAATATTTATGTTTTAACTCCCTCGGGGTAAGGGATTCCTGTCCTGCACCCAGTATGTGCCTCAGTGCCCGTCACAGGGCCTGCGTTGGCGTCCCTGCAGCAGCACTCCGGCAGGGACGTGTCCTACCGGCCCGACCCCGGCTGCTCTGAGGGGAACCGGCCTGCGGACCGCCCTCAGCCCGGCAAGGCCTCACCGCCGGCTCCGCTCGCACGGGGGCAGCGTAGAGAAGGCAGCGACTGCCGCCCCCAGGGCCGGGACCAAGGCTCCGTCCCGGACCGCAGGCCCCCGACACGGCGATAGAGCCCAGCTCTCACAGGGCGCCAGCACCACCTCCCACCTCAGCCCCCCCCACCCCGACTCACCGCTCCGCACTGCGCACGCTCCGCCCGGCCCCGGCCGCCCCGCCCCTGACCCCGCCCGTGCCCCGTGAGGCGGTGGCGGCGGCTCGGCCCGGCCGTGTCCCGGCCTGGGTTAGCCAGGCTGGGCTGCGCTGTGTCCTGTGTCCCACGTCGGGCTGAGTTGTGTCCCATGTCCTGTGTCCCGGGCCGGGCCGGGCTGGGCTGGGCTGTGTCCAGTGTCCCATGTCCCGTGTTGGGCCCTGGGCTGCGCTGTGCAGGCAGGAGCCTCCCTGGCTGTAGGAACAGCCTGTCCTGGCTGTGGGCGGCAGCCCTGGCCTGGAGCATCTTTCTCTCAGGAAGGGACTGATGGGACTGCCTGGCTGGGGGCACCTCTCTGCATCGTGTTAGGAGAAATTCCAGATGAATTTCTCCATGGAAAGGGTGGTCAGGCCTTGGCAGGGGCTGCCCAGGGAGTGTCCATCCCTGGAGGTGTCCAAGGAAGAGCTGGACGTGGCACTCGGTGCTCTGGGCTGGGGACAATGTAGGGATATCTGAGATGAGTGCTGGGGATCAGGAGGAAATATTCACAATGATCAGGAGATGTTCGCCTTGCACATCACATCATCCCTGCCACAGACTACTTCACCCTGTTTTTTTTCACAGGTTTTGAGGAAGGTAGTGAGATTTCAGATAAATACAAGGGTGTAAATTCTCAGCCTTGGCACCCCTGGCTGATGCTGAAATGAGGTGAGAAAGTCAGAGAAGGCACAGGGAGCTCACTGGTCCCCTCACCTCATTCACTCAAAGCACTCTGCTGATTAAAACCATGCCAAAGCATTTCCCACCCCTCTCCCAACTGTGACTGTGATGGCATAGCAGAAATTACGGAAAATTGACAGCCACAACTGTGCAACCCTTCCTGGCAAGGGCTGGGCTGTGGCTGAGGAACAGGCCATGGAATCCACTGCATAGCAGCCAAAACCAACCTGCCAGCCCCAAAATTAAACCTGCAATGCTTAATTATCCAGTGAAAGATGTGCAACATTGCAACATTGTGGGACCTGTCCCTGGGCCACTGTCCCCATGGCTCTGCTCACCCGTGCTGTGTTTCACTGCTGGCACCCAGTGGTGCCACCCTCCTCCTGGAGACAGGAGATTGACTGTAAGCAAATCTCAGCTCTCCTTGCCAGTAATTGAATATTTTCAGTCTTTCCAGGATGGTTGTAAACATCTCAAAAACATAATCTGGAATCAAATCCCTCAAAGCCTGTCAGGATTGCACCAGAGCTTTATTGATGCTTATGATTTTTGTTGGGGTTTATGGTTTCTCAGTCAGCTACGTGATTGCTGCCTGGGTTTAACTTCTGGCCTTTGGATAGGTGGAAGCACTGCTGTACTCCAGCCTATTCCTTCTCCTTTTGGGCTCCAGACACCAAGCCCAAGGCTGGCAGCCAGGTAGGACTGGGCTCTCTGCTTGCAGCCCAGGAGCCAAATGTCAGCTAGGGCACTGCGAAGAGGATTTTCTCCTTGTTTGTCTCAGGGTTTCTCGGGGCACACCAGCCACCAGGCAGTTTGAGAAGCCTCGCTGAGATACTCAGTCTATCCAGAGAGGAGCACTGCTGCATCCCTGGGCAATCCCAACTAAATCCCACATCTGAAACCATATCAAAGAGATAAGAAAATACATTCTGCACGTATTACCTTCTGTATCTCTAGTTCCTCTCTTTGGTCTGATAGGGTGGAGGGCTTTTTCAACGGTATTATAGAAGATGGGTGTGAGAGTAATTTGGGACTGGGAGTAATTTTTCATCAGTATACTTAAAGACAGTCACAGCACTAGGAGGGAGTCCTAATTGTGGAGTTGTGTAATTAGTTTTTATGTCACTGCAATTATTCTGTTGGCTACATATAAAGAACATGGGAAAATGCAGCACTTAATTTTAAATCAAGACTTGATTCTCTTTTAGTAGGTAATTGATGTTGATCACATCACTTAGCAGCGACTATAAAATGTGCTATTTAGATTGTAAAAGGATGGCGAAAAGGACTAAGAAGATAGGTAATTGATGAATTGGTGGGAGGCAGCAGGAATTCCTCAGCTGGCTCTGTTTGCAGCTGCTCCTGGGTTTCATTAGTGCCCAGGGCATTAACGAGCACAGAGCTCCGGTCCCACAGCATCACTGTCCTGGACCACAGAAGCAACAGGGCCAACTGCACTCCATGGAATTGATCCTTCCTGGTTACACCCCTTCCTTTAAGGAATTCAGTTTTTCCTCATGGAATTGATCCCTCCTGGTTACACCCCTTCCTTTAAGGAATTCAGTTTTTCCTCATGGAATTGATCCCTCCTGGTTAAACCCCTTCCTTTAAGGATTCAGATTTTTCTCATGGAATTGATCTCTTCTGTTTAAATCCCTTCCTTTAAAGAATTCACATTTTCTTCAGGAAGATGTGTGTGGATTCATTCCCTGCACAAATGGGCTTTAAATCATCATCCATCACCAACACCCAGTTCTGGATGTTCCAAAGATGTCCAGCAAAGCCTTTGTGGCTCCTTTCCACCATGGCACTGTGACCACAGTGCCCATCATGTGGGGATCCTTACGGAGCCTCCACACCCACACTGCTGCTGCTGCTCCAGGAAGAAATCAGCCCTGTAAAACATCAACAAGACCAAAGGTGCTGCTTTACGGTCTCAGGGATCTCCCTGGGGTGGGATCACAGAGGGCAGGCTCCCCAGCTGAATTCCAGGGGAATTGGGATGTTATGGAGCAGCAGTGCAGTAATTGAAAGTCTTTTTTCTTCTGGAAGCCCTTGAGGCTGCCAGTCTCAGCTGAGCCGCTGCTTGCCAACACTTTTTCATTTCTTCTCTGTTTCATCTCAACTTTCCATTGGGTTCTTCATGTGTCTGAGCTGCAATGATAAATATGGAAATAAAGAGGCATTTACAGCCCTTCTCCTGGGTTGATTTTGTGTATAAACAAGCTGTGCTTACAGCATCCTTCTCTCCACAGTGTTGGTTCAGGAGCAGCAGGGTCTGCCCAGGACTCAGTGGGGTGAAGGCTTTGGGGAAAAGGAGTGCCAGCCACATCCCTGGGTCACTGTGGGGAGAAAACTGCAGCAAAAGGGATGGGGCAAGCAAGGCCCACAGGGACTTCTGTAAAGGACTAAAAGGGAAAGAGCAACAGCTGAAGAGCTGGATGTGTGAAGTGTGAAGAAAAGCTTTAATTTGCACAGAATCTCTTAATCCATTAATCACAGGGACATTTATGTATGAAAACCTCCCTCTCGTTTAATACTATCTCAGGTTTGTCCAAGAAGGTAATAACTGGTTGGCAGGGGAGTGGGAGGGGTGAGGTGGGACAGGCTGAAGCCATGGGCTTGTTTCCAAGGAGAGAAAATCAGCCCTTAACAGCTTGGAGCCAGCACAGGGATGAGCAGTGATGGAAAGCACCGGACACAGCAGCCCAGGAGTCACAGTGGCACTGGGGACACTGGTTCCATGAAGTAGGATGCCCCAATGCCTCTTGGCTCTCTGGAGGTTGCCTGCAAAGGCTGGACAAACTTGTCTGAGTGCCTGGAACAGAGGGTTTGGGGGTTTAAGAGCAGATTGACATCTTCCCTTCCACCACAATCCCTTCCTCTCTATTCACCCTGCTCCAGTGTTCCTTCCCCTGCCCCAAGAGCTGGGGGAGGTGAGGATCATCCTGGACGCAGAGGGAAGCTCTGGCAGCATACCATGGACTGATCCATCCCCTGATCCTCACCTGATACTTCTCCCAGGCTTAACCTGTTCTGCTTTAATCCCACGTGCTTTCCCAGTGTTGGGGGTTGGTTCTTTCCCTTCTCCCTCTGTGGAATTTTCCCCATTGTCATGCTAAGATACCTGTTGACTGGGCTCTGGTGACAAGGGGGAGGGGAGAGAGAAGGGAAACCCCGTGAGGTTCAAACAGCCAGAAGAGGAGAAGGAAGGCTCTGGCTCGGCCCATTTCCCCCGCGGAGTTCGGATGAGAAGGACAATCACCGCCCGTGCATCCCTGCCATCCCAGCTCCAGGAGCCATCCTCACTGCTGTCAGACCCTGCCCTGCTGCCTTCTCGCTGTAACCTGCCATCATCCAGCACTCTGCTGAGCACCAGGACCCACACCGTGAGCGGAGAGCTCTCTCTCCATCTCTCTCTCCCCCTGGGACAGCGCTGCCATCACCCCCAGCCCTCCTGCAGCTCTGCGGGACCTGCCCGCCCCCAGCACCGGGAACTGCAGCTCAGGGAAAAGGTGCCTGCAGCCAGAAAGGGACTGGGACTGAGTTACTGTTCTGTTTGTGGGTAATTTCATAGCTGTTGTTGTTCTTGTTTGTCTTGTTAGATGTACGAGTAAAGAACTGTTATTGCTATCCCCATATCTTTGCCTGAGAGCTCCCTTAATTTCAAAATCATAATAATCTGTAGGAAGGAAGGATCCCATTTTTCAGTTCAAAGGGAGGCTTCTGCTTTCCTTAGCAAACACCTGTCTTTCAAACTAGGACACCCAGCAACACCAGCATTGCACCAGACCAGCCAAAGTCTCCTCGTGTCCCATGATGGCCCCACAGACCTCAGACTTCCCTGTCAGCCAGCAGGTGAACATAATATCTACAAACCCTTCCTGGAGCTGTTACCTGCATTCCTCAAGGGAGAAAAACAGAAAAAAATTTAGTATGCAGCTTCTTCCTCGAGAAATCAATGGGATCTCAAGTCACTGTGAAGTTCCCTGACTGTTAGAGATGCTGCACTGGTAAAAACTAACCCTCAGAGGAGAAGGGGTAGGGGAAAAAAAGAAAGAAAAATAAATTCCAGTGACTAGACAAGGCTAAAAATGTTGCAGAAGGCTAAACTGCCAGGGCTGGGGCTTGTTTTGAAGTCCCAGAGTGCGGAGTGCTGCACAGTCTAGCTGTTTATTACCCCACCAAGAATCAGCTGTAATTGTTAGTTCTAATTAGAGCTGTTGGGTAAAAATGTAATCAAGAGTTTTCATTAGGGAAAAATAAAAAAAAAAAAAAAGACATTTCATCTAAATTAAAAAATTTGTTTTTTAAAAAAGGGGGTAAATCTTGAAAATTTTGTAACAACTCGTTTCAGCATTTTCAAGATGAAAAGGGATGTATTTTTGCTGTGAAACACATCATCAATTCAAATGTGTTTTATCTTACAGTCTGAAGAACAAAAAATAGTTTTCAAATCAAAGCAAAAATGCTATATTTAGGCAATTTCTTTAAAAAAGCCTATCTGGGGGTTTCTGTCCTAATTAAGAATGGTTGGGTTTTTTTTTTTATTATTATTTCTTAATGGAATAAGCTGTTTCTGGTTAGCTCTGCTCTAAAACCGCTGGGTTGTTGTACCCACCCATCTGTCCCCAGCAGCTGCCCCCAGTGTTCTGGGTGTCAGCACTGCCTGAAATCCCTGGGATTTAAGTCAAGCTTTATAAAACTCACAGAATTAAAGCAAATTCCTTGCTGCCAAGACACCTGGTGGGGCACTGGAAGCACACAGGTGTGTGTGGTGGGCCTTGTAGCAGGCCTGAATTCCTAAGGGGAGCTGATGGTACCCACGCTCGGGGCAAGGCAGCTGCAACCCCCCTTTGCATGTTTGACCCTGTGGCTGATGCCATGGGATTGCCACAGACCCCAGCAGGGGTTTGCATCCTTGGGGATCCTCCCCACAGGATTAGCAGATGACATTTATCACGCTGAGAAAGTTGTTTAGGAGCGGTTAGATGAATAGCAGAACATGTGGTTTGTGATCTGTCTTGGGGGTAGGAGCACTGAAGGAGAGAGAGGACAGAAAAAATGGGGATTAAATAGGAGCTGGGAGCAGAAGAGGACACCAGGGAAGGAGACTGGGCCAGGGAGAATCTCAGCAGGAGGAGGGTGGAAGAGGAAGGGAGCAAAGCTGAAGGGCTCTGCCAGAGATTAAATGGAAAAAGAAATTGCTGTGCAGCAGTTTCAGCCCAGAATAGAGAGTGCTGCACAGGCTCCTTGAGCTGCCTGAGTGCATTTTGAACAACAAAAACACCAGGGTTTGACAGGGCCAGGACACCCAGGGGGGCATGGAGGGGGAGGAATGGGAAGAGGGGTGCAAGCCCGGGGGAGGCAGGGTCCCAAAGGCAGGGCACGCTCCTGCCCAGCCACATCCAGAGTGGCACTGCCCTTACTGGTGCACACACCCCTCTGCCAACTTGACTGGGGGTTATATCACCTTTCCCAACTCCTCTTTTCTCCAAATTGAGAGGAATGAGGGATTTGTCTTTACAAAGGAGCTGTGGGTCTGCTGGTAGACAGGACTAGCACTGAGAGATAAAAGAAACAATGGGAAGGATTCCCCTGATTGATGAATGGAAAAAAGATACTTGCCTTTACAAACAAACTGTAGGTTTGCTGATAAATGGAACTGGATATTGAAAGATAAAAGAACAATGAGGAAAACCCATGAATTCCATAAGAATTAAAAATTAAAAGGGAAGGTTGTACATTAGAGGGGAATCTCAGGTATCAGATGTTCTGGGAAGTCTGTGCCTCTCAAGTATCTCAGCCAACGGGGAAAGAGAGAGGGAAATTGGGATAAAAAAGAGACTGCATCCTCCACAGATCTTGAGCGATCACAGGGGAATACCCCATGGCCTCTCCCTTTATTTGGATAAAGCAAAAGGACTCCTCTGTCTCCTTTTTTGACATTAACCTCTGGTGTTTGTAGATTAATTTTTCTGACAAGACCAAGAGAGGTTGCTCCCCAGCTCCACAGTAAGGGAACAGCCTGAGTAGCCTTTCTCCAAATTACCCAGAGGGATCCAGCCAGCCTCAGCCTCCAGGACAGCTGAGCAGCACGTCCTGCCCCACTGCCACCCCCGGGAAGCTGTGCTGGCAGAGCTGGCACCCAGCACATGGCACCAAGGCCTGGGGGGAGGCTGCAGCTTGGCCAGCCAGGGAAGGAGATGGTTGGATCATGGGTTCTTCTTGCAGGGAGCAACTGGTAGATGAAGCCTGGAGCACCCACTCACACGTGGGAGCAGACACAGGGGATAACAAACTGCACCAGGACTTTATGCACCTAACTCAAAATAAGCTTTCTTTTTTACAAAACATATTTACGATAAATGATTTCTCTCTCTCTCTCTCTCTCTCTCTCTCTCTCTCTCTCCTTTTTTTTTTTTTTTTTTGTTATTATTGTGAAGTTATAAATTATTGAAAGGCTTCTCACTACTCTCCCAAATCATTCTCAGGCAAAGAAAAGGAAGAAAAGGCAGTTCTACCTTTCGACAGTGCTTTGTAACAAAATGAGTCAGATTCATTTCACTCATGATTTGCCCTTGGATCCCTTTGTCCATGTCTTAAATACTTCCTGGCTTGGTCTGATTAGCAGTGTTTCCTCGGGGGCAGAGGAGGCCCTGCAAGAGCTGGAGGTGTTGCAGGTCAAGATTAAAGTGCTCTGCATGCCATTCACTGTCAAAAGTGTAACTGGCTTAAAGCAGTGCAATTAGATGGCTCAGAGGTTCTGGAGTAAGAGCAGCAGTGTTTCAGTGCAAGTGATTAAAGCACAGCCCTGGCATTAGGGATGTGATTAAAAGGCAGTGTCGGGGTGAGACCTGGCAGAGGAGCTCAGCAGGCAGGGTTAAATCCACATCTTCTTCTCAGGTTGGACACCCCAGGGCCTGGGAAAGATCTCTAAGTATCAGCTGAGCCAGCTCAGCTTTTAGGTCTGGAATGCCATCTTGTGATGGCACTGGGGAAGTGGAAATGGCCCCTCTGTGGAGTCAGAGGAGATGATGGAATTACAGAATGGGTTGGGTCAGAAGAGACCATAAAAATAATTTTATTCCTCCCTGGGGACATCTTCCACTATCCCAGGGTGCTCTAAGACCTGTCCAGCCTGGCCTTGAATACTTCCAGGGATCCAGGGGCAGCCACAGCTGCTCTGGGCACCCTGTGCCAGCCCTGCCCACCCTGCCAGGGAACAATTCCTGCCCAAAATCCCATCCAGCCCTGCCCTCTGGCACTGGGAGCCATTCCCTGTGTCCTGTCACTCCACCTCTTGTCCCAGCTCCTTCTTCAGCTCTCCTGGAGCCCCTTTAGGCCCTGGAAGGGGCTCTGAGCTCTCCCTGGAGCCTTCTCTTGTGCAGGTGAGCACCTCCAGCTCTCCCAGCCCGGCTCCATGGCAGAGGGAGTATCTCTGTGGCCTCCTCTGGACTTGCTCCAACAGCTCCACGTCCTTCTGATGCTGGAGCAGCTCTGCAGGGGGACCTCACAAGGGCAGAGGAGAGGGGGACAATCCCTTCCCTCACATGCTGCCCACTCCTCTGTGGGTGCAGCCCAGCACAGGGGGGTTTGTTGGCCCGTGTCCAGCTTTGCATCCATCATATCCTCCAAGTTCTTCTCTGCTGGTAAATGAGTTCTCCCAGTCTGTGCTCGTGCCTGGGATTGTTCTGACCGGGGTGCAGCAGCTCAAGGAGTACTGAATCTCCCCAAAGAGGAAAAGGCAGCATCGAGGCCATGGCTGCCCCACCAGCTCTGCTGTGTGGGAGCTGAACAAGGCTGGTGTCACTCACAGTGCAGTGTGAGCACAAATACCCACAGCAGTGTTTGTCACGGTCCCCAGCTGTGACAGGCACCAAGGGGACACAAGTTCTGGAGGTGACCACCATGCTAAATGACGATGCAAATCCACAAACCTTTTCTTCCATAGGTTTGCTGAATTTTCTTCCTCTTCCCACAGTACTACTCTGTCTTTTTCTCCAGTGACTGACAATGTGGCCAAATCTGAGCCAAAATTTGATCAGTACAGAAGGATCCTAGTACCAACCCTGCAGTGCCAGAACTGGATATGAGTAGTGCCATGGGGCAGGCACTGCTGAGTACTAGGCACAGCTTTGTTTGGGGCTGAGGGGACAGTAAAGAATCTCTCTTGTTGCCATAGAAGCTGCAGACATCAGTTACAGGGGGCATGTCCCACCCCAGGCTTGGAGCACACATATTTTGAAGCATTACAGCTCCATGCCAGTGCAGATTTCTTGAGTGGATGTACTGTGCCAGCAGACAGTGCTCATGTCCTGGTTTGACCCATCCTGCTAATTTATGGGAGCAAATCACTCAGATGTGATTTCTCCTTTATGCTGTAACTGAGCATTCACTCGACAGGGGTTACTCAGGCTTCTGGAACCTGTTGAGTCACTTTGAACACAAGCTGCAGGGCTGTGCTGGAATTCAGGGAGCTCAGGGGAGGCTGTGTCTAGACTAGAGGAACTCTCCTGAAGGCTAGCTGGGCTTTTGTTTTGTAGTAACTCATATCTCTAATCTGGTTTGGAACAAAGCATCTCAGTCTCTTCAGGCCCTACCACAACACTTGCAGGAGAAAAGGAGGATCTGTTTAGTTGTCACCAAGCCAAGATGAACAACAGGGACTGGCTGCAACTGATGCAGAGAGCACATTCCTGTGACAGAAGGGGGCTTCACTCCCATGGCAGAGCTGCTGTGTTTCATGTGGTTTGATGCTTTTCACCCTAACTTCACAAATTATGTGCAGGCCTTTGTTTGAGCTCCCCTCCGAGGCCAGCAAGCAGAGGAAAAGCTGTGCACACAGAGGGGGTTATACTGGGACACGGGAGGCTGGTCCTCGCACTGAGAGTTGCTGAGTTCTGGTATTTGGCATTCAGGAAGCTTTTGAAATATCTCCCCGATCCTGCTGAAAATGTCATGTTAAAAGAGACAAAGCCTATTAATGCTGCACTAATTAATTAAACAGCTTCCAAGCTGAAGCTGTGGCTTAGGGTCTCAGCAGAGTTATCATCCACCCCTGTGTGGACACATGCCCTCGGCCACAAGCAGCAAGACTGCCAGGAACAAGAGCATGAAGTGTTCTGTGTCTGCTTTTACCTGTCCCTTCACCAGACAGCTTTTGCTGTGCTGCCCTGGGCATCCCTGTTCCTCACCAGCTTCATCAGTGGCAGGGGAAGCACCGAAGTCCTTCTGCTCAGCACCAGCCTCTCTCCCTGCACGCAGCCATGTCCTGGGCACAACAAGCCCAGGGCTTCCCAGGACAAAGCAGGATCAGGCTGAGCCAGGGAGGAGCACCCCACATCCAGGAAGAATAGCTGCCTGCCTTGGGCTGAAAATAAGACCATGAAACATTTGAAGAAGACAGAGCTGGAGTGGATGATTGCCTGAGGCAAGGCACAGCTCCAGCTGAGTTCACTGCTGAGCTCTGAGAGCGTAAGCACATGAGGAGCATGGGGGAGGGATGCCAGGCTTTCTGGAAAGGCCTTGAAGTGTCTCACTGGAGCACAAAGCCCAGAGAAAAACTTCCTTTGATTGAATACCTAGCGAGTTACACTGCCGTGCCCAGACATGGATACACAGAGCACCGGGCTGATGTGAAGGCATCCAGTGGTGGCCAGGGAAGGTGTGGAATTGTGCTTTTCCCAGCGAGGCACTTGGCAGCAGCACAACTTTTTCTCTGCTTATTTCAGGGCTGGGCTGTTTTCTTTTGTTTTTTGCTGCTGGCAGCTGCTTCTTAGCTAACAGTTGTATCTCCTGTGCCTGAAGTGGGACACATCAAGGGCAAGCAGAGAGACAGTTCACTAACCCCCTGCTTCCCATGAGCTGGTGCTTGAGTTCAGTACTCTCAGCTCCACAAATCTTGTGTTTCCTGTGCTCAGGCTCTGCCAGGGATGCTGCAAATGTCCAAGGCTAGACTGGACGGGGCTGGGAGCAAACTGGGATACTGGATTATGTCCCTGCCCAGAGCAGAGGGTGGGATGAGATGATCTTTAAAAACCCTCCCAACCCAAATCGCTCTGTAACTGATGATGGAGGGTTTTTCCCCGCCCCAGGGGGAGAGGCTGAAGCCGCGGGGCGGTGCCTGTGCAATCACCTCGGCAGCGCGGGGAGGCTCGCACTCTTTCTGCTCCGGCACCGTGAGGGGAATGGAGCGGCTCGGGGCAGCCATGGCCTCTCTCTGCTCCGGCACCGTGAGGGGAGGGAGCGGCTCTGGGCAGCCATGGCCTCTCTCTGCTCCGGCACCGTGAGGGGAGGGAGCGGCTCTAGGCAGCCATGGCCTCTCTCTGCTCCGGCACCGTGAGGGGAGGGAGCGGCTCTGGGCAGCCATGGCCTCTCTCTGCTCCGGCACCGTGAGGGGAGGGAGCGGCTCTGGGCAGCCATGGCCTCTCTCTGCTCCGGCACCGTGAGGGGAGGGAGCGGCTCTGGGCAGCCATGGCCTCTGTGCTCCGGCACCGTGAGGGGAAGGAGCGGCTGTGGGCAGCCATGGCCTCTGTGCTCCGGCACCGTGAGGGGAAGGAGCGGCTGTGGGCAGCCATGGCCTCTCTGCTCCGGCACCGTGAGGGGAGGGAGCGGCTCTGGGCGGGCACGGCCCCTTCTCTCAGCCGGGGCATGGCCCTTCTCTGCCATCACCGCCATGAGGGGATGGAGCGACGCTGCGCGGGCCCGGACCTCCATGAGCGGCCGCCGCCGCCATGAGGTGAAGGGTGGATAGGGGGCGGGATGGCGAGGGCAGCGGGGCTAGACAACGGGATTCTGGGGATGGAAGGCACCACCTGAAATACATTTTTTAAAATTAGCTGTTTCTGCCGACCGGCCCGCTCTGCAGCCCGCGGTATGCCGAGACTGGGGGTGTTGCTTGGTTTGCTGGCTTTTGTCCTCTGCCACAAGCCAGGCCGCTGCTGTTGAGCTGTATGAATACATATGGAATTAATGGGTTATTTACGATGCTTCTGCTGTTCTGTCTCTTCAGGTCTTCAGCTGATGCTGGGGATCGTGGTGACCCGGAGCTGTGGGTGGCAAGGAGCAGCCCTGAGGTGACCCAACCCCATCGTGTGTGAAAGCCCCGAACTGTGCTGGGATAGCCAAGGAGGCCTCACCAGGAGGGCACTAGAGCCTGCAGAGAGGAGATGAGAAGGGATAACCTGCCTGTGGGGTACAGGGAGAGCTCTGGAGCAACGTGGGTGAGGTGTGACCATGAGCCAATGAGCAGAAATGGGCAAAAGTGTTTTGCTGTCTCAAATTGTCTAAAAGGCCTCTGCTGGCTCCTGTGCTAGCCTCAGGGTGGAAATAACATGGTTTATCCAGCAGTAGGTTTAGCTTACCTGTTGCTCTTGATGGATGAAGCTTTGATGAGAGGAGGCATCACCGGAGAGGTGTGCCTCCTTTTCTCTGACCCCAGTTTTGGGGGTTTTTTCTCCCAGCAGTAGTCAGCTGCCCGTGGCTGCTCAGTGCCTGTGCCAGTGTTATGCTGCTGGGAGAGAAAGGTGCTGCCGAGCTCCCCTGGCACCAGCGGGGCTGTCCTGGTGCTCGGTGGTGCTGGGTTTTGGCAGCACTCTGCATGCCTGAGAGTGGAGTAACTCCTGCCCGTGGAGTTAAGAGCCTAGATTGGATGCAGACAACACAGAAAATGGAAAATTCTGTTGCAGATATTTTAATGTGTCTCTTTTATATAAAAATTAGTATCACCTAATTAACTGCTCTGTGCTAACGGTTGAATAGGGCTCCTCCTTTCAACTGTCTTAATTGGGTTTTCATTACAGGTAAATTGGTGTGGGGCATGCTGGACCAGCAGGAGTGGTCAGAAGAAAAGCTGTCAATGCTGCTTTGAAAGGTGTTGAGAAAATGGAAGCCTTGAGCTCACAGCTTAAACGGGGCACCTGGAGAAGAATTTGTTTTCACGATGTGGATGTAGGAATTGGAAACATCAAAGGGGGTTTGGGACAAGGTATAACAAGAATTATGCGCACAGTTTATTGTTAATCTCTTGCTGCTTGTTGAAAATATATTTTATATGACCTCAATTAAATTTACTTATATTTAAGCTTGCTCAGTTTGTTTTTCATTATCTTACAAGGCTGTTGGTGCAGCAGGATTTGAGAGTGGTGGTGAATTCCTGCGGGAGACTGGAGAGGCTGTAGTGAGGCTCTCATCCCTAGGCCTGGGGGGGAAGTGAGCCCACCAAGGAAGGTTGGAAAAGGCTGATGAAAATGTAAATACATCAGAACTGCTGGGAAGGGGCAAGATGACTGACAGGCATTCAGACAAAAGCGGTGTTTAAATGCAAAAGTTGGAACCAAAGGAGTGTTTTGCTCTCCCCAAGATGAGATTTGGAACCTTTTGTGGATTCCATGCAGTCGTCTGGGAAAACCTGGGTTTGTGAAATAATCCTTAAATCTCTTCAGACTCTTAGGTATTTAGCCACATGCCCTTCTGCCACCTGAATACCCGGAGCTTTGAACGCAGTTTTTACACTGCACATGGGAATACTTGTTAAAATACTCAGCATTAGAGAGAGGTTTTCTCCTGGCTGAAGCCTGAGTTCTGTTCCTGTAGGAACAAATCCTACCTGCAACACTAATCAAGGGTTTCCCATGGATGTCTGCTGTGCCCAGCAATTTTCCTCTTTCCCAGGTGGGTGCCATGGGGCTTGGTGCCTGCTGCCCTTACGGTGTGCGGTCCTGCCTGCTGGCAGTCAAGGAACACTCACTATGTCAGTGGGGGCTCTGCTGCTGGATCAGGTGTTCCCAAAAGTGGCAAAAAATGGGGAATATGTTTTTTTCACAATATCCCATTCATCCCTGCCCTCTGGCAGTGGGAAGCCATTCCCTGTGTCCTGTAAGCCATTTCTCTCCAAGTTTCCTGCAGCTCCTTCAAGGCTACAATGAGGTAACCCCAAAGCTTCTCCTGTCCAGGTGAACAATCCCAGCCTTTCCTCCCAGCAGAGCTGCTCCATCCTCTGCTCATCCTGGAGCCTCCTTTGGCTCCAGCAGCTCCAGCTCCTTCCTGGGCTGGGGCAGCTCTGCAGGTGGGGTCTCACCTCAGCACAGGGGCATGGGCGGTTCTGGACTGGGGCATGTGCAGCTTCCAGCTTTGTGCACAACTGGAAAGTAAAAAATAGGGATGTCCTGAAGGTTCTCCCGTGGTCAGCACATGCAGGGAGCTCAGGGTGACACCTCCAGCAGGAAGGGGACAGTCAGCACTGTGAAGTTCATTCTGCAGCACAAAGACAACTGGTAAAGGTCAGAATGATTCACCTCAGCCCTGTTCTGGTGCTTTGAGCGAAGGACAGCAAAGGAAATTTGGAAAGAACCTATGTCGTTCAAGACTGGCCGTGAAATAAAGCCAGGAAAGGGAGCAGGACCTGCCTTTGTGCTTGGGAAATGCCAGTGTGATTTATGGTTCTGTTTAGGAGCACCATACATTTTGAAATCTATATATGACTTCTAGCAGGCAAAAATGGCTGCATTGCTTTACATTTGCTCTGCTTTTACTGCTCTGCAGCACCACAGCACAGGAGGATTGTTAACTCAGATTGATGGGCTTGTTTTTGAGCACTTAATTGTTTTTTTACCCTGAGCTTGTTAAGAGCTGGATTTCTTGTGATTGTTCTCTGAGCATTTCCATATTATTTTAACACGTATGTTGTACCACTTCCATTTTTCTAAAATACCCTATGTGTTATTGTTTCATTGTGCTCTCCAGCCACTTAGAGAGAAGAAAAATCAGCCTGTGCTGAATTGAAGAGGCAGATTTTTCCTTTGCCCTGGAACTTTCCCTGAATTCACACACACACCCTGACCTTCGTAGAACTGCTGGAACCCAGCGGTTTCCAGGCTAATGGAGAGACTGGTTCTTTAACCACAAAATTAAATAGGGAAGAAATGTGGTGACTACGAAAGAAATCCAAATAATGAATAGTACTTGAGGGGTTGTAGGAGTACTTTGGTTTCAACTCAAGGGTTTCAGGAGGGCAGCAGCAGCACAGGGACCTCTCCTCATCCAGCACAAGGTGGCAATGTTGGATCAGAGGAACACCACAGCCTCGCACATCGACTGCAGAGCCTTTTTACCAGAATCTTCGAACAAGCCTCACAGCCAGCGAGAGCCCAGTTTGGAATATTTTAGCGATGGTGACACTCGCGTCGTGCTGAGGCGAGCGGCCTTGGGCTGGGTGCCTGTGGGCGTGCTCTGGGACACAGAGAGCAGCGTGAGGACCAGAGGACACTCTGGCTACCCCTCACACACCACGGATTCCCCGGGCACACCCCGCAGCGGCGCTGCCGCCGGTGTCGCTCCCCGGAAGCGGCTGACGGGAGCCGCGAACCCTCAGCCCGGCGCTCCTCCCGCCGGGGGAGGGCGTGGCCCCCGCCGCGCCCCGCCCCCCGCGCCTTCCCATGCTGCCCCGCGGGAGCGCGGACAATGAGCGGGGCGCGGGCGGCGGGCTGGAGGCGCGCGGTGCGGCGGTGCTCTCGCGAGAGCAGGGTAAGCGGTCCCCACCTCTCGCGAGAGCCGTACCGGCAGCGCCTCCTCCTCCCCGTCCCCATCTCACACCCCACATCCCTCACGGCGGGCGGGGCGGGCGGTCCCGGCCAGCGGCGGGAGCGGCGCGGACTCACCGGCGATACCGGAGCTGAGCGGGGCGGCCGCGGCCGGGCACGTGAGCGGGCGGGCAGCGGGCGGGCGTGCTCTCGCGAGCGCGGCAAGGCGCGCGCGGGGCTCGCGCAGCCGCCTCAGTCTCTCTTCTCTCCCCCTCCATCCCTCCCCTCTCTCAGCCCCGCCGTCCGTCCGTCCGTTCCCATTCCCCCGTCGCATCGAGCGGGAGGCGCCGCCGCCGCCGCGCTCAGTCCCCGCCGGCCCGCAGGTAGGAGCGGCGCCGCGCCCCCGGCCCGCCGCCATTTCGGGGTCCAGCGGCGGCCGCCCCGCCGTGACGGGTGGAGGTGGGGGGGGGCGAGGCGGGAGCGCTCGGCGGTCAAGCGCAGGCCCGGCCCGGCCGGTGCCGCGGCCCCCGGGGCGCCCCCGCCCGCCGCCGGCAGGAACTGCGGGCGCGCCGGGCCCGAACAAAGCCCCGGCCGCCCCCGCGGGCCCGGGAAGCGCGGCTGCCGCTCGGTGCTGCGGCCGTGACCCAGCTCCACCACGCTTCCCCATGCCTGGAGCTCTCCCCTGCTGGCGCCAGCCGGGGCCTTGCAGGCGGCCTTGTTCCTCCCTCCTTCTTTAACTCTCTGAAGGCCGCTAGAGTATAAAACTGCTGGTTTTGATGCCCATCTGGCTTTAAGAATTAATGAACTGAGCGATACGAATCCTGGCAGTGCAGGCAGCCGTTTGACCCCTCTTTCTACTCAGTTTCACTTTCATATAATTCAGGCTGTGCTTACAAGTTAAGCTTCGGGGATGTTTTTTTTTATTTCTCCTCCTGTGGTGGATTGATAACGTTCCGTTTCTTTAATGTAAGTACTCTGCTTCCAGAGTCAGAGTAATGCGATACAAAGTTCACCTATTCTGAAAACAAGCAGAAGTTGAAAAGAACTTTCTGGGAGCCTGAAAAACCGCTTTGTTAAATGATAAATGAGGCATTTACGGTGTTGAAAGAAAGCTGAACCATCCCTCAGATTCCAAATGTGTGGCTGTTTTTCTTTCCACGATGCAGAGCTTTGGGAAAAAAGGATCTGATAGCGGTTCAAACTGCAGAACGATCTTTATTCTTTTTACTCAGCATTAAATTTTTCAGATTTTTTGAACTGTAGATGATCTTGACTTCCTGGAGTCAGAGAAGTAGGGGGCAGCTCTGGTCAAAAATGTAAGTTTCTTAAAGCAGTTTGTGTAGTTTTCGTGGGGTGAAGAAAAGGGTGTGTTTCCAGAAGCTTCATTACAAAGAATCTATTGACCCAGTGGTTTAATCTCATATTTTGAAACGTGTTAAAATTTAAGTTTTCAATGTGCTAAAATGGTAAATTGTTTTTATAAAAGTGTAGTGGAACATACTAACATTTTTATTCTGTTTCCAAGAAATTAGTGAACTTCTGTCTTGAATTTTATCAGAAGCACTTCCCAGAATGATTCATTACTGAATTCTGAGTGAGGATACTGTCACTGAGGCCTTTGGATGTGTTTATGAAGTGATAAACCAGTGTTTGTACTTCTGCATTGAGCACTTGGTGTTACATACATCCTGGAAGTAAATGATGGAAAAAGGACCCCAGAGGATTTCCTGAATGGGTCCTTAAAATCTGGATATCCATGTTTGAAAAGATAAAAACTGAAAATCAATTAAAGAGGGGAAAAAAGAGTCAGTGTTTGGGACTCCAGAATGAAATTCCATTTAGCTGTTATGTTATAGCCACTTGGTTTATTCAGGACTGCACTTAAATAAAAGCACTCATTAGTTTGGTGAGGAATTAGGAAAAGCTGTGTGCTGCCCTTGGCTGTGACTTGCATATGTCTCTGCTGAGAGATTTGGTGAATACAAAGGTATTTTATAATGTAATACTCAACAGACTTCTGGGTGGCTCAGCAAATCTAGGAGAGAAGCTGTTGCAAGCAGAGCTGCAATGAAATTATTTCCATTCAGTTTGTTAATTTATGAGTGTTCTTTTGTAGCCTCAGCGCTGCTTCCTTTCTTCATCAGCTCTCTGAGTCAACAAGTCTTGAAAACAAAAGCAAATACTTCACCATATTTCTGAACTAAATTAGTTTGTGAGTGCTTAAGTACCATATTGTGCAGTCATAATTTCAACAAAAGGGTTATTTTGAGCACTGAACCAATGAAACAGTTCCTTGATTTTTCTCTGCAGCTAGAATACTACTTGCAACCTCAAGCAGGATTTCAGCTGGCAAATACCAGGATTTTATCCCAGCCCTGGACATGCCTGGTGGCAGACAGAAATTCAGTTTACCAAATCAGAACACACAACTTCTGTGTGGGGTTTTGGTTTGGGCTGCCTTTTTTTTTTCTTTTTTAAGTAGTAAAATTTGGTCTGTGTTTGGATCGCTTTCTGTGGGTCCTGTTAATGAAATTGTTGTGGCTTGTTCTGGAATTGGTGACAAAATTTTGGTGTCTGAGGGACTGTTTGTCCCCACATCTGCTGGGGATGGAGGGGATCATGTCCTTGTTGCGTTACCAGAGTTTCCCAGTGAAATCCCACAGCATTCCACAGACACTCTGCTTTTGGCAGAGCTTCTCTGTTAGTGGCTCCATGGAGCTTTTTGGGGCTGCAGGAACCTGAATGCATCTGTCGTACTGGAGAGTAGGGACTCGAAAGGTGTCAGTGGGATTGAAAGCAGTAGAAGGGAATGGCTGGAAGCCATAGAGATGTTTGTGTTGTGATCACCGCAGTGACAGCAATTACCTGTTGTTTCTGGGCGTTACTTCTTTCCCTTTCCAAAAATACATGGGTTTTACCTTCTTTCTCTACTGTTCTTTGAATTATTCCCCCCCCCCCCCCACTTCTGTTTCTACAAAGGAATAAATGCACTTCTAAAATACACTCCTTACAAAAGAGGGCTGGTTGAATATACTAAATTATGTAATGAGCAGAAATAGGAAACCAACTAATTTCGTGTTCTTTTTTTGCATTCAAATATTGAGAACTGTAAGTCCTTTTAAGATTCTTTACTGCTAAACGAGTCCTTTTAATTCACATTTCTAAATATGCCTGTTCAGGTGTCACACTTCCCTGTTCTGAAACAATCCTCTGTTACAGTCACTTCAGCTCTCAGATTATTTTGTATTCCTCTGATCAAGGAAGTCCCTGGGATGAAGCTAAACATAATCCTAAGATCTGAAACTCCTCCAGTAGTTGTGCCTGAAACAGACTGGTTAATCTGTGCCCAGAAAAAGCGAGTCCCCTGTGCCAGGTGCTCCTGAAGTTTCTGAGGGCATGGCCTTCGAGGTGCTTGAAGAAGATGAGTGCTTTTCTTGGTGTGAAAGGGCAATATTAAATAACCACTCTGAACACTGGGAGCCAAAATGAGTCAGAATCTGTATTTTTTTTAAGGCTGCTGGGCAATTCCTCCTTTGCCTTTACAAAGACGGTGGCCTTTTCTGTATTGCCCAAAAGTTAATCCCTTGGATTTGAAATCCATTGTACTTGGTCATTCAGCAGCTAGATAACATCTGCTTCTAATTTCCTTGCAAGTTCTTGGTTTTGCTACCATTAATTCTCAGAGCAGCACGAAGGGCTGCCTGTCCAAATTCCAGATCTCTTTCCTCAATAACACTTTTCAGCATGATGTGCTGCAGCCAGTTTTGGCAAGAAACAGAAATCTCCCGTGGCAGAAGGGATTGCCATGCTGAGTACAATGTGTAAGAGGGGAGGAGGAAGACCTGTAATTGTTTTTGCGAAGAGCAGACTTCCAAAAACTTCTGTGATACTTTTTTCCCAAGGGTGTACCTCTGCAAAATCCTTGTGTTCTTACTAAATGAGGGTGTGCTTTTCACACAATAAGTTCATGTTCTTACCATAATTGAATTTATTTGTTCTAATTCAGTGTGTTTTGAAGTGAAAGTGAAACTGACTAGAAAGTGAAAAGTTATTTTTCATTTTTAAGACCTTTTTTCTGTAAATAGTGGAAGAGGAATGGGTAAAAGATGAGTCGCTCTAAGAACGAGATGAACATGAAAATGACAGTGACTATGCATAGGTTAAAACCCCCTGAGAGTGGCAGAAGGAATAGGGAGCTGGGGACTTATTTTCAGCCTGTGTTCCATAAAAGGTGACAAGCTGAGGTTATTGTGTTCAACATAATCAATATATTCCAGTAATTCACTGAATTAAACTGTACTCAGGTCAAACTTAATACTGGAGCAAGAATTCTGTAAGCTTTACTGAAGAGATATGTTCAGTTTTACACTAAGAGAAAAACCTTCTATAGTGTTTGAAAATCAGCCTCATTTTGGGCTCTGATAACAGTGTACTCTGTAGGATTCAAACTCCTTATTTTTGTTGTCTGCCTTTATAGAAAGAGAACTCTTTTGCAACTTGTAGATACAATTTGTTTTCATTGTCTGCATTTGTCTGGAAATCTAATAACATTTTGACTTTCAACTTATTTCGAGATTGCTTGATATTATATATTTTCAAATCTTAATATGGCCAAATTTCTGTGCACAGATCTTAAAAAAAGGTTTATCTGAAAGCCTGTCTGTTCCCAGTGTAGCTGAAATTAAGTGGAGAACACTTAGCATAACACTTTGAACTAACTCGTGTCTGGCTCTCAGGCAGCTCTGTTCAGTCCTGCCCATCTTGTTGCTGTGACTCAGTTGATGGCACCTCTCTCCAAAACTGGCCCTGCTCCGTGGGAACCTGTCCCTGTCAGATCCTGGCACGGAATCAGCAGCTCACGAATGCTGCTTTAGGATCGCCTTAAACCTGACCCTGTGGAAGTTAAACATCCTTTGGTGTGAGGGTAGAGCTCTTCCCCCACCTCTTTCCTTTGTCTTAAAGGAAGGGCTTGGTTAGGAGTGGAGTGCAGCATGAGTGGTGTGACAATTAATGTTTTTTTTTGAGGCTATCCAAACTTGTTAATTAAAGTGCTCAGTACCTAATTTGGGTGTAGGGCACTTCCTGACTGGCACCAACTGCCAACATGTGCTCTGTCTCCATCATACACTTGTCTTACTGTCCCACTGCATGCTTTTCCATAAGATTGTCTGTGTCTTTGTCTTGGTTTTTCTCCCATCTTTCCTATTTTTATTTTTCCCTTTGCCCTCCCCTGGGTTTGCAGCTGCAGGAGCTGGGTGTGGTTCTGTAAAGCTCTGTTGTGGGGTCCACGGGGTCCTGCAGCCCCGTTCCCGGGGTGCTGTGGGGTTTGTTCCCTGCTAATCTCTGCAGCAGCACACAATGAACTGCCAGTTGACAGCTGTGACAGGAGGATTAGGGAGCATTTGTTCAAATAAAGCATGTTTTTGAAAAGTGGAGAACTTTCCTGATTTAGTGGAAACTTGAATAGTGTGGGTTCTTGCACTAACAGCAGGACACAGCGAGCCTCTCCTGACCACAGGGGGATCTGTGGAATCACTGCATGGTCAGGCTCACAAAGCCCTCTGGAATACCTGATTTTTATGAAGAACCCAGTAAGTTCAACTTCAAATACTTCTGAAAGTGTGTGAATAAACTAGGAGGAAATTTAGGTGTAAAAATGGAATGAGTAAGGAATAACTTGTAAAATTGTCCTGAAAGTACTTTGAGGAATACTGAATGAATAGAAAATAAAAGCGTGGTACCCTGGTGAATGTTAGAGTTTCTCTCTGTTTGAACTTTAAAAAGTATTGATTTTTACAATAGACTTCAATGCTTTCTGTTCAGGTGTTCTCCAATGTGGCCCCCTTCTCTGTCCCATCTCCCTAGGACATTGAACCAACTCACTTGATATGCTCCCCCTGTGTTCTTGTGTTACTGTTTTCTTCTGAAGCTTTCTGCAGTGTTTTTCTCTCTTTTGCCTCAGAACTTTCAAACTTATCTTCATCCCCATGTTTCTCAATCTTTTATTCTTAACAAATGTCACACAGTTAAGCTTTCTTTAAGTGACTCCAGCATATGTGTACTTTAAAAACCCAGCTGAAGTGATTTGGGATGCATTGATGACAGAGTACAGAGCAAATTGTATAGAGGTGGAGTTGTGTGGGTTACATGTATTTTGTGTATTTTTCAGGGAATCCCCTGGGGGTTTTTTTGTTATATAAATGTATAATTTTGTAACATGCTGCTACTGAGAAAGAAAACCCAGGTGCTCTTCAGCCTCATGCACTGTTGGAACAGGCTGTGGATTGAGCAGGCAATGGGGATAGAGAGCTCTAACCTTGACCTTTTTCCTTCTGTTTCCAGTACGAGAGCCATTGCCTTCTGCAGAGCTGGTCTCTTCAAGGAAAAGTCCTTGCTTTCATTTTGTCTTTTCCATTCCTCCCCAAACTACCTGTTCTCTTGGGAGCTGACTTCATTTGCAGCTGTGCAGTCTGTGCCTGTTTCTTTTCCAAGTGATTCTGTGTTTGATGTGCTCCTCAGTGGCAGTGCTGGAGAAGCATGACTGCTCTGCCCACACTGGGAAGGGCTCTGTGGTATCGGGGAGCCAAGAACTGATTATTCCTGCTGGAATATTTTCACACGTGTGGAATTGCTTTAAACTTTGTGTATGTGTCCCAAGGCTGGAGGAGGATGGGGTGAAGTATTACTGTTATTTCTGCTCTGCCCTAGAAGAACATATTATGAAATACATTCATTGCAGCGTGCTGTGGATATTGATTGACTGCTTAGTTTAAACTTCACGTAAGCGCAGTTGAACCAAATACTGGAGTGCTAGGTTAGTATTTTTAGTGGGACACTAAAGAGTCACCTCTCTCTTGTGAGCAGTGTTTTAGGAGCTTTAACTCCCACAGGTGGTCATGGTGTCAGTGCCAGCCCCAGCCAGGCAGTGCCACTGGGATGTGGTGCCATCTCCTGACTCACTGGGGTCTCTTCCTGCAGGAGCAGGGTTTTCCTTGGGTCTCCCATCCCAGCACTAAGCCTGACCTTGTTTAGTTTGAGGTCTGAGAGTACAGGCTGATGTCACAGCTGCCATGTAACAGAGTAAAGACTCCTTTCAGAAATGCTGTTAGCAGAGTAACTGCAATTGGAACAAGAGGTCTTGTTTACTTCCTGCTAAATGTAAAACTTGTTTTTCTTGTTCACATCTGTCTTCACATCAGTAATTGGAATTTGACTGCATAAAGATTGAATATTATGTTTGGATCTTATTTACAGATCTTATAGCAGAAACTTTTTGCCCAGACTTCAGTTACTTTTAACTTCCTTTCGTCCTGTTCTGTGGTGGTACAGGTTTCATTTTCAAATATGTGTTATGTGCCAAAGTCATCTTGGATTCTATGGGCCTAAGTTTTTTGTGTTCTTCTCACAGGCACAGTACAGTAATGTAGGGTATGAACAAAGCCATTAACCAGAGATCAAGGCTTACATGTCAGTAAACTTTATAGATGCTTTCAGACATCGCAAACTTCTGAAATTCACTTTTCTTCAGTGTGAAAGTAGCTTTTTGTGGAAGAAGAGTAGCATGTATAGGAAACACTACTGTATTTTTATCTGCAATAATATATGTAGGTTCTGGGTACCTCTTGAATCTGTTATGTGATAAAAGCCTTGTAAGATTGAGAGCTTTAATGTTTTTTTAGATCAACATGATGCATAAGTTTAAAACTGCATCTGTTTTAAAGGGATTTATGACTAAAACTGCTTGTTTTTCTACAGAATTGTCTGGTGTTTCTCAGCTTGAAGAAGATCTGCAGTCATTATTGATCCTCTTTCTTGGCGTTACCGTTTTTGAAGTGAAGTTTGCCTAGCTTTCTAGTGTGAGCTCTCTTTGCAGCCATCTTAAAAAAAAAAAACTAAGCCAAAAGAATTTTTTTTGATCCATAAAGTAGACAAGCTCTAGTTCTACAATGTCCAAGTCATTCCAGCAGTCATCTCTGAGTAGGGATTCACAAGGTCATGGGCGTGACCTCTCTGCAGGAATAGGCCTTCTTGCTGCTGCTACCCAGTCTTTAAATATGCCAGCATCTCTTGGAAGGATGAACCAGGGTACTGCACGCCTTGCTAGCTTAATGAATCTTGGAATGAGTTCTTCATTGAACCAACAAGGATCTCATAGTGCACTGTCTTCTGGTAGTACCTCTTCCCATAATTTGCAGTCTATATTTAACATTGGAAGTAGAGGTCCGCTCCCTTTGTCTTCTCAGCACCGTGGAGATGCAGACCAGGCCACAAACATTTTGGCCAGCTTTGGTCTGTCTGCTAGAGACTTAGATGAACTGAGTCGCTATCCAGAGGACAAGATCACTCCTGAAAACTTGCCTCAGATCCTTCTACAACTTAAAAGGAGGAGAGCTGAAGAAGGTTATGGTAGAGATGGCAGATCATCCACACGGGAACCACCATACAGAGTACCTAGGGATGATTGGGAAGAAAAAAGGCATTTTAGAAGAGATAGCTTTGATGATCGTGGTCCTAGTCTCAACCCAGTGGTTGACTATGACCATGGAAGTCGTTCTCAAGAATCTGGTTATTATGACAGAATGGATTATGAAGATGACAGATTGAGAGATGGAGAAAGGTGTAGGGATGAATCTTTTTATGGTGAGACTTCGCATAACTATCATAAATTTGACAGTGAGTATGACAGAATGGGTCGTGGTCCTGGTCCCGAGAGATCTCTCTTTGAGAAAAAGAGAGGTGCTCCTCCAAATAGCAATATTGAAGACTTCCATGGATTCTTACCGAAGGGTTATCCCCATCTGTGCTCTATATGTGATATGCCAGTTCATTCTAATAAGGTGAGTTATGCACCAGATACTTCTATTTTCCTTTACGTTGTAGTATCTGTTCTGTTTTTACCTATTTCTTTAATTATTTCTATGGTCTGGTTGCTTTTGAAATGATCTGAAAGTTGGTTTGAGAGTGAAAAAGGCACTTGGTATATTTGCAAGGTTAATTGTTGAAAAACATTGTAAACCAGGGCTTTACATTAATGTATTTTATTTGTCCAGATTGCTTAACTTCAAGTCAAACAGCTATCATCTACTGGGATATCTTGTTTATATTTTACATCTACATGTTCTCTTAACCACAAACATCTGGCATTCAAGCAGTTTTGGGGTGGGTTTTGGTATTTTTTTTGTTGGTTTGGGGTTTTTTTGCAGTGTATCTGCTATGCCATTCTGGAAGCTAGTTTCAGCTCTCCTCCACATCTGTCTTGATTGCTGATTTATATGTAGTTAAGATGCATTCTTGCATAGTTCTGCTTTTTCCCTGTCCAGAGGGAAAGAGTTAATGTAGAGCCCTGGAACTTATTTGCAAAAGTAAAAACCACATTTTAGATTATCTCATTCTTGCCTTTTTAATTTCACTTTAACGCTCTATCTCATACTATGGCTGAAATTTGTCGTCATTTTTCTCCTTTTTTCACAACTCTCTTAGAACACTTCAGACTCACTTTTTATTGTCACATGTTGCATCTATCCCTGTAGACTCTCCGAGCAATCAATCTGCTGTTGCAGTATCCTGCTCTGTGTTCCTAGTAGTGTTCTTTACTTGGCTCCCAGTAGAGTGGATCTTCGGGTGTGTTCGGTGATGCTGAGACTTCCCTCTTAGTTATCCACGCCTAGTGCAGCTCTGCGAAGGGAGCAGGTTACTCAACATGTTCAGATGGTGTTTTCAGAGCCTTCTCACTTTCACCTTTTCCAATGTACTCATCTTGCTGATTTCCAGGATACCAGGCAATTTAATTGGCTAATACGGTGCCCCTCTTGTCACAATTAGTGGCTAATTAGCTGGAAGGCCTTCAATTGAAAACGTAATACCGTGCTATTACTGTAAAATTGATACGATGTGGAATTGCTGTTACTAACCATTTCTTTACAGTTACCTCTCAAAAAGTGCTGTTCTGTACATCTGATCTTTTTGAAACACAAGAATTACTCTGTCCCTGCAAGGAAAGGATCAAACCACTTCTAGAGCACACGCTGTATGGCTCCACCTGATCTGACAGTTTATGAACTTGTGTTGCTTTAATTACTTTTTATATAAGATACAGTAATCCAGGTTTCTTGTCTCCTGTGTTTGATGTTTATTTTCACTGAAGTTTTAAGTGTTAACAGTTTAGCTGCCATGCTCAGTTTTGTAAAAGGATTTCATTTGGTTAGATTGAAAACATTAACTTCTGAGGCCCTTGAAGATGGCAACCAATAAATCCTGTAAGTAGGGGTCTTTTTAGCCCTTTATTTTAAAGGCTCGTGGCTCTTAGTGTGCTTTGGAGTGCAGATCTAATGAAAGGATATCCACATGGAAATACCTTTCCGGATATGAGAAATACCAAATTATTAATACCAATCTTTTAACAGCATTACCAAGTGGCTGACCTCTTCTGTAACATGTACAACTTTTTTTTTAGGAATATAATACTTTGACTTAAAAACTCGTAGCACACAATAAAATATTTGTGGTTGGATCATCTGGTTCTTATGACCCAAGTTGGGGCTTTTTTTCTGATTTCAGAAATCATGTCAGCACAAGAATTATTCTCTTTCTCTCCTTCTTTCCTCTGCTTTGCATACCCAGCTATTACAGAGCTCCTCGTTTTGTGGCTCCCACAAAATTCAATCAAGTAAAACATAACTGTTAAAGTAACCTGGTTTGGACAGAAATTTATGGAAAGCAGAAAGGGAATGCTTTTCATAGCTGGGACTACGTAAATTCATTACTGTAGTAACAAAACTACATTTTCCCCACCTCCAAATAAAAACATCAGCAATTTTAAAAAGTGTTTGATGAAGCCATGTGTATTTTAAGTGCAAGCAAGGTGTTAAACATCCTTAGTGTAACTTAAATTGGCAGATTAATCTTCTGGAGGTTTTTTTGTTTTATTTTAGTGATGTTCTTAATTGCTTCTCTAATTCAGTGTGCGTATATTTTAAGACTGAGTTTATTTTCTGTCTGAGAAGTAAATTGTGCCCCAGTTACTTCAGGCATTTAGTCAATCCTGATCCCTTTATTAGGAAATGAGGTGTTAGACGTGGAGGGATTGTTTTCCTGCCAGAGACAAAGGCTGAGGCAACCCGAGCAGATGAATTTGGAGGTGAAACACTTGAACCTGGTTCATCTCTGATGGAGAACCTGGCTGTGGCCCTGGGGGAGGGCTGGCTAAAATTAGGAGCTGGAGTGTGGCCTCATTTTCTGAGGAACAGCGTGTCCTCTGCCTGGCATCGACCGAGCCAAAGGGGAAGCTGGGTTTGCAGAAACTCAGCTCAGCTTCTCTCTTAACTTGGGGCCTTTGTGTAAATGAGTTCCTGTAAATACAAATAACCTGGTGCCCCAAAACCCTGGGGAAGGGATGCTTCCAAATGGGTGCAGGCACCAAAGGGAATCCAGAATTGGAATTGTGTAACAAAAAAGTTCACGTAGATGAGCTACTGTTGTTTGCAGGGGACAAGAAAAATCTGAAGTTATAATCACATCCCCCTTTTTTTGCCAATTTAAAAACATTTCAATGAGAATTAAGTCTCCCAGACTTGGCCTGTAGTTTGCAGGTAACTTCCACATCAGTTTTGTGTGGAGACGGATTCAAAGCATGTTATGTCTGGCAGAACCAGCCACTGAGGCTTGTCTGACTGTGCCCCCAAATGTAGAGGGGTTTGGGGTTTAAAAGACTCTTCTCTAGAGTGCAGTGCTAACACTTGCTAGCAAGTGTTGAACTGAAGAAGCTTCCTATTGAATGGTTCATAGGGTTTGTTTTTGTTTTTTGGTGGGTGTTTTTCATCCGAATTGCCAGCCTATTTATAGTTGCAGAGCCTACCTCTTGTGCAGTTGACAAGAAAAAGTGGTGCTCTCATTTTACGTCTTGATAAAAGGGATGACTTCATCTTGCTCCGTGTCAGGAGCATCATGGAGTAATATTGTAGTACTTTATGAGAGACTTTAAATCCAGATTTTTCTCCTTTATAGGAAGTGCAGGATAGGCATTTAACATATGGAAACACTACAGTGAGCCTTGGCAATGTCTCATTGTATCCAGGATTGCTGTATGTGGCAGAGACCAAAAACCTGGAAAGATGAGGGATTGGGCAGAAATCCTTTGTGGGTGCTAAGCAGAAACAGATGTGTAAAAAAACCCACATAAAGTAGTTGGCAGTGCACTTCGTGTTCATAGTTGAAATCGTGGCTGATAAGAAAAAACCTTTAGTTGGAGAAAACCTTCAAGCCCCAAGGTTCTTGAATGATTCTCCCCCATTTATCTCTGCTAGTCCCTTTCCCCCTGAGCAGCAGCAGCAGAGTGAAGGTCAGGCTGTGGCTCCCTGGTGTGCAGCAGGGGAACTCCAGAGCTTCTGTCACTTCACAGATGTGAATAAAGCACAGATTTGTGCAAGAGTATAAAGATACAGAGGTCAGGCACTAAAATAAGTAACTCCCTCTGTAGTTAAAACAGTCTGCAGAGAAAAAGTAGAAATCCCTCATTCCTTTCTAGTGCTAAAACCAGAGCCAGGAGGAGTTTTACCTGGATGATTTGGTTTAATTTCATTATTTCTCCTTTATGCCATCTTAAATTTAGATTTGCTTTTTTCTTTTATTACTCCTTTTGAGTGGTCATATGTTTTATATTTCACCTGCATACTTTTAGTTTGTCCTAGCTATGCACTTAGATTTCTTTTAGTCTTTCCTTTCTGAATTCCGTGCAATTTCTTGGCCTCTTTACGGTTCCAAAAATTGGAGTGTTTATTTCATATTAATCTGTAGAAGTCTGAGGAATAAAGCAGAGTAGAGGAAAATCTGAAATGCCTTCAGTTCCAAAGGCTTCCGAGGCCCTGTGTGCCTGGGCTGGAGTTTTCCAGGGAGCTTTGCACTCTGAGGCTGGTGCAGCCCTGTTCCCATCAGACACCTTTTCAGCCCGATTAGCAGGGAAAAGGCAGGTTCAGTGTCAGTGTCTCCTCCAAGCACCACAAATTCCATTCTCTACGGATCTGCAAAACTCCAGCTTAGCAAAGACATTGTGCTGTAGGCCAGGGCTTTGTGGGAAGGACTCTGTGTGTGGCTGCTAATTGTGCCTTGTTTACTTTGCTGCAGGAGTGGAACCATCACATCAATGGAGCGACTCACAGCCGCCGCTGTCAGCTGCTGCTCGAAATGTATGAACTGGAAGTACAGTAACTGGGGAGGAGGGCTCAGCCTGCCATTCTTGGGTGTCCTCTGCAGGGCCAGCACTTGGGCTGCATGATCCTTGTGGGTCTTTTCCAGCCCAAGAGGTTCCCTGATTGAAAATAACTGTTGAACAAAGCAGGTTTAGACAACATACTGTGACCTGGAGGGAGTAAAAACCACTTGGAGCATCTTCAGGACAAAAAGGGACCCTGGTTCATAGCTTTGCAGTCCTACTGATGTGTATATGTTACAGCTGGAATTTAGCAGTTGAGAATCTGTTGTAATTGCAGTTACTGATACCAACTTGAGCATTTTTGTTGTAAAACCAGCAGTTCTGCAAACACTAGGGAGTTTGTCCTGAAGAGCAGCATTTCTGGCAGTGGGCCTGCAGTGTTGCCTGTGCTACAGCTGTGTTACACCTCCAGGTATTGCTGCTTGTGTTACACAGCTGGAGGAGATTGCACCTTTCTTATATTCTCTTTTAATTTTGTTTCTTTTAAGATACCCAGAATGGAATCCTGACAGTGATTCAGGACATGGAATGTAAGTAGTAATTCGTTTTGAAGTATTTATAATTGTTTATTTGAAGCTGAGGACGTTCCTAACATTTTATGTGAAATGGCACACTTCCTTTGGTTCAGATGGATTCCTCCCTTTGTTTTCTGACTGAAAGGCAGCAGTAAAAGTAGCCTGAGCTGTCTGCATAGAAACTCTGCAGAAATTCAGGTGTTCTGTGAATGAAAGCTTCACAATTTCCTGGTTTAAAATGACAGTGTGTTTTCTCCTCTTTCTAGGGGTGATCCCTTTATGTTGCAGCAGTCTACAAACCCTGCACCAGGAATTTTGGGACCACCACCACCTCCATTCCACCTTGGAGGACCTCCTGTTGGGCCCAGAGGTAACCTCAGCAGGCACCTACCTTCACCACTTTGCTAGTTGTTTTTTTCTTTTTTTTTTTTAACTCCTGTTTTAATTTCTTACCAGTGTTTTAAAACAACAAAAGAGAATGCTTTTCTCAGCAGTAGAGCTGAAATACTTTGGCCAGGGAACTAAAGACTGGTGCCGAGTTCCCACACTTCACCTTTCTACCAGCTGCCCACTCCCCGTGGCTGGTGATTTTTTAACTGGGATTAATCTA
Organism: Cinclus cinclus; assembly: GCF_963662255.1. Taxonomy (NCBI): domain Eukaryota; kingdom Metazoa; phylum Chordata; class Aves; order Passeriformes; family Cinclidae; genus Cinclus; species Cinclus cinclus. Next base: position 2,626,211 of record NC_085059.1, read on the forward strand.
CACGTGTTGAGCACTTGGATTTTTTTTTTCCTGTGTAGGTAGTTTTTGTCTTCTGAGTAGCTACATGTTGGTGGAGTTTTCTGGTAAGAAATCAGTGTCCTAAGTGTCTTTCCCCCTCTATTTTCAAGTAAATTTGAGAAATAAATTGGAGTAGCAAGTGAGAAGTGGGAAGATGGATGATGCAAGCTTCTTCCTCTCAGGAAAGGAGGCTGAATCAGATCAGAATTCATTTAATTCAGAATTCATTCAATCAGAATCAGATTCTTGCCTGCTGCTCTTACTTCCTACCTTTTAGGTAGCTTAAATGACTAAAAGAGCAAAACTAATTCATTTACCTGGATATCCTGACAGAGTACAGGTATTCTAGACACTTTTTGGATAGATGCATTCATACTTAATTGCACTAAAATAACACTGTTAATTTTTCAAAATATCTCAGATTTAACTGTAGGGCAAACTATTTGAAAAGGGGATTTTGCTCATGTGTGTTTTGGTTTTGTTTTTTTTTTTTTTTCTTTTTAATAGGTATTGTGATTGAATTGGTCATGTTTTAGAACCTAAACCCTCACTTGTAAGAACTGTGTCTTAGATAAAGAAATCTCACATCCTTTGTGTACAGAGAAGTTTTCCTCTGGCAAATTTTATTTAAAACAGGAGATTTTTTTATTTTTTTTTCCAATGGGCTGTATTTGCTTTCTGCAGTTCTTGAACAGCAATAAATGCAGCTCTTTTTTTAATCTTAGAGTGAAAAGAAAGAGTAGGAATGAGGATCCCAAGTTTCAAGAGCTCTGAAATAAATAAAAGCCTTTTTAGAGTGCAATGAAATAATTACTTTTTAGAACTTGATCTCACTCTGGTATTACAAGTGACATATCTTTTAAGAACTTGTGATGAGACATGTTAATCCCAGTCTTACAGGCTGAACTAAGCTTGTTCATTCTTCTAATTTCTTAAAGGAGCTGGAAATGGAAATATGCAAGGACCCAGGCACATGCAGAAGGGCAGAGTGGTTAGTATTGAAATTCTTGTTCTTTTAACTCAATTTTTGTTGTATAATTTTTCTGTGCGTTCTTAAGGTGTTGGTTTTGTTTGGATGTTTTTTGGTTTTTTTGAAGTGAATTGATTGTCTTTGGAAGTGATACTTCAGAATTTGTGTGGAAGTACCAAAGCTTTGGCATGAGATTGGGAGTTTGTTGTGTTGAGTACTCTACAAAATACTTATTCCAAAACTGTACAAAACTTCTTTAGACATTCTCTTCATGATGCCGTGGAAAGTGAACTTAAGGAAAGGCAGCTTTGGCATGGCAGGCATCTTGCCCTGGAAATCCCTAGAAATTCTGTGCCTTTTCTGGATGCGTCTTGTTTTGGTCACTGGTGAAGATAGATAACAATATTTTTAAAAATTTAAACAGAGCAGTAGAGCAGAGCCTTGGCAGACTTTAGCTTTGCTAGTGCACAGGTTTTTCATGCTGTGTGCTCTTGCTTTGTCTTCAACAGGAAACAAGCAGAGTTGTGCACATCATGGATTTCCAGAGAGGAAAGAACCTGAGATATCAGCTGCTTCAGCTGGTTGAACCCTTTGGGATAATCACGAATCACCTGATCCTAAACAAAATCAATGAGGTAAGGTTAGGTCCCTGGGCACTGCTGGTGTCTCTGCTGGGCTTCCTGTCACTGTCTGAGCTTTTTTTTTTTTGGAAAAGGACTTGCTCAGCTACCGGTGAGATGCCACATCTGTTGTCAGGGGCATGTGGGACAGGAGGACTGTGTTTCTAGAAATGCTGCACTACTGCATTTTCCCTTGAATATTGAAAAATCCTCCTGGTTGGTTGTTCATTACTTTCTCAACAGCACCACATTCTGTTCTTGTTTTAAAACTATCTGAAAATCTACTTAGTCTTATTTTGAAGTGTGGAAAAAAAAGCAGTACTATAGAAGTGGAAAAAGCAGGAAGCAGTCTAATGTTCTGAATCCTAATCTAGGTGAAATGTAAACAAATGAAATGGTTCTGTTTGTGCACCAAAATAAAGTATCTGAAATTTGTGCCAAGTTCTGCAGACTAGTTCACGTTGTAACCAAAAAGCAGTTTTCATTTCTGATGCAATTATTTTTAAAAGGAAACATGGAAGAGCTTGGAAATTTGAAACAAAATTTGATTCCTGAAAGAGCAGCACTTAATTAGATTTTGTATGATTTCAGGCATTTATTGAAATGTCAACCACTGAAGATGCCCAGGCTGCTGTGGAATATTATTCAACAATACCTGCCCTGGTGTTTGGTAAACCAGTCAGAGTCCACTTGTCACAGAAATACAAGAGAATAAAGGTAAAACATTTCTGCTTTTTTAAACATTGCCTTTTTTAATCTGGGTTACTCAGTGTTATGAGGCTGCTGCATTTAAGTTCTTAATTTCTTTTCAGTGCATCAAATGAATCAAGGGGCAGTCACCCATATATATTTCATATATGAGTCTTAAAATATGTCTTTCCCTGTTAATCTTAGAAACCTGAGGGTAAACCTGACCAAAAGACTGAGCCACCAAAGCCAGAACTTGGTCGTGTGATCCACCTGAGCAACTTGCCCCACTCGGGCTACTCTGACAATGCCGTGCTCAAACTGGCTGAGCCCTATGGGAAGATCAAGAACTACATCCTCATGAGAATGAAAAGCCAGGTGACTGCAGGGGAACCCCTTGGGGCAGGGTTTGAAGAGGGTTTAATTGGGAAACGACCCCTTCATGTGGGGCCTGTGCGGACTTGCTGCTCTGGCATAGGTTTGGAAATAACCTGGGGTCTGTCTAGGTGGGGCTTCCTGTGAAACATCCCTGGCGTATGAGCTGCTTTATAAACAGGAAAAAAAACCCGTATTTTAGTGTGGGGGCTTAATTATTTGATGGTGCAGAATTTGTGGACCCTTGGGACTGTTTTTTTAGGCTTGAATACCATTACCTCTGAAACATAAATAAAATCCACTGTTACATGTTTCTTTTATTTACCCTTGATTTTTCATTCTTTAAAACTAAGCAAAAGCAGTCCTGCTGTGTTTTCCAGCTTGGAAAAGAAAGGTTTGAAGGCTGACCATTTCACGTGTATAATGAAATGCTTTGGATGTGCATGGACATGATTTCTATAAATATACAGGAGTTTAAGATATTCAGCTCTATTTTTTTTAAGCTTTGCTGTCCCAGTTCATTGCTCCCTTAAGTAAAATAGGAAGTTTCACTGCTTTTTAAAGAGATGGGTGCCTGAATCCCCTAATGCCATACTTGAGAAGTGAAAAATTACTAGACTATTGTGTGACCCCTAGGAAGTCCTCCCTGACCTTATTTCACTGGAAAAACAAAATCCCTTTGCTGTCTAAGTTGGCTGCTGAAACAGCTTTCAGTTTTTGGGCAAGGATACTCCAACCCAGATGTGTTTGTTTAAAGCTCCTTCAGCAACCTTAGTGTGCCATAGGCTTGTTCCCAAGAGGATCTCCTCACAAAGCTGGAGGAGCAGCAGTTGCTGCCTTTCTGTTTCAGGCCTCTTTCAAAAAACAAAAATAAAATACAGAGGTAGTCTCTGAGCTTCCCTGAAATTCCCAGGTACATCAGCACTAAATAAGTTTCACTGTACTGGTACTTTTTGATTCAAATCATATTTCACTTTATGGTGACTTTTTTGGTAGATTATTTAAATGGCTGTTGAATTTCAGAACTGGCTCTGGGGTGTTCTGAATTGAAAACCTGGGGTTTGTAGAGCACTTGGGTAAATAAACTTTAAAGTGTTTGATGAAGATGAATGTAGCTGAACCTCATAGTTCTGTTTCAGTATATTTGTGTTTTAAGTTTATTTAACTTAGCCTGGAAAAGTGTTGCTTTTTAATGTGTGTTTTAATCTTTCTAGGCCTTTATTGAGATGGAGACCAGAGAAGATGCTTTGGCCATGGTTGAGCATTGTGCCAACAAAGCTCTTTGGTTCCAAGGCAGATGTGTGAAAGTGGATTTATCTGAAAAGTACAAGAAGCTGGTGTTAAGGGTAAGCAATGTTTGCACTTTTTAAATTGTAGTTGAAGATGTAAAGGGAAGTAGGTGCCAGCCATTGCTTATTGAAGACTCAGTGTTGAATGTAAAATGAACAGTTGGCTTTCATCTTTCCTGGCTCCTCAAGTGCCCTTACTTGGCACATGTGTAGTGTTATGAGGACAAGTTAAAGGATATTCCTTTCAGATTAAACAAAACCCAAACAGTTACTATAATTCAGATTTCAGGGTAAGTTATGTAGCTTTTAATTAAAACTGCTCCATTTAGAACACTCTAATGTGGGATCCTACTTTTTTTTTCTTCCTCTTTGAAAATGAAGGTTTGTGAAAACTTACCAGAACTGCACCTCTGCCTGTGCAGCTCATATAAAGGGAGGGAAAGGTTGACTGAAGGGAGTTTTTTACATAACACCAGGGTAATATTCATGCAGTTATAGGTCTTTATTCATCAGACTGGGACAGTAGGTAGAAAACTGATACAAGCTCAGCTGGTCAGATCATGGTGCTGATAATGCCAAGGTTATGGGTTCAAGCCTTTTGGGCCCTTCACTGAAGAGCTGGACTTGCTGATCCTTATGGGTCCCTTCCAACTCAGCATATTCAGTGATAAAGTTCTGGGATAATAAAAGCAGGAGAAATCTGAACTGTCAGGCTGTCTCCTAGAAACATCAGCTTTGTTGTGGAGCATGAAGAAATCTTACTGTTTCACGTGGTAGCACATCAAAATGAGCACTTGGTGGCAGTTTGAATAGATTTCTTTGTTTCTGCCTGCAGGTGACATTTCCTGGTCAGTAATTTAGAAACAGATGAAGTGGTGGGAGTCTGCTAAAGGTTTTCCACCAATGACAGGGAGAAAAGTACAGCTTAGGACTGATCTGTGCCAGTGCCTGTACTACGTGCTGTTGGTTCACAAACAAGCCAGGAATTGTGCACGAATTTTCTGGAGCAGGATATCCCATTTGTTTGTATTGAATCCTTACTGTGAATAAAGGCAGGGGATTTCTAGGTTGGTCAGATCCCGTCTGGCATGAAATAAAAGGTTTACTGATCAGTTGGTGGGTGGCATGGGCAGAGTTCTGGGGGTTAACATAGCTGGAAGCACTTGGCTGGATTAGATTCTGGTCTGAATTAATGCTGCAGCAGTTGTGTAAGTCATAGTCTGCTGTGACTCACAAATTCTTTTTTTTTTTTTTTTTTTTTTAATTTTATTTTAGATTCCCAACAAAGGAGTTGAACTGCTGAAAAAGGATAAAACTAGGTAATTTGCTATTGTTAAAGCATGATGTTGTTTAAAAGAAATATGAAAATACCTTATTCAGAGTATAGAAACAATACAGAGAATCAGGCAAGCTTTGAGATCAAATGGTTGGTGGTTGTGCCCAGAGATGAACTGTTTCAAATATGCTACCCACCCTCTTCCTCTAATGATGGAGATTTCACTGCCTCTTCAGGCTCCTCAGGAAATCCTTTGCAGTCCCTAATTAGCCTTGCCTTCCTGCAATTTAAACCCACAAGCACTTGTCCTGTCTTGTAAGGATAATTTCTCCTCGGAGCAGCCTTTTGTGTGTTTGAAGAATGAATGATGTCCTTCAGGGTTTCCCTCAGCCTTCCATTTTCTGAACTGAAACACAGCAGTTTCCAGGCTTGTCTAAAGAAATATGATCATCTTCTTTAATAATTTTTGGGCTCTTCAGGTTTACAAGCAGCAATGTTCTTTGTTCTTCACAGAAAGAGAACATATTCCCCAGACAGCAAAGATTCTCCCAGTGATAAGAAGTCCAAAACAGAACCTGCTCAGAAACCTGAAAGTAGCAATGCAGAAGAAAAAGTAAAAGAGGAGAAGCAGGAGGATGCTGCTGAGACTTCAGGTGCCAAAAGTGGGGAACAGGCAGAGCAAGACGAGCCCAGTTTACTCCTGGAGTCTGAAGATGAACTGCTGGTGGATGAGGAGGAGGCAGCAGCACTGTTAGAAAGTGGTAGCTCAGCAGGAGAGGATGCAGATGTTGCCAATTTAGGTGATGTGGCTACTGAGGAGAAAAAGGACACACCTGATGATGCGACTGTAAAAACTGAGGGGAATGTTGCAGCTACTCCAGCAGCCAAGAAAAAGCTTAAAAAGGTAACTCACACAGTGAGGTGCTGAGTGGGGTAAGCCCAGTCTAATTTAATTAGCACACCATGTACATTCTGTTGCAGACCTTGCCCTGTGGGTCTTCTAATCACCTGTCTGGAGAGGAACAGGAGTTAAAGCTCCTGTGAAGAAAGTGGAAGATCTCACTGGATGTAACTTGCACATGGATTTAGTTCTAAGTCCCTGGTTCTGACAGAAACCTTTATCCTGTGGGCTCCCATCCTTATTGTTTGCTGGGATTTGCTTGCTTTTCTCCTCACCCTATTCTTGGCTAATACGTAGCCAGGAACTGTGTTCTCCTGAGTAGTTTCTCAGAGAACTGTCTGTAGTTATCCCTAAAATTATGTTCAAAAAATAATGTACTGGGGACTTGAGGCAAATCTGGGCAGAATTGCATGTACAGCTACACCTTACACTGAGAGGGGGTAGGGCCATCTGCAGTTAGCCAGGGCCCCTTTGCCACTTGAAAAAGAAAAGAATTGGTTTCAAGGTGTTTCCAGGCACAGGATAGTTGATGGGAATTCCCTTTTTCTCACCACATCATCTCATGCTCTAGTGGGTTTTATGTCCTACCTGCTTTGTTAATCACACTCAGTTCTGTGGAGTAGTGTGCAAAGTTTTAGTAATTTGTTGGCTTGGAATGTTGTTGTTTTGCAAGAAAGGCATGTTCCTTATTAATGAGATGTGCATGGATCTCAGTTTTGGGGGATCCTCCTCAAGAGCCTGGTTAATGGTGCTGAGATGGATACTGGCCACACAAATGGCATTTCCCAGTTTTCTTAGTGTTCCTTACTAGTTTGTGGAATGTGATAAACTGCTTCAGACCCAAAGTGCATTCCTTGAAGACCCACATTCACAAAGCTAACGCTGCCTCACTCCTACTCACAGTTATTGTTGAGTATGTGGAAATAGTGATCATATCAGCAGGAATATTTCCAAAAATTCAGAATTTAGACAGTTCCTCTTCTAATAAAACCTGGATTTTCAGAGGCCTTCAAAGTTGGGGTGGTTGGTGGGTTTGGGTTGGGTTTTGTTTGTGTTTTAGTGGTTGTTTTAATGTGGATGCTCTAAGCTTTCGACTGGTTGAAAAGAGCTTTTAAATCTTTTTCATGAACTTTCATACCATTAGTTGGGACAGAATAGTTCTGGTAAGGTTTTACCTTCTATTCAGGCCATGAATTCAAGGACCTTATGGGACTCTCAAATAGAAACAAAATTCGTGGGCTCCAGAATTACTATCACTGAAGGTACTCACGTTAAAGAACTTTCAGCTTGAGAATTTAAGTGGTTTAGGCTCTGTTCTTAAGTTGACATCACATTGCTATGGTGCAACAGCGATTAAAAAAAAAAATATCGCTACGAAAGGGAATCCTCAACTCTGGCAGCAGGGGACAAAAGAGCAGGTTCAGCCTGGAGTGATTTGGGTGAGTGAGGCAGGTCTTACAGGAGGAGTTTGGAGATGTCAGTGATGGCAGCTCGGGAGGGTTCAGGGAGCGGTGCAGGCCGAGCTGACCCCAGCGCCGTTGTCCCCGCAGCGCTACGTGGGCGGATTCCCGCGCAGCATGGAGGGGTTCGTCACCCTGGACGAGGTGGGCGACGAGGAGGACTCGGACCACCAGAAACTCCGCAAGTCGGGGCTGGTGGCCAAGGCTGCGGGCAAGAACGAGGACAGCCTGGCAGAGATCAAGGTGGACAAGGTGGAGGAGGCAGAGCAGGAGAGTGAAACGTTAGAAAACGGGACGAAAAGCGAAGAGAACGTCAAGGCTGAGAATGTCGAAGCTTCTGATGCTGTGACAGCACAGGATGCTGAGAAAAACACCCAGGAAAGCACAGAGCCCCAGGGTGAGCAGGAAACTAAGAGCGTCCTGGAGAAACCTCTTGTCCCAGATGAGTTCAGGATTGGGCCGTACCAGCCGAACGTTCCTGTGGGTAAGGCTGTTTCCATTTCTTTTCCAAAATCTCTCTGTGCATCGCAGTAGCATTTCTCATTTCATCTGACTTTTATTTTTGGCAATACATTACCCCATAGCCTTTTCATTTTAGTGCTTCCCCTTCCTCCCCTTCCTTCACTCCTGCCCTAAACTGAGTATTTTCTTCCTTTTTTTTCTTATTTTCATAGTGTTTTTCATAACCCTTTCCTTAGGCACAAATTGAAAGAGGTATCTTTCAGCAGCACAAATTCAATTGCTAGCGCAAAGCACAACAGTGATAATAGTTCAGAGTCATATTAAATACTCCAAAACTGATGACAAAACCTTGTGAGTTCTTGAAGGAACCAAAAAAATGGACCCTTAATCTGAAAGGTTGATTTTTAAATTGAAAAACCAAGAAGCCTGCACATATTTAGTTACTACTAGGCCCCTGCTTGACTAAACCAAAACAGAGACTTTTAAAGATTAAAGCAGCTTTTAATGTAAAGTGAATTATGGTTTTAAGATTTAGCTGAAATGACATATGACATTAAAAGAAATGATGTAGAGTAGATCTCTTAGTTTATTTTGTGGTGTTTACTCCTCTAGGTGTGAATTATGTGGTACCCAAAACAGGGTTTTATTGCAAATTGTGTTCCCTGTTCTACACAAATGAAGATGTTGCAAAAAAGACCCATTGCAGCAGCCTTCCTCATTATCAAAAGTTGAAGGTAAGGCAAAAACTTGTTCATTTTAAATGGCTTGATTCTTTCTGGGGAGTAGAGCTCAACAAGACCGGACTGAGAATAATAAATAACCTTTGAGGCAGTGGAAATTGGCTTACTCTATAACTTTTAAATCCAGGTAGACCTCTCCAAAACGTCATCTTGTGAAAATAATATGCAGAATACAAAGTTGAAAGAGGGGCTCCAGCATTTTTTTATCTTGTAAATTTGGATTAAAGAGGGAATTCCAACTGGAATAAGGCCAGGCTTAGAAGTAGCAATGCGGAGTAAATACAGATGGCCCAGATCCCTTCCAGTTGTCCTTCTGTGAGAGTGTTTTCAACCAGTCAATAAAGATGAAGGTGAAGTTTTTATATGTTTAAAAAAAATCTTTGCAACTTCTGATTTTGTGAGCACTTCTTCCATTTTCTAACTGGATGAGGTATCACATGATTGCATGGCATGAGTGACAATGCTGCTGCTATAACCTCATACTGTGAGCTGCAAACATGACCTCCAGGAAAGGGCAATCCCAGAGGAATTCTGATAGTCCTGCAGTGTCACATTAATGCATTTCAGGGCAGTTGGTCCCTGAGCTGAAAGCAAAAAAACCCAGGAGCTCCACAGAGAAGGAGAATATGGCACCTCATAATTCAAATACTTGCCTTCTTGCAGTAGCAGAGAGCCCAGGAAGGCAAATGGCACAAAAATTGTCACCAAACAAGCAACACTGTGAAGGAGTAGATCAGAAAATCAGTTCCCATGCAGGGTCTTGTAGGAAGAATATCCACCTCATCCATCACCATAGCATTTTTTTTCTTTGTTTTTTTTCTTTCCATTGAAGTACCTGCTTATGGGACATTAAATCCTTGATGTAAAAAGGGAAGGGGGATGGGGGAATGATGCCAATTTGGGAGCTTAGTTACTTGAATGAAACATGATTTGCTTTGCTTTTTCCATGGCAGAAATGATCAGTGAGGTGGGTGATTGTGTGACAGTGGTGGGGTTTGGAATTGGGGAGGGAAGGGGGAAATACAGCTTCTGTTTCACAGTGGCACTTGTGGAGCTGAGAGTTTCCTTTGATTGGAGAGCAGGAGAAATTAAATAGGTGAATTGATGTGGCTACCAAATGTCATCTAAGTTATACCAAATTCCTCAGACTTCCAAATTAACCCTTTTCCAGGGAGGGGGATGTTGTGTCCCTGCCTCTGTAGAGAGCACATTCCACCCAGGTAAGTGGCACAATCATGTCACAAGTCCATGTCAAAAAGGGAAGGAATTCCCTTGGCTTGCCAAGCAGAGCTCCAATCCAGGGCAGGGAGGAGTGCCAGCCTTGTTAGTTAAGACCTATGCAACTGCAGTCAGTGTTCACAGACTTGAAACTTGGAAATTCGATTTATGTTCTTTATGTTGTGCCTGTGAGAAACTCTTTAAATATATCCTCAGTATAACTGCTTTCTGTCAACAGAAAATTCTGGATAAAATGGCAGAAGACTACAGACAAAAGAAAGAAGCTTAAGAAGAAGGAAGGATGTAAGGAAAAACGTGGCTTTGTTTTTAATGTTAATCTTTTTTAAAAGCAGTACAAGTAGTAGATGGAAATACTGTATTCTTTTTTGTTTTAGTGAGATACAGTAGGCATTATAGGTCTGTTCATGTGTTAAATGTTGTAGCAAAAAGCATATGCAGTTAAGTTAATGACAACAATTTGTTCTTAATGTGAGAATGGCAACAACTTTTTGTTTTGACACTTCAAGCTATTACAAAAAAAAAAATCTTGCACCCTTGTGGAAAGCTAATCTATGAGAAGAAAACTGCATTTAAATGAAACTTACTACTTTCAAGCTTCAGAAATTGTCTTTCAGTTCCATTCTGAATAAAAAATGAAAAGTAATACTGTATTTTTATTTTATCTAGAACATTCCGTATTTTGGTCTGAGCCTAGCAGCTATTTAATTTTGAGTGTAAGGCTGTCATTGCATTTCACTTTGGAAAAGTCTTTAAATGTAAGTTGCATTTTTAAATGTTGAATTGCAGTTTCTTTTAATGTCACTGCTGTTATCTATAGCAAATAGGAAAATTAGTGATTAGTCAGCTTTACAACTTCGTGATTTTTTTTTTTCCTGAGCTCTTGCTAGACTTTCCTATTCAGCTATTCCGTGTATTTTTAGTGAAAAGTAAATGCCCATTCTCTGACCAGTATTATTTCCTCGAGCTCTTCCTGCTTTTACTTGAATCTCGTCACTGTTGTACATCTCTGATATATCAAAAGCAGCATTGGAGTCCTGAAAGGGACAAAGGTATCTTTATTTTCTTCACATGGAAGTTTTCATACCTGCATTTTAACACCATTTTTTTGTTAAAACCTGTTTTTGTCAAGACTCTTTAGAACTGTGCACTTAATGTACCTGCTCATGTGAGATGTGAACAGGATTTGCATGTGTAACCTGTGTTTATCTGTAGTTTTTGTTATTTACTGCTTATTTGTGACTTCAGGTTACTAAAGTGATTCCCAATAAACAAAGTTAGACCACAGTGATTTGTTATAGATGTTTGGCATGTTAACCAGTGTGTCTGCTGAACTCTTTATCCTGTGTCATGCCACCACACCAAAACTTGAGCTCTCTTTTTAAAATGTGCATGTTTTTAACACCTGTGCTTCAGCAGCTTCCTGCATAACTCTTCTTTCTCTTCCCTAAACCCTCTTGCATTTCTGAACAAATTAAATATCACTTGTTAAAACCCTGGTAGGTATATTCTGCTGACAGTTTTATTTCTGGAGTTTTGGGGTGTTGTCATCAAAGCTGAAGCCACATCCCATTCATGCAGATAAAGCAGACTGGGGCCAGTTCTTCTAGCCTGAGCCTGCACCAGGGAGACTTTGGGGCTTGGAATGGGTTTGGGATGCAGGAGACTGAGTGTTGATGAAGTTATAATGCTGTTCATTACACAGACACACCCAGCAGACGCAGACACAGGACAGTGCATTATGTGCAAGTCAAGCCTCGAGCACTTGTTTTTCCAGCTGTGACTGTATTGCACCCTCACCCAAGGGGGTGCAGACCTTCACAGAACTTGAGCTACCTCTGGTGAGGGCAGCAGGTTCTGATGGACCTGGGGGAGAAGTGCAGAGGAGCAGCTCCAGTGCAGGTTTGTTTAAATAGCACATCCAAATTAAAGTCTTAACCGTGCAGTGACTCATCCTTGTGCAGAGAGCAGTTACTGCTCTGTGCACAACACTCGTTAGTATGCAAAGTGCTGTTTGGGTTTGTAGGAAATGGATTAAATGTCAGGCACTGACAGAATCTTAAAGCTTTCTGAGGTCCCTGAAAGAAATCACAGGCACCAGAAGCCCTGCACTTAGAGCAGAACTAAGACATAAGGAGAGGCTTGGAGCCCCAGCTGGAGTGGCATTTTGTCACTCCTCTGTCACTGAGAGACTGTTGGGTCCCTCTGCCTTGGCTGCAAGGGTGGCAGATAATTTATTTCAAAGGTCATTTAAGATTGATTTATTGAAATACCGCATTCAGATTTTAAAGTAGCCTTTTGTCAGCTAATACCTGTGCTGATCTTGTAGCTTGTGTGAGTGCTGATCTGTGTACGGGTAAATACGTACATCATGTTTAGTGTCTAAACAAAAAAAGCATTCCCAGGTGTAAGGCTGTCTTTACACATCAGAAATTAAATTAAACCCACTGCTTCTGTTGAATGTCTTCTGCTCCCATGCAGAAGTTAGGGAGAATGTGTAAGTTCTGTGGAGAAAGTGCCAGAAGAACCTGATCTTGAGGAGAATTTTGAGACCCATGTGTTGGCGTCATGGGCTGCTTATTTGGGAACAACTGCACTGTGAAGGGTGAGGGAAATCCCAGAGCACAAGGTTGAGTGTGAAATGCACTTTGGACATGAATTTCAGCTCTAAGGAGTAACCTGGAAGCTGCTGTCCCATTGCTGTGGGGAGTAGAATGGAAACCCTCTTAAAGATGAGAAAATCACATCCTGCTTGGATTTGTCGAGTTGGAAATTGTTAAAATAAGAATAGCAAGAGCACAGTGTTGTTTTTTTAAGGATTATGTATTTTGCAGTGTTTGATGGACTGGGGGGAAACCCTTGGGCCCTGTGAGCACAAGTTGGTAATGGTGACTTATAAAACGGGTATAAATTAACAGACGCTTGGGTCTTTGTAGTGCCAACTGCTTGTGTGCCATGCGGCCCGAGGAGGGTTTGTGGCTCCACATCTTGTTCCTCAGATGGATGAAAGGGCTTTGATGTGTCTGGTTTCTGTGCCTCTGTGAGGCTGTGAATGGGCACAGTGAGGGCATCCCCGCCTTCCCCTCAGGAAAATGGAGAGGATAAGCAAAACAGAGTAAAAACGGTTTTTGAACCCGTCTTCTAAATGCGGCTGAAGCCTCGGCACGAACTAGAAAGGAGTATTTATTACGTCCCATTCCCTGATAGAGAGCCTTTAAAACGCACGAGCCCCGTGTAGAAACAGCGCTTCCTGAACAGGAGTGGTGTTCGGAGTGTTCCATTGTCCCCTTCCTCAGTGAGGCGAGGGATCTGCGCCTCCTGCTGATCAGAGGGGAGGGAGGCTGGGGTTGCCCGGTAACGGAGAGTGTTAGCGCCCCCTCTGAGGGGACCGGGGGTGTTCAGCGATCGCTCCGTGAGCACCGGAGGCGTTCGGCCTCCGCCCCCTCCCCGCCAGGGCCACAAGATGGCGGCCGCCCCACCGGACTGCGCTTCCCGGCGTGCTTCGCGCCGCCGCGCGAAATGGCCGCTCGCTGCCGCGCTGGACTATAGTTCCCAGCACGCCTCGCGCCGGAGGCGGGAAAAGACTACGCGTCCCGGCGTGCAGGGCGCCGCCCCCCCGCCGGCGCTGCGGCCTGGCGCGCGCCTGCCGCCGCCGCTTCCGGGGGGGGGGGTGGTGGTGGTCAGGCGTTGGCGGAAGTGACGTCAGGTCCGGCGGTGTGGTGCGGAGTGGGGCGGGCCGGGCCGAGCGCGAAGCGGGCGGAGCGGAGCGGGACCGGTGGGTCCGGTGGGGTCCGGGCGGGTCACGGCGGAGCGGCGGCTCCTCTGCGCACCGCAGGTGAGAGGATAGGGGGCGATCCCGGCCACGCACCGCGGGTACCGCCGCGGGGGGTTCGAGGGCGCCGCCCCCTCCCCTGAGGCGGTGCCGGACCGCGGCCTCCACCCCCCGCGGCGGGGCCGCCCCTCGGTATTGTCTGCGGCGCCATCCGGGGCCTGCGGGGGCTGCTGGTTCCGAACAAAGCGGGGGCGGGGGAGGCGTTAATCACCGAGCGCGGGGCTGGGGGCAGCGAGCGGCGCGGCCTGGTCCGGTCCGGGGTTCCCGACACCCGCGGTTACCGACAACACCGGCTCGCGGCGGCGGCTCCGCTGGTACCGAAACAGGGCCCCGGCCGGAGCTGTCCCTATCGGGGCGCTGCTCCCAGAACCTCAGCCCCGCGCGGGGGAGGCGGCTGCGTTCGGTAACCTCCAGCGCAGCACTTGGAAGCGTTTAGATCAGATAGCGCTGGCGTCCCGCGTGAATTTGATTAAGAAATCTGTTTATTAGGCGAGTATAATTATTTAGACGGTTATAATCAGCTCGGTTGATAAGAGCCGTGTGCTAATCTCGATAGATAAAGAGGAATGCGGCGCTGCCTACTCTTAGGAGGAATCACCGGGTGATAAACAAGTCACTGACTCCTGCTCTACAACACCTTCCTTTAATCTTCAGCCCCCACTATAACCATTCTCGTGTTATATTTTGGGCGCTTAAAACAAATACCGTATTTTTTTTCCTTATTTTTGTTTTGTTTTGTTTTTGTTTGGTTTTTTGGGGGGTTTTTTGTGGGTTTTTTTTCTTTTTTTTTTTTTTTTTTCCTGTGGCGGGTAAGGACCTGGGGTTGCTGCATGGAGTTAGACCTGACCTCACCTCCGGAGAAGGCAGTGGATAATCTTCTTTCGTGACTGCGTTTTAAATGCAGACTGTTAAGTCACAAAGCTCTGAATTTTAATGATGGTCGGTCAGGGGTTATTCATGGTTGTAACTGCAGCAAAATTCAGGGAAATGGGTGAATTAATGGGCTTTAGTGATGTTCTGGAGTAACAAGCTCCACACTGCATACAGAAAACGAGGTTAAGTGAAAGCCTGTTGTTGCAGGATTTTTAAGTTCTGTCTTCATTCCTAAGATAAAAATTCTGTTTTATATTAGTGTTTTCTTATGCACTTACAGTGTGCTTGCTCCACCACCGCGATTCCACAGCAGAATCCCAGAGGAACTTGGGTCAGAACCTCACAGTCTGTCACCGTGGCAGAATTCTCTGTTTTCTGTTCCTTAGCATTGCTAGTGTTACATTTCCTCTTCTAGAGTGAGGAGCTTTGAGGTCCTCTTGTTTCCCACCTACTCCTAGATGGAAAATGGGTTATTTTTATTCCCAGCAGCAGTGTAGCCTGGCACTGGGGCTTGTTTCCTGCTTAGATTGGGACTTTTTGCAAGGCTGAAGTGGCATTTGGCTCTCCCCCTCAGAATTCCCTGACTAAAAAGCATGTACCCAGCACTGGGAAAACGAGACTGAGCTTGTCCCCACACGTGAGCACAGAGACCTGCTCTGTATCTTGAAGTAGAGAAAGGGGGAGGTTTATTTGTTCTGGAAGGTTCATTTGTTCTGTTGGAAGCTGCAGTGAATTAAATCAGGAGTGGTACAAGTGAGGGATCAGCCTGGAGCTTCCTCAGTGTTCTGCAGGATATGTGAATGTGGGCATGTTTTCCTGTGGGAAAGGCAGGAATGGACTGAGGACTGCATCAGATAAACTTCAAATATTTAGGCTGAGCCTGGCTTCTTGAAGATCATCCCACACATCCTTGGGCAGCAGTGGACAAAGCTGGTTTGATCCAAGCTGGAATTCCTTCCCTCCCTCCTAAAGCTGGAGCTCCTGTCTGGTGGGAACGCTTCAGAAATGGCAAAGCTGGCCTGTGATTCAACAAATTACCAAGCTTTTACACAAACAAGTAGGGTTGGTTTGCTGGGTTTGGGTTGGTTTTTTTAAATTATTTTTACTATTCTGGACTTGTCTGGTTACAGTCACCTTTGTGTAGGAGCTGCCGGAGTTCTTCACTGCTGAGGCAGTTACTTTCAGGAAAACTGTAATATCAAGACTAGCTCCACAGAAGAGAAGGTGAAAACACATGCCAGGAAAAAGGCGGGGGAAAAAAATAAATTAGGTATTTTAGACTTTATTTCCTGTACTCCATCCTCTGTGTTGGCTTGGGAACAGCTGAAGTGGCTTAAAGCAATTTCAAGCTTGAATTGGGGTGTTAAACTCAGCGTCCTTCCCTGTTTTATGTAAATGCTGCCAGTAATCCTCAGCAAGTTTGTTTTGAAAGAACATCAAAAAGAACCTGCTTTCCCTCAGTGGAATACTCAGGATCTACTCCCATTTGTGGCACTTCCTAGGGAACTGCAGTGACTTCCGTGCTGGGCTTTGCCTTTCATTGGAAAAACATGGGACAGAGCAAGCCAGGCAGGTTCCTTCTTCGTTGTGCTTTTCTTCATTGGTCACTTGGATGTGGCAGGGTTTTAGCTGGTATTACCAACCGTTTTGAACAAGAACTTGCATTAATTTCCTAGATAACAGCACCAACTGGAATGCAAAGAGATAATGTGAGGTGCTGGGTGATAAGCCCTTGTGCTCTAGTAACAACACAGCTGGATTTTGATACTCTCTTCTCCAAAGAAGTGACCCTTTGATATGCAGACAACAGGTTAAAGTGTTGTTTTGATAATGAAATTAAAATATTTTCACTCACTGCTGCAACTTTCATTGTTAATTTTAACATGAGAAAAACATTCAAATTTGACTTGGGTCATGGGGTTTTTTTGGTCAGGTTTAGGGGTTTTTTTTGAAGACACTACCTCATTTTGCATACTGTGTATAGAAAGTTGATACTACCAGTATTGTTATCCAACAAATACTGGGCTTTTCCTGTGTTCATCTGTGTATTTGGGCATGGTACAGGAAGGGCAGCAGTGCTGTGTCACCTCAGAACACACAGGTTTCCAGGTGGCCCTGTGCAAGGTCAGTTCCTTGTGGTCTCTGCTCCCTGCAAGCTTTCCCAGCGGGAAACGGCTGTGAAACCTGGCTCGTGCCATCACACACAACACGTAAAAGTGCTTTGGAAAACAAATTCTCCTTTTGAATGTTTAAATATTTTCCTACCAGTGAGTATGTGTGCTTCCTGTTTTTTCCTGTCACTTTTCATTGGTCATGCTGCTTGGCTTTGGTGAGGTTCACTTTGGGGAATTAATTTGTCCCTGGAATCCGCACACAGTGGGAACAGTGCCTGTGATGCCGTTCCATGCTGTGATCTCAGAGGCTGCCTGGAGCCTCCAAATGCAGGTGCAGGCTCCCTTCCTTTGGGCTGGGCTTGTGCAGAGGCAGGGGATGAGGGATGTGCAGGTGTTGAATTGGTGCCCTCCTCAGTTGCAGGTTTGGGATCGGCTTGGCAGCCATGAAGGACCCAAGTCGCAGCAGTACCAGCCCCAGCATCATCAGCGAGGATGTGATCATCAACGGGCACTCCCACGAGGATGACAACCCCTTTGCTGAGTACATGTGGATGGAGAACGAGGAGGAGTTCAACAGGCAGGCAAGTCATTCTCTGCTTTCAGTGGCCCATCTGTCCTTTGTCCCTTCTCTGAAGGGACAGGGCTGGGTCCACCACTGGCATTTCTTTGGAAGGGAAGTTTCAGATCGGCTCTCTGAGTGATGCTGGGGAACAAATGGGTCTCCCTATCTCTGGCAGTAAGTGCTGATCCTCTGGTGGAAAATACAGGAAGTGCAGCACATTCTAATGCATCCATTAATTCCCTGCTCCTGCAGGAGGGAGGGAAGGAAAAAGAGTTGACAGAAGTACGAGGCACTTGGGAAGGCATGGCCTGGAGGTGTTCGTGTGCAGACATGCTGAGTGTCCCAGTGCTGAGCTGGGGAATTCCAGCTGCACACCTGCCTTGGCAACAGTACTGCTGGGTGACAGAGCTGCTCGTTTTAATACTTAAGTCTTGCAGCTCCCTTCTCCAGCTGGGAAGGAAGCCTTACCTTCCTCTGTCAGCCTTTTCTCTCCTGCTCTGGAGACTGGGAGCAGCCCACCTCTTTCCACACCCCTTTCCCATTCCCAGCACCATTCCCAGCTTGCTCTGTGCTCTCCATAGCTGCTGCCTGTGCTGAGCCACCAGCATGGGATTCTCAGGGTTCCAGCAGCACTGAGCTCATTCAGAGTCAGGTTTGCTCACAAAACCTCCCTTCTCGCATTGCATTGTTTGGGTGACCTTTTCCCCCTGGGAGCTGTCTCACAGTTAGCTTACTGGGGGTGTAGTTCTCTGGGAAGGAGCTGAGTTGTGCCGTGATTTTTCAGGCACAGGTTCCGTTGTCAGCAGAGGAAAGGTGGAAGTGTGAGGGGAGGAGGGTCATGCTCAGACAGACAGACACCTGGGGCAATGTGGTCACCTGCTGCTGCAGACACAGCCCTCTGGGAGCCTCGGCAAGTTAAACTGGAGCTGGAAAACAAAGACAGGCAGTCCTGATTTCCAGCTGTTTGGGGAATTAAGTATTATTTAGTACTGCTGGAGCTGCCGTGGAGGCACCTTAGGAATATAGGCCTGTAACCAAGCCCCTGAAGCTGGGCAAGCCCTGTGTAACAGGAGCCTGTGGCTGTGCCCACAGCAGGAGGGAGGCAGTGCCTCCTGGAGCTGCCACCCAGGCTGGTGTGCTGCTCTGGGGAATCACTGAGTCAGCCTTCCCTGCCTCGGAGTGCCTGGGCGGTGGCTCAGAGCATGTGGGGATGAGTCCCTGTTCCCGAGAGCACCAGGTGAGCTCGTGGGTGTGTTTGCCCCAAGGGCAAAGACCCAGATTGCACAGCTGTCCTGATAATCTGGTGTTCATGTTTTTGAGTTGGTGTTTGTGGTAGCTGAATTTCCACTCCAGGTTTGAAGAGGTGTTTGATTTCAGAGCAGATAGATGGGAAAACTTGTTCAAGCTTCCAGTGAAGCTGAGTGAACTTCTAAATCTGTCCTGAATAATTTTTCCATTCCCTTGTGTCTGGGCAAGTCCTTCACACCAGCTTCTGCTTCCCTGCTTTCTACTCTTAAATACTCTGATGCAGGACATGGAAAATTTGTAGGATGAACTCCTTCCAAAGCTCCTTTACTGAACAACCAAGGAAAACTGCTTTAATGTCTGCACTGCGTGTCAGTTCTGCGTGGGTTGGTTTGTCCTGCTCCCAGGACAGCAGGGCTGCATTCCTGATAGCTGCTGAGAG
The DNA here is from genome assembly GCF_963662255.1 of Cinclus cinclus. Classification (NCBI taxonomy): domain Eukaryota; kingdom Metazoa; phylum Chordata; class Aves; order Passeriformes; family Cinclidae; genus Cinclus; species Cinclus cinclus. Next base: position 2,645,313 of record NC_085059.1, read on the forward strand.
CAGGTGGGGTTCTCAAGGAGAGCACTGTGGCTGAGGAGAGGCTGCTTGTTCCAGGTGACAGGCAGGGTTTATTTTTTATTATTCCCCAGGAGTCCCACAGGACACTTTCCTGGGGAGTGTTTCCTGGCTCAGTGTGTTGGCACAGCTCCCTTCCTCGTACTTGCAGTGAGCTCAGTCCAGACTAGTTGGTACAGCTGAAATTTTTGCTTAGGACCTACATTTTCCTTCTCCTTTGGGTCATAACAAGCTGCAAACAAAGCAGCTGGGGCTGAGAGGGTTCTCCCGCCTCTCCCTTTCAGCTGCAGCCCCAATCCCTGGGACAAAGCTCTGATCTCCTTCCTGCTGCATGGCTGGGGTGCTGCTGGATAGCTGGGAAGGTCAGCTGGGTGCACACACCTGGGAATAAAAACCCCCACAAGAAAGTTCACAATAGATCTAGTGTTGAAGCAGTTTCTTTTTGTTGCACAGATCGAAGAGGAGTTGTGGGAAGAAGAATTTATCGAGCGCTGTTTCCAGGAGATGCTGGAAGAGGAGGAGGAGCATGAATGGTTTATTCCAGCCCGTGATCTCCCACAAACAATGGATCAAATCCAGGACCAGTTCAATGACCTTGTTATCAGTGACAGCTCATCGCTGGAGGATCTGGTGGTAAGCTCAGCTTCTCATCCTATTTCTAAAGCTAGAGTCTCTGTGCAATGCTTATGGCAAGAGAAAGTCCTTTCCAGCAGGAAGGAGCCTGTTAAACCCTGCCTGGCTGTGCAGGGTAGGATGTGTCCTCATGGGATGTGACCTATTTGGTGGCTTTCTTCATACCCCCATGCAGCCTTTCCCAGCCCATGGCACAGCTCCAGGAGTGGGTGGAATGTTATGAAAGAAGGGCCCTGACTGCAAAAGGGTCACTGGGGACCTGCCAGCACGTTGGGCTGGTCTAAGCCTTGTCCCAGGGTCTGGTTGGGACTGGGAGAACCACAGCAGATCCCTGTAGCAATTCTAGAGAAGGGAAAGCAGCCAAATTGTGATTACTTCCCTCTTTTTGCCATCTGACTTCTGTGCAGAGCTGAATTCCAAGGAAAGGGCAGCATGTGCTTTTGTTCCCTCACAGAATCCAGAGCACAGACCCCACACCATCCTGCTCTGAGATTCAGATGCAGAGCCTGACTTTTCCAAGCTGAAGCAGCTGCAGGCAGCAGTTTTCAGCCTCAGTGAAGATCAGGAAAGCCCAATCCTCTATTTCTTTGTGATGAAGAGCTCCTTTTGAAGGTGCTGGTGCCCACCTCGAAGTGCAGGACATGGAGCAGCAGCAGCAGCTTGCCAAGGGGGAGGACAGGGGAGTCACAGACAGAGACATGTAAAAAATCAATACACTACTCATACACACGAAATTCCCAGAAGTGGCTGAAGTTACTGGAATAAGTCACCTCTTGCTTAAATAAGCAAAGCTTAAAAACCTCATGGCACGTTTTAACAGCTCAACTTGAGAAAAGCCTATTTCAGCATGAGGGGAAGCTGCTGTGTTTGGTGCATGCCTGTGGTTTGCTGCTTATTCCCTGAGCCCTCATCCTGCTGAAACTTCAGGTGGAACTAGGGAAGGTTGGATAACTCAGGGAGTAGCACAGAGGATTGGACTTTCCTGGGGATTATAGACTTGCTGCTAAGTGTAAGAAGCCTGTTGCACACCCGGTTGTTACTCTAAGTCCTTAAACCTTTGCCTCTAATTGTCTTCAGCTTGAAAATGGAAGCTGAAAATAACGATTCACCTCCATTTCTGTTCTTCCTTTCCTCAGGTCAAGAGTAATCTGAATCCAAACGCAAAGGAGTTTGTTCCTGGGGTGAAGTACTTAAACATTTGAGTAGACTGGGCCCTCTTTTGGTGGATGTAGCACAATTTCCACACTGTGAAGCCAGTATTAGAAGATTTAATTGTAAAAGCTTTCTCTTCTTGTCACTGTGTTACACTTATGCATTGCCAAAGTTTTGTTAGTCTTGCATGCTCAATAAAAGTGCTGAGACTGTTATTAAGTAAATCTGTCAAAAGTTTAATGGAAACATAATTGGGCCCTGGCTCTGTGCGAAGGAGGCAGTGAGGTAAGAAGCACCAGTCAAGTTGAGACAAAGTACCACCTTAATAAAACCTTCTGCAGACTCTGACTCTTTAAACAGGACTTGGAATTTGCGGTGGATGGTCTGTTTTTAACTAAAGATGTGTTAACTGGTGCTAGCTTGCACCTGATAATGCCTTAACTTCCAAGTGAAAGTGAGGAGATCTGATTGTTATGCAAATCAGCTAACTTTCCTTTGAGGTATCAGTGTTGTTACTAATGTTAATTTCCCCCCTTACAAAACATCATGATCCTGGGAAGCAGCGTGAGCTTAACCCAAATCTCACAGACCTGTACAGAGTCCTAGATCTCAGCTCCTGTACTAACATGCAGGCAATTTGGAGGAAGCAATTTCCTGTCCTTTGCAGTGTGTGATCATGTTAGAAACCTTCCTTCCCCGTGCTGTTCAGGGAGCTGTGAGATCCAGCACAGTTCCCTGCCAAGAACAGCTGCCCTACACTAGCACTGCCTGTGGAACCCATAGCATCTGACTTCCCACAGCTGGATTTAACCAGGCAAACCCCCAGCATTAGTGATTTGAGTGGTGCTTTTCCCTTGCTTTGTTTAATCATCACTACACAATAGTCTACAGCACAACGACTTTTTTGGGGGTTTTTGTTGGTTGTTTTTTTTTTTTTCTTTTTTTTTTTAATAAAGCTAGAACAGTTTTGGCTTCTTAAACTTCATATTTGGGTAGGTTAAGCTGCCATACGTGTTCAGTGTGAATAGTGTTTAAGTTGAAAATATTGTAAAAAAATTATATTTTTTCAAAAATATTTAAAAAAATAAATAATAGTAGAACTGATGTGGTGGCTGTCTCATAACTGGGCATCTGGCACGGGAGCTCCCTTGGCAGCAGGTGGAGACCCAGGGCTGGCACTGTGGAACCCAACCCCATGGATCCTGGCTGAGGCTGGACTCTTCATGGAGCCACAGGCTTGGAAGAGACTTCAGAGTTCCAGCTCCATTGGGCAGGGACACCTTCCACTGTCCCAGACTGCTCCAAGTCCTGTCCATCCATTCCAGGGATGGGAATTTATTTCTCTCATACTCTGTGCTCTCCCATAATTTTCCCTGTGGCTGTTTCCAGGCTGAGGGCACTCGGGAGCTGCTGCCTGGTGCTTGGCGCTGGAGCCCGAGAGCTGGGGTCCAGTGCTGGCTGAAGTTTCTCCAGCCCCATCCACTCTTGCTTCGTGGAATATCCTGAGTTGGACGACAAGGATCAAGCCCAGCTCCTACTCAGGACAGCTGGACCTGGCTGTTAATGTCTCCTTTTTAAGGTGGGATTAAACTGAAGTGGCACAGCCGGAGCTGCAGCTCTGCAGGACGGGCAGGGTGAGGTGCTGCTCTCCTTCCCTGCTGGGGGAGCTCAGCTGCAGCAGCCCCTTCTGCTGCTGCTCTGCCAAATGAAAATGGAGCTACCCCACCTCTTTCCCTTCCCATGCAGGCAGCTGGAAAACTCCCGGATTTCCACTGACCTGGGGAGAGTTTAGACTCGAGCAGCTAAAGAAAAAGGTCAGCAAATAGCACACAGCCGATTTCTGTCTGCAGTGGGAGTTCCACCAGCCAGTCCTGCCTAGCTGCAGTTTGTCCAGGAGCTTTGGCTTGGCCATCGTCCCCTGGGGCCAGTGGCAGCTGAGTGCAGCAGCCAGGAGCCAGCATGTGGAGTGCCAGCCTGGCCATGGCTGCTCTCCTGGTGCTGGATTTGTCCTTGTCCTGCCTCCCACAGCCCTGGGATGTTCACTGGGGAGGAGCTGCCACTGTCCGTGGCTGCCCCGCTGGCTTTGGGCTGTGACTGCAGCAAGGCTGGTGGCACCCAGGGCTGAGCAGCACTGGCGCTGCCCCCAGGCCTCCTCCCAGTCCTGCCCCAGCTGGGTGCTGGGTGGGCTGGGGGGACAAGGAAATACGAGGGGATCCAGATGGCCAGGGAGGTGTCCCCCACTGTGACACTATGCTGGGCACCAGCTGGGGCAGCAACCAAAGAGGGGGATCAGCCTGGCTGGTGCTCGTGGGAGGTGGGGACTGGTTGTATTTGTGTCCCTTGGGGTTTATTTTAAGTTGGGGTGGGGTGGTTTTTTTTCCTCATATCTTCACTTCTAACAGATTTTCTCACTTCTCTCCCTGCTCAGGCTGGTGTGTGACGGTGCCACCCCGGGCTGTGACAGCCTTGTGCAATGTTGCCTCAGCTCAACTTTGATGCTAAATCCAGGCCCAGGACTGGCCTGTCCCTCTGCTTTGGGGGTCAGCCACCTCTGTGCCTGCAGCTGAGAGCACCCCGGTGACACGGGACAGTGGCACCAGCACGGCTGGGACAGAGCCAGCACTCCAGAGCTCCCCGAGCAGGGAGGGTTTGCCGAGGGCTTGTGCTGAGCTGCCTCTCCCACAGCACAGGGTTCAGGCAGAGCCCACCTGGAAGAAATCCAGCGTGTCTCCGTGTCTGGCAGCCCGGGAGGAGCACGGGCAAAGGTGTACAAAGGACGAGGTGCACAAAGGACGACCGGCAGGGCACGTGCCCTTGAATATTTTATCTTTTTTAATGTATCATCTTAAATTAGGCTTCCTAACGCTGGTCTGGACACTGCCCCACGCAGAGCCCGTGCCAGCCGCTGGGTCACCGTGCCGGTGAAAAATCCGTGGCCCCGGGTGGGAGTTGGTGGCCCGGGGCTCTGGCTGGCTCCGATGTGGCTGACTGTGAGTCTCAGCCAGCTGTAGCTTCACGTGGAGCACGGCACGGCGTGGCTGTACCCCGGAGCTCGGGGTGTCCCCCAAGAGCAGCGTTGCGTTTCCCTAGCCCCGCGTTCCAGCAGCCTTGGCTTTGACCTTGGTGGGCGCTACCGAACCCCGACAGCCCCCCCGGGAGCTCGGCTCGGCTCCTCCCGGCACCTCCCGGGACCCTCCCCTGGCTCAGACCTTGGTGCACACCGAGCCCCCGTCCGTGCCGTCCGTGCCCTCTGTGGCCGCCGCGCCCCCGCCCGTGGCCCGGGCCCTGAACCCGGTGAACACCGGGCAGATGGGCACGATCCTCAGCCAGCGGCTCCTCCGCACCGCTCCCATGCCGAAGGGGAAGTCGTAGCTCCTCAGGCTGGCGCTGCTCGTGCTGTCCGAGTGCGCTCCTGCCTTCCACTGAACCAGCCCTCGCTCCTCCTGTGTCCCTGCGGGGATGTCCGGTGTCACCCCCCGGTCCTGCCATCCCCTCTGGCAGCTCCAAACCAACAGGGATCTGCCCCTGCCCCGCTGCAGTTACCCGGGATGGTGTTGTCCAGGACGAAGGCAATGGTCCCCCCGACGAACATCTCCGTGGTCAGGAGCACCGTCAGGATCTGGTCCAGCTCGGGGACACCTGCGGGTGTGCTGCGATTTCCCCTCTGCTCCCCCAGGGTGGGGCAGAGCTGCCCTCCTCTCTCCCCAGATTCCCCAAATCTCTCCTACACCGGTACACAGTTACAGGCAGTACCTGTGCTAATGGCCCCGGGGTGGGAATCCAGGTAGTTTGGCAGCGTCAGCCCGAAAAACATGGCAAAGCCCAGCACGAAAAGGTTTCGGGAGGAGTTCATGTCGACGAACTGCAGGTTGGAGAGGCCGACGGCGGTGATCATTCCTGCCGGCAGAGACGCGGCGATGCAGGCGGAGATGCCCGCGCTGGGCCGGGCGTGGGGGGCTGCGAGGAGCCCCCGTTTCCCCCAAAACCCTCCCTGCATCCTTGGGCTCGCCAGGCCCCGAGGCTTCAGCGCTCCGGGTTTGGGTGACGCGGTTACCGAATAAGGTGCAGAACATCCCTCCGAGCACCGGGTCGGGCAGGGAGGCGAAAAGCGCCGTGAATTTGCCGATGGTCCCCAGCAGGAGCATGATCCCGGCGCCGTACTGGATCACTCTCCTGCTCCCCACCTGCGCAGAGACACCGGCAGCAGGTGACGGTGCCCGTGGCCCGGGCCGAGCCGGGACCCCTCCCCGGCCCCGGTACCTTGGTGATGCCCAGGACGCCGATGTTGGGGCTGGAGGACGTGGAGCCGTTGCCGGTTCCCAGGAGCCCCGCGATGATGCAGGAGATGCCCTCGATGAAAATGCCCCTGTGGAACAACACGGTCGGGCTGATGCCCATCCCACTCTCCTGCAGCATCCCTGAGCGGTCTCCAGGGATGCCGCGGTGCGAGGGAGGTACCGTGGGAGGGGGGAACAGCTGGGTGTACCTGTTAATGGCGTGCACAGGGGGCGGCGGGGCTCCTGCCAGTCGGGCACATGAGTAGTAGTCCCCGATGGACTCGATGATGCCCGCCAGCGTGGCGCTGAACATGCCCAGCACGGCTGCTGAGGTCACCGTGGGCAGCCCCCACTGGCCTGCCCGGGGTCAGAGCGGGTCAGGGTTGGGGACACTCCAGTGTCCTCCCCCCACACACCATTTTGGCCCACCCCCCAGGTGTTCCCCAGTCCCGGTGATGCTGCACCAGGTCCACACATGCCCCAGGGCAAAGGGGTATCGGGGGGCCCAGGGCTGCCGGACACTCACAGGGGTAGGGTACGCGGAACCAGGGTGCCACGGACAGGATCTCCCCGCGGGCATCAGTCCTGGCTTTGTACCCGTACTCCTCGGGCCGGCTGGGGAGCACTCCTGTGCGGGTCAGCACGTAGCAGATGAGCCACACCAGCATGATGGCCAGGATGATCTGCGGGACACACACCGGCTCCCTCCCGCACCTCTCCCGAGCCCACGCGTGGCTGCAGGGAGGAATTTGCGGGCGCCCCGGGATGCTGTCAGCCGGTTCCTACCGGGAACATCTTGAAGATCTGGACGCGGAGCAGGACAAAGCCGTGGCCCCGCCGGTAGCCGGGCACGCAGATGGCGACCTGCCGCAGGTACTGGGCAAAGAGGACAATCAGGAAGATGGTCCTGGGGGGAGAGACAGACGGGATCCCTCGTGCCCCTGACATCCTCCTGGCTCCGTGTTGGACAGCCCTGCCCTCCTGTCCCCCGTGTCCCCATGCCATACAGCACAGAGATGCCCCAGTGGGAGCCAGCCCGGTCACCAGCAGCCTGGAAAACGGAGAGTCCGATGAGGGACACCGTGGGGGTGACGGTCAGCGGCCCGATATAGCTGAGCAGTGCCCCGGGGAGCCCCAGCAGGCCGATGACCACCTCCACCAGGCTGGAGACCATGATGGCCCCCTGGATCTGCAGGGCAGGGAGAGGAGCAGGAGAGGGCGTCAGCAGCCTGTCAGGGAAGCTGGGTGCCGCGAGGGCGGTGGCAGGAGGGTGGCAGGGTGGTGGCAGGATGTACCTCTCGCATGCGGGGCTGCCAGATGTGGGACGTGTTGAGGGGCAGTGACCAGTTGCCGTAGATCTGCTCTGGGGATGAAAAGCCGTCAGGTGGTCCCGGCGGGCGGGGAACAGCCGGACACCCCCTGCACCCTCCTGCCCTCACCTTCAGGCGGGCATCGCCACTTCTCCAGGGCCAGGATGGACTTGGCAGGGACGAGGAAGGCCAGCGCGCTCGCCTGGAAGAGGGGCAGCCTGGGGGGACAGAGGGACGCCTGCACCCGGGGCCGGGGCTGGCCAGGGGGGCCCCGCCGGGGCCGCGGCTCTACCTGATGCCCACGGTGGTCTGGATGAGGGTGGTGATGCCCACGCAGGTGAAGATGGTGCCGATGAGGTAGCTGACGGTGAGCTGGTCCTTGCCCACGCACAGGCTCTCGGCCAGCAGGAAGGGGACGGCGATGGTGCCGCTGAAGCAGGTCAGGTAGTGCTGGGGGTGAGGAGGGGCTCAGAGGGGCTGGGGGGTGCCCCCACACCGCTGGGAACGGGGATTTGGGGCCTGCCACTTTCCAGGCTGTACCTGGAAGCCGAGAAGGATGCAGAGGTACCAGGGGGGCACGTCCTCGATCTTGTAGAGCATGTCCACCTCCGGCCGGGGGGGCCTGGTGCCCGCCCCGGGGTCCTGCTGTGGGGGCACAGCTCAACCTGTCTCACCCTGGGGCTGCTTGCGGGGGCGGGCACCCCGCCCTGTCCCATGGGAGCCCCCGGGCCCGCAGGGATGGGAGGGGTCCCGGCTGGCCGGTCTCCATCCGCAGGATGGATTTGGGGTGGGGGCTGCCCGCGGGCTGTCCCGGTACTCACCCTGCCCGCCGCAGGCAGCTCCTTCTCAGGGGTGTGCGGGGAGCCCGCGGGAGCCAGAGCCAAGTTCCCATTCTGGCAGTGAGGTTGAGGAGGGGGCTGGGTCAGTGTGGACCCAGGTGTCCCACGGGAAAGGGGCTGGGCTCTGCTCTGAGGGGTGCGGGTGACACCCGGCCACGGCCCGGCGTGTTTCCCTTCAGTCTCAGCCCGTGCTCGCTCTGACCCCCGAGAAGGGTCCGGGCTCCCAAACCCACCGATCCCCACGTGGCGTTTTGTTCCTGGAAAGTGAGGAGGGGGATCCCCCCTGCAGGTGATGGGGAAGGTGGCACAGCCGGTCCCAGCGTGTCCCCTTGTTCCCGGGATTCTCCGCAGTCCCCAGGCTCACCCTGGCCTTTTCCAGCCCCAGAGGGGCATCCTGACCCTGTGCTGGCCATCGCTGGGATCAGTGTCCCTGCCCGGCCACCACCTCCCTCTCCACCGCCCTGGGATGACACCGAGGAAGGGAAGGAATGGGGATAGTGACGACGGCGCCTGCATTCACCTGGGGCTGAGCCAGATCTCCTGAGCGGGTCCCCATCCTCGGGCGACGCGTCCCCGGCGGCGATGTCCCCGCTCGGGGCGGTTTTATGGCCGTGGGAAGGACTTTAGTCACCCAAAGGCCGGGCGGTGGCGGTGGCAAGGGCGGCGTGCGGGAGGGCGACCATTGGCTGGGGGTTGTGAAACCGGCGAGGGCAGCCCCGGCACGGATCAGCCATTAACTCCTTTAATTGGGGCCGCAGCCGAGCGGAGCAGCGCCGTGGTGAAACATTAGAGCCCGCGGGTTACAGAGTAATTCCCAGCTCGTCCGGAGCGAGCCCGCGCCGCTGCCGGCACGGCCGAACCGGGCGTCGAGCGACAGCGGCGACATCGGTGACAGGAGACAGCGGCAAGGCGCCCACCTCCCTCCCGGCACGCGTGTCGGCTGGGGACGAAGTCGGCTCCGAAGGTCACCGGGGCATTAAGCATTAACCGCGCCGGGCTAGAGCTCGTTCTGCGGCGCCTTGGGAGTGTCGGGGCGCTCCTTTTGGCCGCCGCAAGGTCCCTTGTCCCCGTGGCACAGCAGCTGTCGCAGCGCGCCCGGGCCCCGCCGGTGCGCTCCGTAGATCTGAGCCTCGCCCTGCTCGCCCACGTAGCCGTGGCACAGCTTGGAGAGCCTGCGAGGAGCCGAGCTGGTCACCTGGAGGCGACGGGACAGTGCCCGATTCACCTGTACCCCCCCAAACCCCGACTTACCTGGCCGGCCAAGGTCCCCCCGACACCAGCACGCTCAGGGGATGCTGGCTCGGCAGCCCCGGGCCCGACAGCCGCTTCTCCCCATCCAGCTCCAGCACGCCGTAACTGCGGGGAGAGGGGGGGTTGAGACAAAATTGTCCCTGGGGACGCCCCTGGGGCGCTCTGATCCCTGGGGTACCGCCGTCCTTGGGGACATTCTGAGCCCTGGGGACTCGCTCGTACCTGGGGACACCCTGATCTCAGGGACACCCCGCTCACCTCTCCCAGTCCTGTGAGCAGCTCCTCTCCAGCACCTCTATGTAGTCCGACTCCTTCAGAGCCTTCTTGCCCACCTTCCCTTCTGCCTTGCTCAGCTGCTCCTCGATCTGGGGTGAAAAAAGGCACAATCCGGGCAGTGAGGGTGGCAGCCTGTCCGTGAGCCTGCTCCCGAGCGGGACTGGGGTCTGCACCCCGTTCTGCACGGCCCCGGCAGCAGGAGCACATCTGCATGGCTTAGAGGATCCTTGAGGATCCCCAAAAAGCTTTTTGAAGGTGCAAACGGGGAACATCCATCAGCGGCGTGCCCCACAGCAGCAGCAGCAGCAGCTCCCCAGGCTGAAGCCTCCCCACAAAGGTTCTCACTGCGGCTTTCGGGGTGCCCTGTCCCCCACTCCCGGTCCCTACCTGGAAGGCGATGGCATGGCAGGCGTCGCAGCGCAGGGATTGGGGCATGTGGGGCGAGAGCCGCTCCTCGGGGCTCAGCTGGGGCGCGGGGATGGAGTGGGACTGGGCTGCGGGGGGGTCCCCGCACATGCCCTGGGTCCCTGAGCTCCCCAGCAGGCTCAGCACCAGCCACGCTGCCAGCGCCGCCCGCATCCTGCCGCGCTCCGAAAGTGCGGGGCTGTGGCTAAACCCCCCCTGGGCGGGCTATAAACCCCCCCGGGGCTGGCGAGTGGAGCTGAGGCGCGGCCAGCACACACCTGCATCCGGCTGGGGCATCGCGACAGGAAGGAGGGGTGTGCATGTCCCCGACCGAGTGCCCCCACTTCGGGAGGTTTTTGCAGTAACTCAGTCCTGTCATGCCTGATCCCAACTCCTCAACTTCAGTCCTTGATGGGATGCTGTGGACCGACAGGGGCTGGGGCTGGATGGGGGTTTGGCGGTCAGGGTTGGGGTTCAGGGCTGGGGTTTGGGGTTCAGGGCTGGGGTTTGTGGTTCAGAGCTGGGATTTGGGGTTAAGGATTGGGCTTTGAGGCTCGTGGTTGTGGTTTGGGTCTCGTGGTTGTGGTTTGGCGCTCAGCGCTGGGGTTTGGTCTGGGTTTTGGGGCCCCCTCCTGCTCCCAGGGCCTGGGATTTTTCTGGTGGACACTCCGGGACAGACAGAGGGACTGCAGGTTCCAAGTGTGTCAGCCCCTCGCCTCCCTTTACAGACCACACAAGCACCGAATGAATAAACAGATTTAAAGCTGTTTGAGCATTTTTATTACTATTTCTGTGCTGCAGCCGGGGCTGGGGGGGCTGGGGGTGGCCAGGCCATCCCCCTGCCCCGTGCCAACCAGCCAGGGTCATCCTCGGGATGGGCCTGGCAGGACAGGGGAAAGCAGGGCCTGTGTGGTCCCACTCCTCCATGTCCCCCTAGGACTGCCAGGTGCTCACACCGGAAAATATCCTTGTTGTCCCCATTTCCATGAGAAGCCAGTGAAGTCCAACCAGTGCCCGCTACCCCTGGGCGTTTGGCCAGCTGAGCCGTGGGCAGGGGGCGATGCCGATTTTGGGCTAAACCCGGCCATGGGAAGGGACATCCCCGCAGGTCCCTCCCGTCACATCCGGAGCAGCGACCCCTCGGGCGCGGCGGGGCTGGAGCGGCCCGGGGGCTGCTCGGGACCGGGGCTGGCCCGCATCCCCGTGGGGATGTAGTACAGGCTCTCCAGGTAGCCGCAGTCGGGAGCCCCGGCAGGGGACGGCCCCTCGCCCTTGGGAGCCGAGCCGGGGGTCCCGGGGGTGTCGGTAGCCGGCAGCGAGGGGCGCGGCGGGGAGGGGGCGGCGGGCGGCGGTGCTGGGAGCCCCGGGAAGCCGCCGTAGGGTGCGTAGGGTGGGCCACAGACCCCCGGGGCCATGAGAAGGGGGTTGAAATCTGCCTGGTAGAGCCCGGTGTGTGATGCCACCGGTGGAACCAGCACCTCCAGGTACTGCCCGGTCTCGGGGTCGTAGAGCGTTTTCATCTGGGGCTGCCGCGGCGGTTCCATGTAGTAGCACTTCCCGCTGCTGGGATCCACGAGCATCCTCCGCTGGGCGGGCTGGGGGGCGGAGAAGGGCTTGGGGGGGCTTTGTCTGCTCCTCCCACTCGGCGAGGGGCCATCGGTCCTCCTGAGGAAATGAGGAGCATCCTCCAGGTGGGGCTGGGCTGGGGGCTCCACAGCAGCTGGGCCCTCGGGGGCTCGGGGCAGCAGGGGCTCAGGGCTGCGCTTGCTCCAGGGCACCTCCCCACTAGGAAGGGGATAGGAACCAGTTCCCAGCAGAGTGCTGGCTGGGTTGAGGACAAAAGGGGATCCAAAGAAAGAGCTGGACATGTTGGAGATGGATGGGTGCCCAAGGGAAGTGGGGACTGGGTTACTGACCAAGGGGGACCCAAAGGATGAACCTGGGTTGGGGATCAAGGGGTTCCCAAAGGATGCACTGCATGCATTTGGGACCGATGGAGGCCCAAAGGATGTGCTGGATGGATTGGGTACCAAGGGGGACCCAAAGGGTGCACTGGAAGGATTGGGCACCAGTGGGGACCCAAAGGATGCATTGGATGGATTGGGGATCAAGGGGCCCCCAAAAGATGCACTGGATGCATTTGGGACTAATGGAGGCCCAAAGGATGTGCTGGATGGATTTGGGATCAAGGGGCTCCCAAAGGATGCACTGGATGAATTGGGGATCAAGGGGCTCCCAAAGGATGCACTGGATGCATTTGGGACTAATGGAGGCCCAAAGGATGTGCTGGATGAATTGGGGACCAAGGGGTTCCCAAAGGACACACTGGTTGGATTGGGGACCGGGGGGTTCCCAAAGGATGTGCTGGATGGATTTGGGATCAAGGGGCTCCCAAAGGATGCACTGGATGAATTGGGGATCAAGGGGCTCCCAAAGGATGCACTGGATGCATTTGGGACTAATGGAGGCCCAAAGGATATGCTGGATGAATTGGGGACCAAGGGGTTCCCAAAGGATATGCTGGTTGGATTGGGTACTAAGGGGCTCCCAAAGGATGTGCTGCACAGGTTGGGGACCAGAGGGGCCCCAAAAGACTTGTTGGAACTTGAAACCAAGGGGCTCCCAAATGATGTGGAGGCCAGGCTGGAGGCTGAAGGGAAGCCAAAGGATGAACTGGTCACGTTGGTGACCATAGAGGTCCCAAAGGATGCACTGGCTAGGTTGGGGGCTGAGGGAGCCCCAAAAGAGGCACTGGCTGGGCTGGGGACAAAGGGGGTCCCAACGGATGCACTGGCCGGGTTGGGCACCAAGGACAGCTTTGGCATCAGCGTGGGTCTGAGGCCTCTCTCGGGGATTGCCAAGTAGTTGGAGTTCTCTGCCAGGCCAGCGGGCGGGTAGGGCTCTGTAGCCGCTGGCCGCTGCGGCGAATGCTCCCAGGCCTCCCTCTGCTCCGGCAGCCGCCCAGGGGAGCCTTCGCTGCGGTCGGCGGCTCGGAGCGGGGCTGCGGGGCCGGTGCCACCGGCAGAGCCCCCAGCACTTCCCACCGACACCCTCCGGCCGCCGGGCTCGGCCGCAGCTCCGGCTCGGGGGTCCCGGCTGTCCCCGCTGCGGCGCCGCTGTCCCAGCGGCTCCGGCCCCTCGGCAGCGCGGAGCGCTCCGGGGCTGCCCCGGCCGCGCTGCTCCTTCCCTTCCGCGGGACTGCTCGGTGGCGGAGGCAGCAGAACGGTCTTCTCTGCCCGCAGGAGAGCTCCAGGGGAGCTCTCCCTGGCCGCCAGGCCCGGCCGGCCCACCAGGACGTGCAGATGGGTTTCCACGTGTGGCACCCGCTCTGCCCGCGGGGGCACCCGGAGCTCGCTGCGCTCCCGGCGAGGGGGCGATGCCGGCGGCTCCTCCGTGGGGACCGCTCCCCTCCGCGTGGCCTGGACCCTCGTGATGTTGATGGGGGAGCTGTGGGAGGGCGCGGCCCGGCTGCCGGGGGGCTTTGTGGACCCCTCGGTACACGCCGGGGCTGCCAGCACCTCCTCAGCCGCTGGCTCGGGGGCTGGCTCCCGGCGCACCGAGGTGCAGTGGATGACCAGAGGGGTGGCCGGGGGCGGCTCTCCGCTGCTCGCCGGTGCCGCGGTGCCGCGGGAGGAGCCGGCAGTCCCGAACTTGAGGCTATAGCTGCTCTTGACCAGCTTGCGCACGTCCCGGGGCTGCGGGACGCGCGCCTTCCCCTTATCTTCTGGCCTGGGGGGCGCGGCTGGCGGGGACCCCCGGGGTGCCGGGATGCCGGGGCTGGGTGGCCGGCGGGGCGCTGCTGGTGGCTTCTCCGGCTGGCTCTGCGGCAGCGTCCTCGCCTCCTGCGCCCGGGAGGAGGCGAAGGGGCGGCGCGGCGGGGCGGAGGCGACCGCCCGGCTCTCGGCCTTGAAGGGCAGGGCTTGGGAATGGATGGGACCGATGGCTCGCTCCTTCAAGCTGGGCCACGGCCTCGGCGCCCTGGCAAACCGGGGGGCGACATCCAGCACCTTCCCCACCCCAGGCTGGGCTTCGAACAAGGCGCGGGCTCGCTGGTAGCAGATCCTCTCCGACGTGTGCTCCTCCGCCGCCGCGGGCAGCCAGCGGCCCTCCAGCACCTCCTGGTACTTCATCCTCTGGTTGAGCTCGTTGAACGTCTTCCTCAGGTTGCAGACAGTCTCCCTAGTCGCCTCGCTGAGCACCACGCCCTTGGTGGGGTGGCTGGTGGTGGTGGTGGCGTTCCCCGCGGCCGCCGTGGCCACCGGCATCCCTCCGCCCCGCAGGTCCTCGGCCGAGAAACTGCAGTCGGAGCGGGACAGCGAGCTGGACTTGCCCTCCAGACCATCCCCCGGCAGGTCGGTGCCGGCGGAAGACGGCCCCGAGGAGGTCGAGCTGCCCCGCAGCCCCTTCTGCTCCATCTTGATCCGCTGCTCGTACTGCATCTTCTTGGCCAGGACGTTTTTCACCAGGCACGAGGCCGCCCTCGTCCTGTCGGTGCCCAGGGACGCCGCCTTCATGAACTGCTGGTAGTTGAGCCTGAAGTCCTCGCCCACGGCTCTGCCCTTGCTGGGGGGCTCCTTCCTGGCAGGAGGCTGCGGCGCTGGGCCATCCCCCCGCGGGCCAAAGCCCGTCTCCTTCCTCTCCTTCCTCTTCAGCAGGATCTGCCGCTTGGGCACCGTCCTCTTCTTGCCGTGGCCCTTCCTGGCCTCCCCGCTCTCCAGCTCCACGTCCACGCACTCGAACTGCTCCTTGCCCAGCAGCTCCCCGTCCACGCCGGCGGGGAAAGGCCAGCCCACCCTGCCGTGCAGAGCTGTCGGCCCTCCCCGGGGCTCCCCGGCGCCCACCGGCCACCGCCGCGGCCGCCCGCCGTCCTCCGACAGCGAGTTGGAAAGGCTGGAGGAGGTGTGGGAGCTGCACATGTCGAGGCGAGCTCCGGGGAGCCCCGAGAGGCTGCGGAAAGCCCTGGCCGTCAGCGCCTGCACCTCGCCATCCACCTCGTCCGAGTCGCTGGGAACTGCGACGAGCATCGCCCCGGGCTGCCGGGGCACGGCCGGCTCCCCGGCGGCGGCCGCGGCCGGCACGGGCTGCCGGTCCCCACCGAGGGGAACCATCCTGCCCCCCTGGCCCGGAGCTGGGCTATTCTTAGCCGCGCTGGACAGCTGAGCCCGCTGCGGGCGGGCGAGGGGGCCGGGCGGCGGGGCCACGCCGGGGGCCCCCGCCGGAGCCCAGCGCCCCGGGGCAGCCCGGCCGGGCGATCCCTCCTCGTCCAGGAACTCCAGGCAGTCCTTGAAGGTCTCCGTGCCGTCCGAGCACAGGGCGGAGTGGTAGGAGGACACGGAGGAGCTGGACACGCTCTTGGTGAGATCGTCGCGGGGCAGCCCCAGGAGGTGTCCGTCTTCTTCTTCTTCCTCCTCCTCCTCCTCCGCGGACCGCCGGCCGTCCCCAGCCGCGCGGGGACCCTCGCCCTCGGCGGGGGACAGCAGCACCGGGTCCCTTTTCCCGCGGGGCATGGTGTCACGGAGGAGGCCGGGGAGCTCAGCCGGTGCCGGGGAGCCCTGCCCGGGGCTGGGGCAGCTCTGCCGGGGCCGCTGGCTCGACCTTGTGGCTCCCTCGCTGTGCCGGCGGCGGGACCGGCGGTGGCAGAGAGCGAGCCCCGGATCACATGGACTCGGCGAGCGCCAGCCGGGGCAGCCGGTGCCAAGCGCATTGCAGGGATGCCACCGCCGCCCCCAACCTCGGGCATCTGCCGTGGACGACATCCCTGCCCCTCATCCCGCCCCAAACCAGGGTCTCACAGGGCATCCCCGCACCCCATACAGCTCCCCGGGTGTGTGATCCCATGGAACGGCCTGGGCTACCTCGGGGTTGGGGGGGATCTGCAGAGCCCTCTGGGGATGTCCCATCCACGGCGGGACCCGGAGCTGCAGCTCCGTCCTCACCACGGCTCCTCTCCCGATGCCACCTCGTCACAGAAATGGTGTGTCCACACTGGGCTTTCCCCAAAACCCCCCTACCCCGAGCAGGAGCTCCCTCACAGCTAATCCAGGAGTGAACTCGAGGTTTGGGATGAGCAAAGCCGAGTATGAAGCACCTCCGGGATTCACAGGAGCTGACCAAAGGACTGCAACCATGTGGCTTTTTTTGAGGAGACCCCAAGCCAGTGGTGGGATGGTGACATGAGGGTCTCTGCAGCTTGCCCACCCCAAGTGCTGCTGGTGCAGCCCAGTCCCACCTTTTGGGGGAATTTTTGCTGTGAAACAGCAGCAGCAGGTGCTCCCCAGCACTGCCAGCCCCGGAGCAACCTGATGCCCAAGTCCTCTGGGTTCATGTAGGGACTAAATTTAAACCTTGGCAAGGAGGAGAGGAAAACTTCCCGCAAGAGCTGGGCTGGCACTTAACCCTTCACTGCTCAGCTGGGCTGGGCTTGCAGGTGGCATTTGTGCCTACAGGGGACCTGCCACGGACAGCACTCGCTGGTGTGGTGGCCCTGTGCAAGGAAGAGTGTATGTGGGGTTTCAAAGCCCCAAATCTTTCTTCATGGAAAGAGTGGTCAGGCACTGGCACAGACTGCCCAGGGCAGTGGTGGAGTTGCCAGCCCTGGCTTCTCCATGGAGCTCCAGGGCATGTCTGGGCCATCCCACCTCCCTCAGCACCCACAGCGGGTGCTGGGAAGTGGATGGACAGGGGATGGATGTGGGATGGATGGGGGGTGGACAGGGGATGGACAGGGGATGCATGGGGGATGGACACCGGACGGACAACCGGGTGTCCGGTGCTGCTCTCCTGCCACCCTCGCAGCCTCCGGTCACAGCTGTTGTCACTGTGACCATTGTGGTTTTAGCAGGACCTGTGTGTCAGAGGAGCAGCAGCAGCAGCAAGCGCTGTTCTGATCATGAGTGTTGGAGTGAGGCTGAGAGAGCTGGGGGTGCTCACCCCAGGGAGAGCTCAGAGCTTCTCCAGTGCCTGAAGGGGCTCCAGGAGAGCTGGAGAGGGTCTGGGGACAAGAGGTGGAGAGACAGCACACAGGGAATGGCTTCATACTGGTAAGAGGGCAGAATTAGGTGAGATACTGGGAAGGAATTGTTCCACAGGGTGCCCAGAGAAGCTGTGGCTGCCCCTGGATCCCTGGCTGTCCCAGGGAGGCTGGAACATCCTGGGATAGTGGAAGGTGTCCCTGCCCGTGGCAGAGGGGTAGGAGGTGGTCTTTGAGGTTCTTTCCAGCCCACACCAGTCTGTGATTCTGTGATCCCAAGGATGCCATGAACAACCCCTCTGGGGGTGCTGTGGGATGGCAGCAGGACCAGTCCACCAAGCCAGACCACGCCGCAGCACCTGCACCTCCTCCTGCTGCTCCTGGGTTTGTCCCTCGATCTGGAGGCCATGGAGAGATCCCTGGGCTCCTCCTGCCAGGTGAATCTCAACCAGCAGCTCCCAGCACTCAGAGCAGGTTGGGCTGTGTGTGGGAGCACCCTGTGGGGCACAAACATGTTACAGAACAACGGGTGGACCCCGGCTGAGCCAGACTTGCTAATTAAACACCGATTTATGTTTAAGCCAATGTGATACTGCCTGTGGCCTCACCACTGCATTTGCTTATTAACCTGGATTTCGTGCCAGCTCGGTACGTGCTCACCTCAGTGCTGGCAAGCCTGGCACAGGTAGTGAGGAGGAGGAGGAGGAGAAAGGCTGCTGGTAGCTGCCGAAAGCAGGATGTGCCTCTCCCCCATTGGAGCTACTTTTTGCAACTCTGGAGGAACAGGAACCACCGGCCCAGCTTGGCAAGGGCTTCCAGAGCCGCCTCTGGGTTCAGGAGGGATCTGAGGATCTGGGTCTGGGCAGCAGCCCCTGAGAGCTCAGGCACTGGGACACCTGCAGTGCTGTGTGACACAGGGACCCACCCGTGCCAGGGTGTCACAGGGCTGTCCCAGCCCCCTGTCCTGTTCCAAACTGGGTTGGCAGTCCGCTGCCTCATTCCCTGTTCTGCTCCCAGCCCTCCGTCCCGTTCCCACTCTGGTGCCCCATTCCAAGACTTCAGTCCTGTTCCCAGTCCTGTACCCCATTCCCAGACCTTGATCCCATTCCCAGTCCCAGTCCCAGTCCCAGTCCCAGCCCTCAGACCCATTCCCATTCCCATTCCCATTCCCTAAGGGTCCCACGTCAGATGCAAGATGTGGGGTGGGGCCTGCACAGACCCCACCCCTACAGGGAAGGTGGGAACACAGGCCCCACCCACCCAGAGGCCCCACCCCCCCAGGGGGGGCTCAGTCCTTGACCCCAATCCCAGCCACAATCACAATCCCAGTCCCAATCCTGATCCCAGCCCCGATCCCAATCCCAATTTCAATCCCAGTCCCAGCCCCAATCCTGATCTCAGGCCCAATTCCAATCCCAGCCTCAATCCAAATCCTGATCCCAGCCCCAGTTCCAATCCCAACCACAATCCCAGTCCTGAACCCAGCCCTGATCCCAGTCCCAATCCCAATCCCGATCCCAGTCCTGATCCCAATTCCTATCCAAGTCCCAGCCCCAATCCTGATCTCAGCCCCAATTCCAATCCCAGTCCCGATCCCAATCCCAGCCCCAATTCCAATCCCAATCCCAACCGCAGCCCCAATTCCAATCCCAGCCCAAATTCTAGGCCCACTTCCAGGCCCAATCCCAGCCCAAATCCTGATCTCAGCCCCAATTCCAATCCCAGTCCCAATCCCAATCCCATCCCTGATCCCGATCCCAAGGCCTCAGCCATGTCCCATGTCCCATACCCACATCCCACACCCCCTGGTAAATGGTCGCCTCCCCCTCCCGGCGCCAGGCTGGGAGCACAGGACAGGCAAAGCCATGTCACGTCTTTAATTTAAAAATAAATAAATATATATACACACACAACCCGTGTTCGAGCGCTTGGCGCAGCCAGGAACAGCCCCACAGACAGAATCCCAAGTACCCTTTGGATTATTTTAGCGATGCATTTCCACATCAGGGGTTCCAGAGGGGATTCTCCTTTCTCCTGTGGAGCACTGAACAAACACTACTTGTCCTGTTTGTCACCGCACAGGTCCCACGCCTCACAGCACTCTGCCCCTGGTTAGGAACAAAACACTTATTGCTTCTGGGGATGCTTTTACCTCCCTCCTGGATTTCCTAACTGATTGTGCTTCCCACAGGAGGTCTCCATCAAGTCCTCGAGATCTTTGGATGAAAGGAACAATCTGGCTTCAGTGCAAAACGCTATGGAGGAGTTTGAGCTCCGTGCAGGACATTGTGAGTCCAGGAAGTCACTGGATTTCATCTCCTTACCTGCATCCCTCTACAGCCTCACAGGAATGACAGGGAAGATCCCAACCCTGCAACGAAGTCCAACCACTTTAATAGATTTCTAATATATTCTACAAGCTATTTAATATACAAAAAGCAACATTCTTTTCACTTTTTGTACACTCACGTGCTCCAAAGTGGGAAATACTAGAATTAAGGCTGCCTGCTTTGCCAGACACCAAACTGGAATCATCACCAAATGTTGCCCTTAAAATCTTGCACCAAGAATGCTCCACACCAGTCTCTAAATGCCCTTTTCACTGGTCCTTCTCTTGTTCCAGGTGTCCCAAAAATTCAACTCAACTTCCCCCCATTCCTACAAGGTTTCCTACAAATGGGGCGTAAAAATGCAATTTAGAGAGTCACTATGTTGGGGCTTTTTTCCCTTTTATGACATCCCACTACAGCACTGTTGCTGTGCCTGGAATCTTCTCCTCCCAGCTGGGATGTTTAGAGCTTATGTGCAGAAGCACCAGGCCTCAAATCAACCCCTCATCTTCATGCAGACCCCAGAAAAGTTTGTTTCTTTTTTTCCAGCATCCTTTCCTGCCAAACCTCCCAATGTTGATGGATGGGACAGGGACATGGACGGGACACAATGTGGTACCCCCAGTTCCATCCACTGGGACTTCTACAGCACTGCACCAGTGCCCAGTACAGGGACAGTCTGAGCTTTAAAGGCAGGTTTAATCCTGGCATTTCCCAAGCTTTTGAACATCTACTCCCTAGGTTTCAGCCAAGGCCACCTGTGCATCCTGTGTGACTCAAGTTTCAGGCATGTGGTAACAGCAGAGCCTTGCTGAGGTGTCCCTGACTGCCATTCCCAGGGCCAGAGGGGAGCAGTCTTGTTCTGTGAGCCCCCACCCCGGGCAGGAATTCCCTGGAAGAGCAGCTCATTCCATGCAGGGCACACACCAGCCTGCCTCGGGGGCTTCATGGTGCTCAGCTGGAGCAACACTGGCTTAACTCTGGTCTAACACTGGCCTAACTCTGGTCTCTCTGCTGCTCAAAAGGACAACCCAGCATCAACCTGCCCTTCAAGGCCTGGCTGCGTGAAGGAGGATCAAGAAAAACCAGGACATTGCCACATGGATCTTTTTCTTTGCAGTATCATGTCTACAGTGAAACATTCATAGCTGCTCAACAGAGTAAAAATATGCTACATGAGAACTGTACTGGAAAAAAGCAGGGCCCTGGGGAAAGCTGGGGGAGTGTGCAGATAAAAACCAGAATGGAGTAGCCAGCTTCATAATATGCCACTGGAAACAGAGGAGGGAATGACCACAGTTCTGCTTTCCCAACAATCTGGCAGACACTGGAATGGGTGCAATTCCCAGACTCCCATGCTGGTGGTCAGGACGGGCACAGCCCTCCCTCGGAGAGCTGGGAATGTGCCTCTCCTGGGGCAGGGACTGTCCCTCCTGCACTGGAACCACCCCAGCTCTGCGGCATAGCCCCGAGGGACAGGGGAAGGTGACACCCAGCCCCAGCAGGCGCTGTCGGGAGATCCAGGGAGCTGCAGATCCACAGGAAAGGTGGGAAGCAGTGAGGAGCCAGCTCTCCTGGGAAACACACACAGCCTGGAGGGCAGCCAAAGCACCCAGGCAGACGGGGTCCGAGCTCAGAGCGTGTCCTGGGGAATGAATTTACAAAGTGCCACTGGTCCTTGGAACCAAATCTAATGTACAGGATATATTACAGCAAACAGCAGCCCTGCAGCTTGTGCTGGCCCCTCTCTGCACTGCCTGCAGAGGGATTCCGGTATCCAGACTCTTTACAACAGACTCCTTCTTTTCACATGGAGGAAAAGAAAAACCTAAGTTAAAACAGCAATAAATAAAAGTACGGAAGGTGTGCGTCCTGGTCACCCCCCTTTGTGCATCCCAATCAGACTGGAGAGCTTCTCACAGTGCTCAAGTTTCAGGGACTCTGCTTTCTGTTTTAACCGCTCATCTCTGTAGAGCTTGGCCAAATTGGACAAATCAGACTCTGGAAGATGAAAGAAAAAGATGTATTAGGGTGAAGCCCTGAGCCTCCTTTAAATAACTGATTTAAGTGCTTTGTTATCCTTGTGGCACTTTTAAATTTTAATTTCTGTGGGTACTGAAGCAAGGGAGGTGAACAGCTACCCAAGGGACTCGTCTGTAAGGGCTCCCTGCCCTTTCACGAACAATCTCAAATGTGCTTTGCATTTTGCTCCCCTTCTTCTCAAAAGCCACATAAAACTGAAATAATCCCATTGTTTAAATTATTTCCTCCCAGTAATTCAGAGAAGTTTCTTTTGCTGATTAGCCGAGTAAGTCTTAATACAGGTTTCTCCCTGCAGAATAATTTGGCTGCAGGATTAGATGCACCAAGGAGAGCAACAGTAATTTACTTCTGAAAAGGTCAACATCTCCGTAAGCACAGGCTACCTGATGACACTTAATTTTTCAAAGAGCTTTTATACACCTTACAAGCCCCTCATTTTACAAAATTATTCAGAGTGGAAAGAACTTCAATAGATCCTTTCATGCCTTATGTCCTCTGTCCCTGTCCCACTGAAATTTAAAGCCATTTAACCCTCCTACTCCCTGAAAAAGCTTCACAAATTGACAAGCAGGAAGAGCTCATTTTAGAGCAGGAATCCATTTAAAGGTTTGTAACTAAAATACCACTCACACAGTGCTGGGCACAGCCTTGTCAAGCCTCCAGTAAAAACCAGTCTCAGGTAATTGTCCCTGAGCCCAGAGTCCCTGGAGCTGTGCAGTAGAGAATCTCAGTTTATATTTATCCAATTGGCGAAAATTGTTCCCTGCATTTTTGACAGCGTTCACTCCATCACATTTGCTCCTTGTGGGTTTACAGAATAGTTCCTTTGAAGCGTTTTCTTCAAGGAGGTTCTGAATTCCAACTATATTTACATTGGATATACACAAGAAATTCCTCCCTGGCAGGGTGGGCAGGGCTGGCACAAGGTGCCCAGAGCAGCTGTGGCTGCCCCTGGATCCCTGGAAGCGCCCAAGGCCAGGCTGGAGCAGCGTGGGACAGTGGGAGGTGTCCCTGTCATGGCAGGGCTGGCACTGGATGAGCTTTAAGGCCCTTTCCAACCCAAACCATTCCATGATTCTGTGATACTTACCCTGATTCTCTTTCCAGTTGCCTCTTTGTGACCTCCCTGCAACCTCACTTTACAACTGAGCCATCCCAGCTGAACCATCTCCTGTAAAACCTGGGATGTGCTTTTTTAACTTAACTGTGCCACAGATTTCAGAAGATCCAAACCCACAGCACACCCAACTTTCACAGCCTGCTCTGCTGAGCAGTGTGGTGCAGCACTGTAAAACTGACTGGCTGAACAAGGTACAACCAATCCAGTATTTCAAAGGTTTTCCTTAAGGTTGTTGGACACCAGGTAATGCACTTCAGATCTTCAAATCAAGGACTTTAAAACCCAAACTGTTCCTGAACTACTCACCTCTGTCTGTTTTGCTGGTGCTCAGGGGAAACGTGCCCTCAGTAAACACAACAAATGTACTATAAATAGACATTCAACTGACAAAAAGCTCACCCCACCGAGTCCAACACTTCAGCAAGGATTAAGGGACTGACACTGTGCAGCAACAGCTGACTAAGAACTGCCTCAGCATCTGCAGAACTCTTCCCCAGCACTCCATTCAGAGTTTATTTTTACAAACATGACTGTCCTAAGGTCAGCCCAGTCTCAGCTATGATGGCCTGGATGGGAAGCACTCTGAAAAGGTGAGTTTTGAATGACAGCGTGGCCTCAGGCTGTGCTAACTGTGGCTGCTGTAAATGTATTTGCAGCTGGTGACTAACACAGTCCCTGAGTGCACAAAGCTCTGGAGAAGCAGGGCTTGGCACTCCAGGATCATGCCCCTCTCCTGGGCTCTCTCAGACTCACAAACCCTGTCCCCTCTTTGGGGCTGGGCTCTCCTCAGCTCCAGCTCTCTGTGAAAGAGATAATGTAGTGACTTTCAGATGCACCAAGTCAACTCAAGGGATTTTTCTGTAAGAAATAAACTCTCCCCTTTAGCAAGTGTACATTTATTCGTATGAACATCCACATTATCCCTGGAGGCTGCTCCTGCTAGCCACAGATACTCAAAGTTCACCAATCAAACACATCAAAAACTTCAAGCCTTTTATGTTCTTATATTGTACGTTATTTTCTTTCTTAACTTCAGAGCCTACATCTTTTTATTTCTCTTTAAAAGCAGGATTCGTAACTTTTATGTAAAATAAGCCAAAGCAAGCCTTCCCATCAAATACTTGTAAAGAACCAGGAATCAGCAACACTATTTTACCTCTTCTTTAGGATTAAATGAGTCTTCTTTAGATAAATTGGTGAAGAAACTGAAAACAAGTGCAAAGGCATTTTTCAGCAGTGTGCTGAGGACTGCTCTGCACAGAGCAATTTAAAACCCCCACCAGCGTGTGAAAGCAGCTTGCCTGCTGCTCCTGAGCAGTCACACAGACACAACTTGATCCAGCTTCCTTTACACACAGCACTACTCAGTGTTGACTCATTTGAGGGTGATGAGCTCTTTAGGTGAATAAAATCAGTGAATAAAACCAGTCACAACATCCCAGCTTAAGCTCCTCCTTGTGATTTCTGTTATTTCTTACCATCCTGCAAGCAGCAGGAATTTGCTGTCTCTTCAATGAACTAGATTAGTAGCAATTAACAAGCAATGAAATATGGGGTTAACATGCATTTATTTGTGCCACTGATCCACTCAGGGCTGAGTAAGAATTTTGAATTTTGATTTTCAATGCTCACATCTCTGTTCTTCCTTTCTGCATTCAATTCTCATTTTTTTAAGACTTGAAAATGATGAAAAACATGATCTCCAACTCAGCTAAAGATAGAAAATGCAAATAACACCCCAAACCACAGAAGCATGCTCTGAAAACTGACACCAGGAACACAGCCCAGGGAGCCCAGAGCACCTGGACATGCTCTGGACTCTCCTGGAGAAATCTGAAGGAAAAAGTTACAGAAACTTCTCGTGGAGCCAGTCAAAACAAAACTGATCCTGCTCCAGCAAAGGAAACATGGAATAGGTGATGTTTCAAGATCTTTTCCAGCCTAGAAATCTGTCAGGGCTAGATAAATGTGGTGGGTTGTATGTTTAAAACATCACTAAGGGTTATTCAACCATTAAAACCTGAGTGGAAAAAAGCATCTCAAATGGTGAAGTCACCTTTCCACTCATCTCTCAGAATCACTTAAAACGGGTTTTGACAGATCTCAAAAATAGCAAGTTCAGTGTTAAGAGCAGATGTGAGACACCTTAAACCAGTGCAAGGCTGAGATGTTACAAGGATTGGAAACTGAGGCTAAAAACAGCAGAGCTTTGTGAGGCACAACCACCCCCCACCCCTGAAACACCCTTGGGACAGAAATAACTTACTTTGCTGTTTCTCCTTCCAGCAGCTGGTCTGAATGTAGTCTATGTAATCTTTCTCAACTGTTTTCTCAAGCTCTTGAAGTTCTGCTCCTTGATAATTCTTTTCAAAGTTTTTATCAACATAGTAAGGCACCTGCAAGTTCTCTGTTTCTCTGCTGACAACGTGGCCTATGGACCTGAGGGAGCAGCAGAGAGAAATCAGATGTTTCAGCAGTTCAGACCTCAAGAAATCAAGAGCTATTTCTCCATATTAGCATTTCCAGAGGAAAATATTTACAGCAATGCTTGTACAGTTCATTTCTGCAGGATTATGGCTCCCTCAACCATCCAGTCAGGAAATTACAATCTCATGGACAGCAAGCTGTGCAGTACAAACAGAATCCAACCATAGGAAAATATCCCACAGTTTATAAAAACTTAGGGCACAATGCAGCTGCATCTGGATTTTCCAATTCTTTGGATCCTTTAGTAGAAATAAAATTTAGCAGGGGAGATTCTAGTTACACTTTTCTTCAGGGTTTTATAATCACCCATAAGCAAAGAGAGGGATGGAACAGGCTGGAAAATACCCTGTAGGAAGAACCAGCCCCTCTGACACAGTCACTGGGTTAAACCACACTCCTGGAGTTAAAAGTCCTTATCTGAGCAAAGATACCCAGGCCTCTGCTCGAATCACTGCCCACAGAGAGAGGCAGGCAGCCAAAACACAAAGGTTACACTCTACTCAAAGGAATCCTGTTTTGCCCCTTTTGCCTGGACTCCTCCTTCTCTCTCCCTGTGTCTCAGAGGTGTCCCCACTTTCTTTTAGTCTTCAGGTTGTTCAGTTGTTTTAAGGCTATGATTTAGATAAACAGCCTAACTCTGAACCAGGATCCCACCACCAGTAGAAGGGGAGGGAGTGAAGAAAAGCAGCTCAGCTGCTGTGGGGGCAGCGTGGGAGGTTTCACATGGGACTGGCAGATAGCAAAAACACTCCCTGGAAAAAAAAACCACCCTAAAAACATCCAACCTCCTGTTCTTTTCTGAGAGCCTCACACTGACATCGTGTGGTAAAATGATGAGGGGTGTTGGGCTGCTCTGGCAGAGGAGAGGAGGGGAAGGCTGGCCCTGAGCAGCTTTACTCCTACAAGGGAACAAGGAGACTGTGTTCCCTGGAGCACTCTGCTGCTTGCCCCAAACCTGCCAATCCCTCTTCTCTCTCAATAAAGGCCAGCCCAGGACAGCTCCTTCCCTTCTCCAGCCCTCGATGCTGAGAGCAGCACGTGAGTTTTCCTCTGCCCCACAAGCTCCCCAGGCTCCCAGTACTGCAGCTCTGGTGGGGTCCTTCTGCTCCCAGAGCCCACCAGCCCCAGGGCTCTACTCCTCTGGACAGGTTAAAACCAGGACGTTTCAAGGCTTTAATGATTTGTTGAACTTCCAGTGGAATTTGTGCTCTGGAAAAGATGTGGATTTACACTGTAAACCACAGCTTTCATTTTTAAGCTGCTTTCTCGAGGAACCTCAGGGATGGCCCACAGATTTGGGGCGTTGGTCAGATCAGAGGCTGACTGACAGCCACACTCCCCACCCTGTATCACTGTGCAAAACCATTCCAGGACAGTTGAGGAAAGTTTCTGACCCTCTCAGTTCAACACCCTGTGCACTAAAGCTCTCCACAGGTAACTTGACAGTGCTCAGAACTCACCAGTGCAGGCTATTGCTATTTCCTTATTTACAAACTGGAAACATTTTCTCTAAAGAGCAGTACATTAAGATGCATTTTGCTATCAAACCCAGCTTTCATCTGCCTCCATATAGCAAACAGCAACAGCAGAAAAATGTGGTTTTAAAGGACTTACGATTTGTAGAATAAGCTGTAGGGTGGGTTGGTGGCCATCAGCTGGGTTATAACTGACACTATTATGATGATGAAAACTGGCATCAACTGGATAAATGCAGAGTATGAATTCTGAAAAGTACAAGGACTAGCAGTCAAGAAAATACAGAGAGGGAAAAAGGCATCTGTTCACAGAAACCAGGCTATCAATCACAGCTCAACAATGTGCAAACTTGTAAGGAAAAAGAGGAAGTTCTCTGGGATTTTGGAAGGGAAGACATTGTAATTTCTAAAACCCCTGATTAATAACATCAAAACACTCATGAACATCTTCTTTCCATTATCTTTTCCTCTGCCCCTTTCTTCACAGTGCCCAGAGCACTATTGTACCTGTCAGTGGCCACTCCAGCCTGCAGGAACACCCTGCAATTCCCATGTGCAATTCCCTAAAGATATCAGCCTTTGCTCAAGTCCTGCATTTAATGGCTGAGCACTAAAGGGTTAAGAGCTCCCATGCAGTATAACTTCAGACAGGATGCAAGCACTGGGGCTTTTGACTAGATTAATTTAGCAGAACAAAAGAGTGGAAACACTATCAAAGAAAAAACACTGATCTTTCCCTCTGCTCTTCCATTTCTTTCTAAACTGATTTTTAAATGCCTTTTCTCATCCACAGGAAAATACAATATTCAGCTATTCAGGCTTTGCCCTCTGCCCTGGGATACCAACAAGGATTCCTGATGTGGGATTCACAGAATCCCAGGATCACCGAGGTTGGAAAAGCTCTTGCAGCCCATCCAGTCCCAGCTGTGCCTGATCCCCACCCTGTCCCCAGCCCAGAGCACTCAGTGCCACCTCCAGCAGTTCCTGGGACACCTCCAGGGATGGGCACCCCAAACCTCCCTGGGCAGTTCCAATCCCTGAGCACCCTTTCCATGGAGAAATTCCTGCTGCTGTCCACCCTGAGCTCCCCTGGCCCAGCCTGAGGCCCTTCCCTCTCCTCCTGTCCCTGTTCCCTGGAGCAGATCCCAAATCCCCTCTCCTGTCAGAGAGTTGTGCAGAGCCACAAGGTCCCCCCTGAGCCTCCTTTTCTCCAGGCTGAGCCCCTTTCCAGCTCCCTCAGCCTCTCCTGGGGCTCCAGACCCTTCCCAAACTCTGTTCCCTTCCCGGGACATGCTCCAGCCCCTCAGTTCCTTCCTGAAGTGGGGGGCTGGATTCACTTCCCCCAGCTTAGCTGTCTGTCAGCTGTACCAGGATTTTTTTTTTTTTTCCCTGAGCCTGAGACTCACAAGGAAAAACTCATTTTCCACAGAGAATGATCCCTGGAGGTTAACTGACTGTCTCCAGAGGAAGAGCTTGCCAAGGCAGGTGGCAGGTGTGTGCACTGCCAACAAAGCACACCTTGTGTCTCCTCTGGAAGTCTCAGCTGGCAGAAATATGCCCCAGGCCCATCCTGTCCCCAGCTGGAAGAGGCCTGTGCAGCCCCTGGGTGCTCATTTACTGAAGGATTAAATCCACCTTGAGGACAAACCACTACATCCATATCCATCACCAATCCTCATTTGGACTAAATTGTTGTTGTATTATCAAGCACTGGAGCTTGCAAAAAGCAAGCAAGCAGCAAAACCCTCAGAGGAAGAAACTGGAGGGCCTGAGAGCTGCAAACACAATGGATCTTTACAGCAGTGATTAACAAAAACCACATAGTGACAAAGAAAACATCACTGTGGCTGTGGCCCTTGAGGACAAACACTGAGCACTCAAGCATGAGAGGGTTTGTCCTGGCTTTGGAAGGATTTTTGGAGGATCCCTGACCCTGCTGAAATATTTAAATATTAAAGCTGAGGAATCTCTCTTCCTGGCTACCTGTGGCCTGTGCTCCTCCTCCTCTGGCTCCTGTGTCCACGCCCTCTCAGCCCGGTGCCTCCGTGGGTAATAGTGAGCATCTCTGGCTACATTGGAGAACATGTGGATATTCCCTGCAAAACAAACCAGCCACACACATGTTTCACCCATCTGGGACTCACCTGCATTCCTCAGCTTCTGCTGAATTATCCAGGTTTATACTCCACAGCCTGAATTACAGCTAGGACATCTCAGAGTAAAAAACACAGACCACCTGAGAATTAAACATCACCACAATGTTATTCCAAAAAGCCTACCAGAGAAATTGTAGTGTGCTCCAATCCATCTTAATTTAAATCAAGATGCAGAAACATGTTCTGATTTCTATGATTGTATCTCATATTTTAAGGCTGCTCTTGTCGCATTCACTTGCAGGGCTGTGGCAGGACAATGAATTTGCCTCACCAGGCTCAGGCTGTGAACTATGGTCTCCCATAATTACTGAATGTGGTCTTCTACCCTTATTTCGAATTCCTCTGCCTTCAAGCCATTAATAATGTCACTTAATTATTTTATAATAAAGAAGGAGATTTAAAAAAAGAGTAAAAAAGGAGAACAATTCAGAATTTTCTTTCTTGCACATGGAATGTGGTAGATTTATTTTTAAAAAAATCTAAAATGAAGGAAGAATTGCATTTGCTGCTTCAATTTGAAGCTCAGGAACTGATTTTATCACCATATGAATATCTTAATAATAGCTGTGCTCTCCTCTTTTGAAATTCAGAATGTCTTTGTGTTAGAGAATTGAAATCTGTGGCTTATCAGCACAACAGAAATGCAAAACTATTTTTAAGTCCTGGAGAAGATATCACATTATTTTATACTCCTATCCTGTCCCCCTTTTTTTTTTTTGCGTTTCCCAAAGAATCCTGCAATAAACCTGGACAAAGGTGACCCCTGCTATTGTGTCAAAACCTCTGTCAAAATCTTGCTCAAAGATTTTCCAAGCTCTAGGCATGTGTACAGTCAGAGCTCCAACAGCAGCCAAGACAGGCTTGCTCCAAGGAAGAAAGTTTCTTTTGGGAAAAAAGAAACTTTATTTCTATCCTTCAACATTGCCCAGACAGGATTTTACCAAGCTGTGAAAAGAAGCAGCCAGTGTGGGAAAAGAAGAACGGCTTTTATAGGGGTGCCTAGAAAAAAAGTTTTCCCAAATTTTAAATTTCTCCAAGAATTTCTGGCAGCAGTTTCTTTTATTTCTTTTTTTTTCTTTTATTTCTTTTCTTTCTCATTTATTTTTAATGAGAAGAACTTGTAGCCTCTCTTACTACAACTGCAACACTCTGCCACATGGAGTCTTCCTTTGAATTTAATCACATGTAACACTTTAAATTTAATTATTTTTCCATGGAATATCCATAGAGGAAAAATGCCCAGTAAAAACAAAGCCACAAATGAAGCATCAAAAGCCCAGTGAGCAAACTCCTGTTTACTAGAACAACTACTAAAACAAAATTTTCTTTTTATGTCCTGCCTCTTTCCTGCTTTGATAAAAATCCCCATTTTCTCATTCACACCAGTCTCCGTGATAAACCCAGTAATGTAACACTTTGCCCAGCTTCTCAATCTCCTAACCCTAACCCAAACATTAACCCTACTCCTAACCCTAAACCTAAGGTCTAACCCCAGACCTAGCCCTAACCCTAATGCTAAACCCAACCCTTACAGGCTGCCTCCCCTTTGGCTCCACACACAAATCTGGGGATAAATTACTTCAAAGCCCTCTTAGAAACAGGTGGCTCCACCAGACTCTACTGGGCTGAAAATAATCCAAACATAAACCCTAATCCAATGCCACTAACTCTAACCCTGTCGAAAACCAAACAATAAACCTAACCCTCGCCCTAACCCCAACCCTAGCCCTTAACCTAACCCTAACCCTAGGTCAAACTAAAACTAATTAAAAAAACATAAATGCTAACCTAAAACTAATGCTAACCCTAGTCCAAGCCCTAAACCTAACCCAAAACCTGACCTTAACCTTAGCCACAGCCTAGCCCTAGCCTTAAGCCTAAGCTGAACCCTAGCCCTAACCCTAAACCCTCCCAGAGCTCTTCAATTTCCCAACCCTAACCCAAACCCAACATTAACCCTAACCCTCTACCTCCCCCTTCGCTCCACACAAAAACCTGGGGATAAATTACTGCAAAGCCCTCTTAGAAAGAGGTGGTTCCACCAGAATCTACAGGGCTGAAAATAACCCTAACGTAACCCTAATCCAGTAACTCTAACACTACCTCTAGCTCTAGCTCTAACCCTAACCCTAGCCCAATAACCCCAACACTAAAACCAAACCTAACCCTAACCAAACAGACCTAAACCAATAACCCTAACCCCAACCACAACCCTAGCCCTGACCCAAACCTTAACACCAGCTCTAACCCTAACCCAAATGCAACACTAACCCTAACCCTTAGCCTAACCCACAGCTCAATTTCCTAAGCCTAGCCTTTAAACAAACCCTAAACCATAGCTCAATTTCCTAACTCAAACCCAAACCCTAACCCCAGACCTAGCCCTATCCCTACCCTAACCCTAAACCCTCTACCTCCCCCCTGGCTCCAGAACCAAACCTGGGGATAAATAACTACAAAGCCGTTGGAGATAGAGAAGGTTCCTCCATATTCTACTGGCCTGAAAATAACCCCAACCAAACCCCAACCCCAACCTTAACCCTAACACTACCCCTACCCCAACCCTAACCCTAAGGGCTAACCCTAGCCCTAACCCTAACCTAACCTTCTGTCTCCCCCTTGGCTGCACACACAAACGTGGGGATAAATTACTGAAAAGTCCTCTTAGAAAGAGGTGGTTCTACCAGAATCTACCGGCCAGACAATAAAACAAACATAAACCCTAACACAATAACCCTAGCCAAAACCCTAACTCAAAACTAACACTAACCCTAGCCTTAGCCCTAACCCTAACCTTAGCCTTAGCCCTAACACTAAACCTAACAGCAACCTTTAAAATAGCTCAGATCATAACCCTAGCTTAAACCCAACATAAACCATAAACCTGACATTACCCTAATCAAAACCCTAACCCTTAAACAAAAACCTAATCCTAACCCTAACCCTAACCCTAACCCTAACACTTACAGTCTTCCTTGCCCCTGGCTTCACACACAAACATAGGGATGAATTACTGCAAAGACCTCTTAGGTGGTTCCATGAGAATCTACAGGCCAGACAACAACCCTAACAAAACCCCTAACCAATAAACCTAACACTAACCCTGTCAAAACGTCAACAATAAACCTAACCTTAGCCCTAGCCCTAACCCTAGGTCAAACCCAAAACTAATGCTAACCCTAGCCCTAGCTCTAAATCTAACCCAAACCCTAACCCCAACTTTAGCCCTAGCCCTAACCTAGCCGTAGTCCTAACCCTAACCTAAACCCTCAACTCCAAGCATCCCTGTTCCCCACAGGCCCATTCCATGAGGGTGATATCCCACAAAAGGCACATCCAGGTGCAATTCCTTGCACTGTCAGAGATGGAAAACTTGCAGAGTACAGCTGGAATTACACTATGCTGGGCTTGGCTTTGCATATCCACTGGTACCAGTCTGGGATCTGAGGTCCCCTTAGCTGCAAATGCACCATTCACAGCAAGGTTTAGTGAATAACTACTCGTCTTTGTGTCTGCAGGCTGTAGTAACTGGGGTGTACCTCACATTTTGTGACAACACCTTGGAGGTGTAAAGTTCCCAGGAGTGCTAGAGCAACTCCTTAGATGCTGCCAGGAAGGTCCTTGAAGTCTTCACACCTTTCAGATTTCCTTTTAATCCACTGATCTTGCAGGATCTATTTTTCCTACAAATCCAAACACCAAGGCTGGGCTGAGACATGCATGGAGCTACTCCATGTGCAGCTCCCACTGCACATCCCCTGCATCCTGCACATCCTCTGCATCCTGGCAGGCTGTAAATTCATTACAGCACAGGCTGCTGTGAGGCACAGAAGCTCCTGTTTCTCCTGTTTCCTGCTGGCCTGGAATGCTGTCAGGTGCCTCAACTACAACCCAGTCATGGAATTGTTCATGTTGGAAAAGACCTCTGAGGTCACTGAGTCCAACCATCATCAACTCTCATCCCTTTTCATTCACACTCTATTTTACCTCCCATACTATTACTGGCTTCAGATGATGGAGGGAATAAAAGAAAGGCAGAAATCAAATGTGAAAAGATGCATCACCATGGTTTATGGAATCACAGAATATGCTGAGTTGGAAGAGGATCAGACACCCCAACGATTCCCCCCTGAGCATCCCTGGGGGTGTTGTCCAAACACCCCTGGAGCTCTGGCAGCCTCGGGGCCATGCCCATTCCCTGGGGAGCCTGGGCAGTGCCCAGCACCCTCTGGGGGAAGAAACTTCTCCCAAAATCCAGCCTGGCCCTGCCTTCTCCCAGCTCCAGCTGTTCCCTCAGGGTTAGTCAGTCCAGTGCCCTTCGAAACCACTGCAGACAGGTACTGACCTGTAGGGAAGTGCCCACCAAAAAACACATTGAATATTTCTTCTGGTGTGATGTCTGCCTCGAATTCTGTGTAGTAATTGTAGTGCCTGGCCTGGCCAGTGCTGACGTGCTCGTGGTCACTCCCCAGTTCATCGTAGCGGAGCCGTTTCTCAGGGTTGCTCAGAACTGCAAAAGCGTTGCCTATTGCTGGAGAGGGAATTAAAATCAGTGTTACATCCCCAGAGCTCATGCTTTTCTAGGTGGAGAAGCAAAAAACAAGCCTAGGGAACTTGTGTTTGATCAAAGATTGAGCTACTTTTGCAAAAGATGTGTAACAGCTCTGGCATTACCTGTGATGGAGACCACTTCCTGCTGTCACTGATGTCAGGAGAAAGAGTTCAAGAATATGGAGAGACTTGAAGTATTTGTAAAACTGACATGGGAGTTCACTTAGGCCAAGAAATTGGGTGAGAATAGAACATTTTATCAGCTCAAGCCAAATGCAAGTTTGGTCCGAGTGAACCTCCATGTCCCACATACAATTAACACAAAGTTAATAACTGCAGGGACCAATTAAAATGCCCAGGGCTCTCCCAAGTTTTTCCTGCTGGCAGAGATGTTCCTGAAGCCCTGTGGCACTTCTATTTCACACCTGACATCCAACCACTCAGAAGTGCTTGTTTGGTTCATCTTCTTCTTTGATCTTTGACAGAACAAGTTCATACAGAAATACAAACCCAAACCCAAACAAATAAAGAACATCCCTCCAGAAGCTCCTTGTTTTAACAGACTGTGAATGAATCACTTGCTTTCCTCCTGCTGGGCTGCATGGGAAGGGGAAATATGGATGAGTTCAGACAGTAACACTGCAGCATAACTGAGAACTCCAGATACAGCACATGGCATTCAATTTCATACTCCCATACATATATATAAAAATAACAATTTATTCATGATAAGGAGCAGTAGCTGACGACAAACACCTAATTCTCCTGCATGGGCAGTGTCAGTTCCAAGTTCCGAACCTTCTTCAATATCATGGAATCCCAGAATGGTTTGGGTTGGAAGGAACCACGAAGATCATCACCTCATTCCAATCCCCTGCCATCAACAGGGACAGCTCCCACTTGACGAGGTTGTTCCAAGCCCCATCCAGCCTGGCCTTGGACACTTCAGGGATCCAGGGGCAGCCACAGTTTCTCTGGGCACCCTCTGCCAGGACGTCAGCACCCTCACAGGGAAAAATTTCTTCCTAATATCCCATCTATCCTTTCTAACAGTGTAGAGGCCACTCCCCTTCTCCAGTCCCTCCAGCCCCTTGTACAGCTCCTCAGAAGTATCTGGGCATGAGACCTGGGATGCATTTCCCATCGTTTCTAAGGGAAACGTGTATTTTGCAGCACGATCCGCAGCAGGGTTCTGTGAGGACGCTGCTGTGTCCGGAACCCCGCCCGGCTCCTTAGGCACCTCCTCACCGGCGCTGCCCCTCACGCTTCCCCAGGGCCCCCTCACCTTTGAAGGCCTCGGTGGCTCCGGGCGCACGGTTCTTATCGGGGTGGAACTTGAGGGCCAGCCTGCGGTACGCCCGCTTCAGCTCCTCCTCGCCGGCGTCCCGGCTCACCCCCAGGATCTCGTAGTAATCCCGGCACCGCTTGATCCTGAGGGCGCACACGGGGGGTCAGCCCGGGCCCTGTCCCCGCCTCTCCCCGGGCTCCACCCGCCGCCCCCCGTGTCCCCGCTGGCTCCCCATTGCCGCTCACCGCTGCACCCCGTCCAGCTGCTCGGCCGTGTAGGTCATGGCGGCCCGCGGCCGCTGCCGCCCCTCGCTCACCGCCCGCCGCCCCGCGCCGCCATCTTGTGCGCGGGGGCTGCTGGGAGCGGGCCCGTGACGTCACGGCGAAGGGCTGTGACGTCATGAGGGGTTCTGAGGGGAGAGGGAAGTGAAGGAATCGTGGAACTGTGGAGTTGTGGAACTGTGGAGTGTCATGGAATTATGGAATGTCCCGAGCAGGAAAGGACCCACCAGGATCATGGATTCAGCTCCTGGCCCTGCCCAGACTCCCCAACAATCCCCGCTGTGCATCCCTGGAGCGCTGTCCAAACACTCCTGGAGCTCTGGCAGCCTCGGGCCGTGCCCATTCCCTGGAGAGCCTGGGCAATGCCCAGCACCCTCTGGGTGAGGGAAGAACCTTTCCCTGCTCTCCATCCCAAAGCTTCCCTGGAGCCGTTCCCTCCTTCCCTGAGCTGTGCCCTCAGCTCCTGTGCTGCAGCTGAACCAGCCCAGTGCCCTCAGCCGCTTCTCGGGTGGCCTCTGCAGAGCCTTCCCCAGCCCCAGCTCCTCCTCTGGACACTCTGGAGCAGCTTTAGAAGGGCCTTGGGAGCGCTGGTGACTGCGGCTGAACACGAGCCCAAGGTGGGCAAGGGGCCCAATGGCTGGGCTAGCCCTGGGCTGGCAGCAGGAGCAGGGCAGGGCCTGTCCCCACTGCCGGCGGACCTAGAGGGCTGTGTCCTGTTCTGGCCCCACACTACAAAACATTTCCCTGTTTTCTTCATCACTGCTACTGCTGGTGGTTTCCCCTCATCCCACCCCTGCCAGAGGCAGGGACACCTTCCATCCAATTTACAGCTCATTTACCCCATGGTAAATGCCCCAGTGTGGCAGAGCCCAGTAAACAACACCCACTGCTCTCCCCTTGTGCTCTGAGCCAGTCTCATCACAGAGGCAATCAGGTTCCTTTGGTGTAATTGTCCTTAAAATCCATCCTGGCTGTTCCAAATCACCATCTTGCTTAAAACAGTGTGCAGAGAAAGCTCCCCATCACCCTCCAGAGAGTCAGGTTAAATCGAATGTTTTAGAATTGTCCAATCCTTCTTCTTACACTTCTTATAAAATCCCAGAATGGTATGGGTTGGAAGGGACTTCAAAGCTCATCCCGTGCCACCCCTAGCATGGCAGGGACACCTTCCACCATCCCAGGCTGCTCCAAGCCCTAGTGTCCAGCCTGGCCTTGGACACTGCCAGGGATCCCCTCTGTGCCAGGGCTTCCCACCCTTATTTATAGAGCCTCAAAAAGGTCTGTGGGAAGAAGGAGGTCAAAGGAAGGAAAACTAAAGCAGTGGTGAGATCCTATGGAATCTCAGAGGTCCGGGGAGATTTGTTAAAGCTTTACTTTCACTCAAAATCTACTTGTTGTGCTCCATGTGTGGAGTCACAGGTCTCTGGGAACTGGAGCTGTCTGGCTCCATCCAACTGGGAATTATCTGGAATTCTGTGTTAAGCAAATTCACCAGTCAGACAGAGCCTGGGTGAATGACAACATTTTACTCTTCATGCATACTACCAGAAAAACTTCATTTATTAAGAAACGACCTATCGAACTACCCGGTGCGGATGTCAGAGGTTAAAAGTGTGTTGGCTCTTACCAGGAGCTTTGAAAATGTTGCATTTTTTTTTTTTTTCTCTGCTGAAATTTTTTCCTTGCCAGCTGCAAAGTACAGCTTCCTCTTGCATTGCACAAAGGGATGCTGCTCTTCCTTGTGCCAGGAAGCTTTGGGAAAGCAGTGGTGGAAGATGATGGAAGCTCTCCTGGCAAACTTGGGCTGCTACACTCCAGGAGCTGAAGAAGCACAGCATTTTGCTTGTGACCATTCATTTTACACAGAGATAAACCCCTGATCTAAGCTGGGACTTTGTTCCTTACACTTCAGCTGAGTCTCTGAGCATGTGGGGAGATAACAATCTGCCTTCCTGAAGCTCCGTTGTTATTAATAATAAAAAAAGTGTTTAAGATGGCAATTTGCATTTCAGCAGCACCTTTAATACACGGCTCTCCAAATGCTTTACACACAGGGATTAACAAAGCCTCACAACAACCCTGTGAGGTAGGTGGATGTGAGCATCCCACTGCTGTGAGGACAATGAGGGCACCAGGGGTAAGGGGTTTGGAGCAGTCATGCTGGGGTTTGACCTAGAACTTGGGCGTTTAAGGCCTTCAGCTTTGGATCAGGCTTTCCCAGCACACGGGTCTGGCTCCACATGGGGCTATGCTGATTAACGAGCCCATGAGTGCCTGGCACAGACTATAAAGGCCATTTATCTAAGGTAGAGGTTTATTAGCAGAGTGGATGATGGTGCCTTGGTGCTTCTTGCTGCTGGAATTATCGGAGTGTTTGAAGGCATATCAGAAATAGAGTTAGGTATCAAGCACCGAGCGTGGCAGGCTGTAACTGGACAAAGCCCTTAGGCCCCAGGTGGGGAAGCTATGTAGGACACTACTGTAAATGTACTGATCAGAAAGGACATAATAATTTATATATAAAGTCCACTCTTGCTCTTTCCCTGAAGGACAAAATAAAAGAAAGAACCTAGAAAGCCACTGCTGGTTGTCACGTGTCAGCTTCAAGCCCCGGGCTCTTGGCTTCATAGCACCTGTCAAAAGAACAAAACATGGTTCATCAGCAGCCTGGTTGGGCTGACAAAGGGAGTAGAGTAATGTGTTCTCCCAAACTCAGTCCCAGCTCCAAAACAAGCGAAAATTACATCAATTCCTCATGTGGGATGAACCTGAGAGCACTGATGGGATGTGCTTCAACCACCTGTGGGGCTGGAGTGGATAAGCTGGGCTGGAGGATGAGACCTTAATTTCTCAGAGACCTCTTCATTTAATGGCAAACCCCTCCAGCTTTGCAGCTGGCCACAGGTGATGTCACCTGGATACATGAGGTAAACTTGGCCCCTCAAGTTCAGCCAGCCCAGGTAAACCTGAGATGGGCACTCAAACTTTTCACCAGGGTCACTGGAAGCAGTTTGGACCTTTAGAAGTTTGGTGGCAGCTGTTTTTTGTTGTATTTCTGAAGGAATCAAAGAGCAAAGAAATACCTCAAGGCACGCTCTTATCCAGCCAGAGAAATGATCCCCAGCTGATTCCCTAAAAAGCAAGGCTGAAAAGGGAAACCTTTTCTGATGGGGGGTAGCTCATGCTGTTGTTGGTGTTGATGTTCTTCATGGAGATCAGAGTGATGCTGTTCCCCTTCTGGCTCGTGTCTGCAGAGCAGCTGCCAAGGAGAGAAGGAGATAATTAATTACTCTGGGGAGCAGGAGAGGGAATGACAGAATCACAGAATCACTGAGGTTGGAAAAAACCTCCAAGATTGAGTCCAACCTTTGAGCAATCACCACCTGGTCAAGCAGACCAGAGCACTGAGTGTCATGTCCAGGTGCTCCTTGGACACCTCCAGGGACAAAATTTCTTTGCACAGAGCTGGAGGCAAACAGGCAAGGTCGGGGCTGGTATGGGGGACCAAATTTGGTTTCCACTGCCTGCTGAGCTGCTGTCCTGATTTGGGGCCATCTACACTGAGTTAGAAGGCTTTGGAAGGTGGAATTCCCCTTTTTTCCTACCCTGAGGGATGGGATGTGCATTCCTTGCCAGTGGATGCTGGATGACTTTGGGGGAACCTTAAGGACTGTCCCATTTTTTGGCGCTTTCTGCCTCAGTGGCTTCAGGTTAAGGGCATTTAATGACCACTGATGCTGATACAAATCTGGCACAGATACGTACAGACTTTGCTCCCTGTGTCCCTTGTCCCTTTCCAAAGCAGTATTTAGGAAACTATGAGATGGGAAAAGAGAAGCAATATGTTTTGGTCCTTTCCAGCTCTTGTTTCCTGCTGTTTTCCCACATTCAGCCTCTCCTCTGGAATAGCAGTGATGGACCATGGGGTTCTAATGGACCATTCTCTGCTTCATGCTCCTCTTCCAAAAGTCTCTGAACTGGGGCTCCTTTGGCCTGCTCTCACTGGAAACAGTAATGGGCATCTTGGGAGAGATCTAAGACTGCTCTGAGATCCATAAACCTGAGTTTGGATCTCAAGGGTCTTTCTAGGCAAGGAAGACAACCAAGCTGCTTTGGGAAGGTGATGAGTCTTCTCTCAGTGCAGCTTTGAAATGAGCCCCCTAAATATTGATCTTCTATCTATGTCTCTATCAGAGGATGAGGTGTTATCAATGCTGACTTTGCTTTCCTAACTCTCTCAAAGATGTCTTGACAAGCTTCCTTCCACCTGAAATAACCAAAGCAGCCTCTTTTCCTTGCTAAAATTAGCTCTGAGATAAAACAGGCACTCTCAATCAGATGTGGGTGGTGTGAGCAGCCTTACCTCTCTGATACCATGGAGCTTCCTGGTTTCTGTTTGTCTGGGGGGAGAAAAGCAGGTGGTGATGTAAAGGTGAGAAGTCATAAAATCAGTCAGCTCTATTCTGAATTACTTCATGCAAGGGTATAAATGAAATCTGAATGAGATTGGAGATGCTGTGGGGGAAACTTGGGAGCTGATTAGAGAAAACCCTTCAGCTAAGGGGACGTACAGGCAGGACCTGCTGGGCTTTAGGAAGGATTCTGCCTTGCTGCAGAGCAGCCTTGCCCTGTGCTGGGCACTGCTTCATGGGAAATGGGATTCCTAAGGAAAAGGACTCTCAAACTCCACGATTTTTTCTGGAAGAGCTGCCCACCTTCTGGAATTTGAGCTGCAGGAAATTTGAGAGCACATCCAGATGAGGCTGGGCTGGGGCTCAGGTCATGCTGCATTCCTGACTGCTCAATCCATGTTCCAGTCTGGCTTCCAAACCTCCCCACCACCGTGTAAGCTTTTCAAATGCATCTTTTAAGAACTGCCAGATCCACATGGAAACTGGTGACTTGTTGATTAGGGAAGCAGAGATTCCCCCAGACAAATACCTTCTGAGTCCTTGGGGTGGTTGCACTTGAACCTCAGGCTGACCACGCTGACCAGGATGATGACCACCACAATCAGGATAACAACAAAGCTGATGACACCTGGGGATGCAGGGAAGAACTGTCTGAGTAACAGAGAGACATCAAAACTTGGCTAGGAAGTCAATATTTTCATTAATGTGAGCAGGGCTCGTAATAGGTGGAGAAGCAAATAGTTGTTAGAACAAATAGCTTTATCCTCCTGTGTTTTAACCTCAAAGGGCTTCTATGAATACCTAATCAATAAATAATTAATTGGTAAGGCAGTTCCAGGAAGGCAGAAGTCAGCTGATTACACTGGGGATTGATAAGAGTCCGTATGTTCCTGCTACAGTTGGTAAATCTTATCCCAAAAGAGTGTAAAGCCAGATAAATAAGTAATGTAAGCTGGAGCTGTGGGTGATGTTATCTGTCCCATAAACCACTTTTAGACACTTTAAATCAAGTGTGGATTTGATACTGACATCAGGCCTCAATCAATCAAGCAATTCTTTGCACAGGAAATTTGTCCTGCTAAGAATCCCTCAGACTTAGAATCCTGGAATCATGGAATGATTTGGGTTGGGAGGGACCTTAATGATCATCCCATCCCACCCCTGCCATGGCAGGGACACCTCCCACTGTCCCAGGCTGTTCCAAGCCCCATAAAACCTAGCCTTGGGCACTCCCAGGGATCCAGAGGCAGCCACAGCTTCTCTGGGCACCCTGTGCCAGGGTGTCATGAATTGGGGTGTCCAAAGCAGCATGGCATGGTGAAAGAGAGCCCCCTCCTCTCCCCAGCTGGACAAGAGCTTACCAAAAGCT
This sequence comes from Cinclus cinclus, assembly GCF_963662255.1. Lineage (NCBI taxonomy): Eukaryota > Metazoa > Chordata > Aves > Passeriformes > Cinclidae > Cinclus > Cinclus cinclus. Next base: position 2,685,953 of record NC_085059.1, read on the forward strand.
GCCACAAGAGCTTACCAAAAGCTGCCACAGTCAGTGGTGATTTCTCATCTGTCGGGGTGGGCTCAGGCAAGTGGCTGGAGGAGCTGGGTGTTGGGGTGATGGGTTCTGAGGTGCCTACAGAGGGGAGAAAGGTAGATTTTGGCATAAAAGTCATTCTTCCACGGCTGGGAAGAGCATTCCTAGCAATGCTAGGGGCCCTAACTTGCACTTGCACTTCACTGAAGATCCAAGTTTGGATCCTGGCCAGGCTCATCAATCTTAACAGCAAAATGAGCGAGAGCTGTGTAGAATAATTGCCTTGGTAGGGGCCCTTTTATGGACAAGCTGAGAGCACCCATAGGGTTTCCTTCTGGGACCCTAGAGAGGAAAGGTCAAAGTCAGCACTGGCACTGCATCTGAAGAGGGAATTTGTCCAGCCTCCCTCCTTTTACAACCTTTTGCCATAATGGCACCTTTCCTGCTGTTCCCAGGCTCAAGAGGTTGCCCTGAAGTGCTGTTTCTGCAGAGCTTTACAGGCCTTTCAAGGGCTGGATGGGATGTTCATCACCCCTCAGGAAATCTTTGGTGTCCACTGCTGCCTTGAAGACAGCTGTGTGATGGCCTTGCAGAGGAATGTAAAATGTGGAGCAGGAATCGCCTCTCTGTGAGCACCTTGAGTTGCTGCTGTTGTGGTGCTCTCATTCCTCGTGGGATCCTGACCTGCACAGAGAGACACAGAATATGAGTCTTGACCTCCAGTGACATCCAGCAACCAAAGGAATTAGTGGACAGGAGAATGGATTCACAGTAGTGCTGGCAATATCTGGGCAAACATGGAATTAATACTCCCACCAAACATTCTTTGTACTGTTTTCCATGGAAACCTAGAGAACCAAAATTCAAATACCCTTCTGTAAACTCTTTAGGGTCTGCAGTCCCAGGTTTGAGGCAGAAACAAGCAAAACAAGGCTGAAAGACTGAGCTGGGAAGATGTGCTGTAGGTCATAAAAATGGAGGCTTTAAGATAAGTCTGATTAGGGGGAAAAATATTGCAGAATGTGGATGTGGATTGAGTGCTTGGCTTGAAATGAGTGGATTTGCTGTGCTGGATAATCTAGAAGTAATTAAACCAACCAATAAACTAACTTGTACACCATAGGTAGTCTAGCTGTGGCAGCACAGAGGTTTGTCCAAGCAAGGACTCCAGTCCTCAGTGGGATAAACTGGCTTGTGTGAAGCTGCTTGGTTTGTGACAGGTGCTTTCAGTGCATGTGCAAGGAAATGTAAACCAGCCTGAGTGTTTCACTTGTACAGAGAAAAAACATCCTTTGCTGCCTCCAGGCTGTGTTTGAACATTCAGAGTGTCTGCATCGACCTTAATGAGCAGCTACAGCCCCTGCCGGGAGACTCAAAGTGATATTTCAGAGCTTCAGAAGATCATCTGGAGGTCAGGTAGGATCTTCTTGCCTGCTTTTCCATCCCCACGTTCCCAGCGGCAGCACTGGCCGAGGGGATGTGGTGCCTGGAGAGGTGTGCACTGCTCCTGTCACTGAACCCAGGTCCTGTCCCACAACAAACATCCCCGATTTGGGATGAGATTTTGCCAAAAGCCAGAAGAAAAAGGCATGAAAAAATAAATCTAGCTGATTCATAAGCCACAAGGAGCAGAACAGTCTGGAGAAGTAGGATCTGCTGCTGTACAATTTTCCCCTACTCATCAAATTCTTTGTTTCATTCTGAAATTGTTCCTCTAGCCACAGGCAGAAGCTGTGGTTTGCCAAGCCTGGCATGGATACCTCATCCCTGGGAAATGTTGGGTCTCACACAATGGGAGACCTGACTTTTGGAGGCATCAGCATCTTTAGTCAAATATGTGTGGAGCTTCTCAGTGGTAAATCAAGCTTGGAATGAACAGCAATCTGCTCTGAGCAAAGGGCTCCTGGCTTGGCTGGCTCCTGGCTGGGTGGGCATCTGTGTGGGCACAGCTGACCACAACTTCCTCACCTTGCTTGTGTTAAATATCTGAGAGGTACTTGGAGAGGCAGAGCAGTTTCTTGACCATTGCAGTTTTTTGAGGCTGAATTTTTAATGGAGAATCAGTTCAGTTGTCAGATTTCAGTCTTCCAGTCACTTGCATTCTGCCCTTATTCTGAGAAAACTTTTACTGAATCCTCCAATTTGTGCTTACAGGTTGAGTTAAACAAACTGTCAAAAGCAAAATTCTGTTTATTTGAAAAGATTTTAAAAGGGCTCCCCTCTCCTAAACATAGATCCATTGTTCAGCTGCTCAAGTTCATCCCAACAGATGTTAAGAGCATTTATCTCGTGTTTTATCACTGCTTATAAAGACACCAGATGTGATTTTGGATGGCTTAATCCCCCCCCTCCCCAAAAGACTCCTGTTTAGTGAACCTGTGCCACTGATTGCCATCAAATTACCTGATCTTATTGCTAGTCTCTAAAAGAACAAAGTACCTTGGGGTGTTGGAGGAGGAGCTGCTGTGCTTCTGTTTCCACTGGACTTATCATCTAGATAAAGAAAACATGAGAAAGGACAATTAACTTGGGAAGCCACTACAAATTCCACTGTGGAGGGCTGTTGGGTGTCCACGGAGTAAAAATCTTTATTTTCATGATAAAATGAAAATTTTTCCCTCCAGACAGACATCAGGATTCCCAGTTAGCCAGGTGTGCAGACAGCTCAGAGTGTACCTGACAGGTGAGCTTGGGACAGGGAGCCTGGGGAGCTTGGAGCTACTCCAATATTTGATAAAGCATGATCTGGATTTTCTGATATGGGCTTGGCCTGGCTGTGTCCATCTGGGGAACTGGAATGAGCTGCTCTTTCAGCAAAAATTTCAATATTTGCAGAATTGCTGAATAACCAGCACAGTGTGGACTAGCCCAATATTCTGATCCCTGCAGTTTGACTTGGATAAGGAGGGAGGCACAAACAGGTTCTGCCTGGCAAATATTTGAGTTTTCCATCCTTACCTCTCTCAGTGGTTGTTGTCAGGGTTGTTGTAGTGGTGGGGGAGGTTTTGGCTGTTGTAATTTGACCCACAGAGGGGAGGCTGAGGTTGGTCGGTGGTGTTGATTTTACTGATGGCTCTGTAGGGAAATTGTGGTGTTACTTCAGAAAATTCAGCTCAGAATCTGCTTGGAGAGGACACAGCTGCTGCAGAGCCCTCAAATTCCTCGAGAGTTAGGAATAATCTACTAGGGAAAGCATGGAAATAGCTTTCATCCTGATCAGAGTCAAGGAGCTCTTGTACTTTGGAATTTCCTTTTGCTCTTTTCACTGTGAGGAGATGCTGAGCTAGCAGAGCTCAGCAAACACGTGGAGAAAGTCAGGATTTGCCACTGCTTCTTTCCCTGCCTTGAAAAGCGAAGGTGAAAAACTTGAAGTTTTTGTCACTGAATGCTTGACCTTCCTGGAGCTGCCTGGCACCCACGTGATCATTTCCTTGTGTTCTGAAATGCCAACTTTCACCTTTCATTGCAGTGAGAGTCTCCAAGCACAAATAATTCAGCTCTTGAAGTGGTCTGGAGGCTCCATCCCCTGCCTTGACCTGCTCCAAACTGCACCTGATCCAGAGCAAAATGTGAGGGGAAAAGCTTTCAATAATCCCTGTGCAAGGAGGAGTGGATCACCAGCTGGGAGTTTACAGGTAAATTCCTTGTCTAGACTGCTCCTGGCTTTCTAATAAATTGAGAAAATGGTGAAATGGTTTCAAGGTTAGTGTGATAGATTTTTTTCCCTTATATCCAAATGCTTCACTGAAATATTAGAATTTAGGATTAACTTCCTTTTTTTTCTGCAAGGCTTGGAAGCAGAAATCTTTTTGAGATCTTATTCCTTGATATTTTTGGGATCTGTTGGAAGCATAGCTATGCTTAGATTTTTATTTTTTTTCCCTGAAACACTGCAGGAAGAGATCTGACCCAAAGATCCAACCGGACAGATGTGGATCTGGAGCTGGAGAGATAATTTCTTGTGTAATTTGTTTTCTGTACATGTCACAAAATCATAGGAATGCTTGGGTTGGAAGGGATCTTAAAGATCAGCCAGGTTGGACAGGGCTTGGAGAAACCTGGGATAATGGGAGGTGCCCCTGCCCTTGGGGAATGGGATGAGCTTTAAGGTCTCTTCCAACCCAAACCATTCTGGGATTCCACTCTACGATCATCTCATTCTCCCTATTCAATCTGAAGATTTTCCCCCCCCGCCCCCCCCGGCTTTACTCACACCTGTACCTTGATCCCTGTGGGATTTCCTTCCTCCCCACCACTGTCCTCTGCACAGCCCCAGTTACAGCGGGGTAGACTGGGGTCAGACCAGTTCAACACTGGGGTCCCCAGTCTGCTCTCCTGAGTCTCCAGCTGAGCATTACCTGAGCTGTGGTTCTTTGCTTCAGGGCTGGATGCTGCAGGTTGGGATTGACCTGGAACACAAGCAGAGGCACAGAGGTGACATTTCCAGGCTGCTGGGATCCCACAGGGAGGGTTGGGCCAGAAAGGGGCCATTGGAGACAACCAGAGCAGAAAGGGTGAGGGGAACAAGAGATGCTAAGGAGGGGGTTTGTCACTGGTGTGGCTGTAGGGACCAGCTCCATGGATGCATTGCTGCTAGGAAACAGCTGGGGAAAATCAGGGAGTAGAGGATCCCTCTGCTTTCCCCACGTTTCCTGGAACACAGCCTTTTTCCTTCTGTACAAAAGGGAGCCAAGCCAGGTCACCCTCTTAATGCCTTGGGTTTTAGCTTTTATATTTTTCAAAATCTCTGCTATTTAGTGTGGAACTCTGAAAATTCATGTTAGGTGTTGGTGAGTTCTCTTCACAGGGGAGTCAGAGAAAACAGTTCCTTCCCAGCTGGAGAATCAAGGACAGCTGGTACCCAAAGAGCAGAAACAACAGCGAGGGAAAGGGGGCAAGGCAGGGGGCTGAGACTTCACAGCCTGGGGCTGTGCTTGGATAATGGACCCCAATATGGAGATGAACCAAAACTTATAAAAGTGTAAAACTCGTGACCAGGATCCACCTTGGATTTGATTTGGGTGTAGCCCCGGCTGGGCTCTTGCACTGCCCAAGGTGGATCCTTTCAATAAAAACTGATTTTATTCCTTTTGCTCTGCCTGGTCTCTGTTCCAGCTCAGCCTTTCCAGGCTGAGGCACAGTGCCCTCCATGTGCCCTGGTGATCTGGGGATGAATGGTGACAGATGGGGCAGGCAGAAGCAGGATCCTGGGAGAAGATCCCTCAAAGGATGGGAGTTTGGGGTCAGGATCCCATCTGGGTTCTCTCCATTTGCATCCCCCCATTTCCATGTGCATCCACATCCAAACAGACACATAAAGCACATCACAAGGCAGAGGTACCTGTTCCAGCAGGGGTGGAGGATATTGTGGGAGCTGTAGAACCTGAAAGGAAAGAGCAGAGTGTGGGTGCTGCTGATTTGTGGTGGTCTCTGATGTTCTTGTTCCTTGTGTGGTTTGGGTTTTCCTCATCTTCTGTCGGGATGACTTTGAAATATAGGCTTCCCCCAAAAGAAGTAGCAGCAAAGAAGTTTTACTGAGTGTAAAACTACCAGGCTCTGAGTAAATTAGTAGTGGAGTTTATCCAGTCAGATTAAATGTCCTCCTCCCCTTTGCAGGGCACAGTAGCCCATGGGGTCATTCCCTCCCTGTAAGCTGTTTGCCTCAGCTCAGCCCTGGCACAGAAGGGTGTGTAACCTTTGTTCTGGAGATGTTCAGAAGTAAGACACACATATGAGCACTTTATTCCCGTGAGACCTTAAGGAATGGATAGGTGAGGTTTGTAAAGGCTTCCAGGAGCCCGTGGGACTGTTCTCCTTCCTATCCTGGGAAGCTGAAGCCTGGGGTTGTGAGTCTGGAGGGAGCTGCAGCCCTCAGGAGCTGCCTTCCCTGCAGGGCTGGGTAGTCCTGGAGGTCCATACAAGGTTGTAGGAGTTTCACTGGGTCCCCAGTTCCTCATCTGAAAGGTGGTTTTGTTTGGTTTATCTATTTGCTTTTCTTTTGGATTCATGACAAATGGATTCATCCATTCTTTTGGATTCATTCCCTGCCTCAATCACATTTCCTACTCTCAGCATCTATGATGTTTTCCTTTAAGACCCAGCTCTGGAGTCCTGTGCTCACCGAGTGACAGGGAAGAGTATTTTGGCTTCGAAGGGAACTTTCAAGCATCTAGTCCAACACCAAGGATTAGATGAGATGCCAATTAAAAATGCTGCCCTTGAAAATGGGAGAAAGGAATGTCCCACACTCGAAAACGTAAATACACTTTAAATGCACAAATCCAACTCAGCTAGTTTAACTTTGGGAAGGTGACTTTGAGCCTGTCATTGCTGGAATGCACATCCTAATTGGGATTTTAAAATGGCTATTGCTGGTGACCCTGGTGCTCTCTGTGGTTAAGTTTAATGAAAGAAATGACACTACAGGTACAGAGAGCAGCTGAATCTGACTCCCCTGGTGATCCATCTGCCCAGAGTCCCACGGGAGAAAAAGGATTTGGGCAGAAAGGGGCAGCAGGGAAGGTGGAATCCTTCCAGCACACGGTTCCCTCATCATGCCTCGGGGCTCTGGGTAGGAGCAGTGCCTTTGGAGGGGGTGCAGGGGAGGATCCAGCCAGGGCACAGCAGGGCTCCTTTTCAGCCACAACCTGCCCTCCCCTGAGGATGCTGCTTCTCATCTCTCCTGAGCTGAGATCAGCTGCCAGAGCTCCTTCCCAGGACCCCTTTCTCTCCAAAGAGGGGGCCAGAAATTTTTAAAACCCTGTAGTTCAGACCTGTCTCAAATCTCCAGCCCACAACACCCCACAATGGCTCCAAAGCAAAAGAGAGCAGGGTTAGTTTGGATATAGAGAAGAAATTCTCCCTGGCAGGATGGGCAGGGCTGGCACAGGGTGCCCAGAGCAGCTGTGGCTGCCCCTGGATCCCTGGCAGTGCCCAAGGCCAGGTTGGACATTGGGGCTGGGAGCACCCTGGGACAGTGGGAGGTGTCTCTGCCATGGCAGGGGTGGGATGGGATGAGCTTTAAGGTTCCCTCTGTGTCCAAAGCACTCTGTGATTCCAGGATTTGATGCCAGGAGCTGTAGGGGTGATGCTGACGAGCTTTGGGGTAGGTCCATGAGCTGCTGGTGCTGGGGGAGGCTGAGGGTCCTGGCAGGGAGGGGTGTCTGGAGCACTGAGCACCCTGAGCACTGAGGGTGGTCCTGGCTCAGAGCTCACCCCCAACTCCCTCTGGGTGCACTGAGATCTGACTGATCTCATTTTCCTCATGGAATTGCTTTAGAGCCATAATTGTTTTTGTTTCTGAGGCTTCATGACAACGATCCCAGCCAGACAGGAAGTATATAAACCATGGTGAATACATAACTAAATGTGGTTTATTCCCAGACACGGCTTGGCTGTGAAAATCAGGCTGGACTTTTCAGACCTTTTCCATGTTTTTCTCTTCTAATTTACTGGGCAGCAGGCTGGGAAAAGTGTCCTTTTCATGAAAAATCCATGGAAGGGGAGACACGATCAGATCTTTAATCACACAGAGAGGAAGGGACTGGTTGATTTTCTAACTCTGTTTGCAGCAGGATCAGGAAACAAGGACCTTTATGTGCTGCAAGGAAAAAGGAGGCTGGGAAATAGGAACCTGCCTTAGCACAGAGCTAGTGAGGTGCCAGGGGTGATTGTGTTGGAGAATTTATGTGATATCCTTCCCTGGAGGTTTTGAAGAGCAACTTAAAAGAGACAGGGTTATAGGCAGCTGTAACATCACCTACTAAATCAATTAATAAAATGGGAAAAACAAAAAGGTTTAGGCATGTGTTTGCCCTTCCTAAAGAGGTGGAGATGCTTCTTTTGAGGAAGGGGGATGGTTCTGGACATGGGTTTGCAAATGCCTTTAGATACTCTCTACATTCAGCATAAGAAATGAAATGCTGAGATCATCATGGGCGGGGGGGGGGGGGGGGGGGGATCAATATCCTCCAGCAGCTTCCAGACTCAAACAGCTCCTGTTTCTCCAAAATTCCCTTGCAGGACCAATTGTCTTGTTTTCCTGTGGGGAGAAGTAGCTGTGGCACATTTATGGAAATGCTCCTAGGTACTTCTTCATGGTCATGGGTGGAAGCACCCAGAAGCACTGGAGAAAGAGCTGCTGTCTGCACTTAGCCTTTGCCAAAGGAAAAGGGGAATGAAGGTGCTGAGCTGGGCATTTATTCCACCTTTTTTTGGTGCAGATGAGGAGAAATCTGAGAGCTTTGATGGGGGTGGGAGGGAGCTGAGGGCGAGGGAGGTGACATTGCTCCGTTCTACCATCCCTGATAGGACCATCCACGGGCCAGCTCCAGCATCCCTTGGACAGGAGGAAATGATTGTACTCAACGCTTTCTTCACTGCAGCTTGTCCTGTCACTGGGGTTCACACTAAAATTCTCTGTTTGCAAACCTAAACCTTGTGGTTATTGTAAAAAAAAAAGATAAAAAAGAATGTTTTTTTTTTTCCAGTGCTCAGTTCCCAGAGTTCCTGTGGCTGGGCTGATGCTTGCCCTGTTCTTGCTGTGGAGAGGCTGAGGGATGGAGATCCCAGAGTTCCAATCAAGGTTCCAACAATCCCCTTCTGGCATTCTGCTCCGGAATAAACGGCCCTGGCTTCTCTAAACACATCCACACTTCATTCCAAAGCAGAGCAGTCCTGGCTCTGACTTCTGGCCGCTGCTGCTTGTTATGCATTCCCTGCCAACTCAAATAAGCAAAAGTCCTGTTCCACTGGCTGTTTTCTTTTGGGGAGGGTGCTCAGCATCACCAGGAGCAGGATGGATCTGATCAAAGCAGGATGAGACCAAACTCCCATTGTGAGGCCGGGCAGCAGGATGGGAATGAACAAAGCCACGTGTCGCTGCTCCCTGCAGATATCCCGGGGGATCCTGGAGCTGGAAACCATCCCCTCCCAGTGCTACTGCCAGCATGAAGAGCCCTGGCTGTATAAACAGCTCCCAGCAATAATCGGACTGGCGCAGCTGGAATTGCAATTAACATCAAAGCCCTGCCACGAGGGCAAGCACTGCCAAGGAGTTCGTTGCGTGTTTGGGTGCAAAGGATTTACAGCTGGATTGTGCAGTCCTGGGTGGAGGCTGGGAGCTGGCTGAGGGATTTATGATGGGAAATGTGGCTTTGTGCTGTCATGGGAAAGTCCCAGCTAGCCTGGGAGCTGCAGGGCTGCAGAGGAGCCTGTGGGGACTGCAGCTGCATTTCTCAGCCAGTGCTCGCTGCTGCCCGGTTAATTTTTTCCTAAGGGTAAACAGGAGAATTTTGGATTTCTGGTTTTGGCAGTTGTTTTTCTGTGGGTTTAGGTGTGTCCAGACTGATCTGGAGCCTTCTCTCATGGCAGCTGAGATATTCCCAAAGCCAGCAGCTCAACCCGCTCACTCCTCAGCACAAAGAGGGTGATGCCAACAAAAAGACAGGTGAATTTTAGGTATTTCTGCTTTGGTATTATTTTTAGCAATTGTAGATATTTAAAGCATGTTTTTTTTCGAGCTGCTGACCAAAGAGAGGGAGTACTTTAAACCCCTAAACTTTGTGAGGGTCTCTTATAGAGACACAATGGAAAGGTTTCTAGATCAGGCTCCAGGTGTCCAGCCTGTGTTCACAGAGGAACTGGAGTCACTGGGGACGACCTCTGGCACTGGTGTGGGGTTACAGGGACTGCTCCTGTCCACTCAGAAGTACTGATGGGGAGGGAGCATCTCTTCCCAGTGACAAGGAGCCTGGGGTCGTCCCTCCCCTGGCAGCTTTGGGGAGAGCCCACGGGGCAGGGCTGTACCTCTGTGCTTGAAAATGCTTTCAGAAAAGAGATCCAGCGAGCTAAAAAGAGGCTTTGCAACTCAGATATTGGCACTTCTGTCAGATGACCCAACACAAAAAAAGAACAAAAAAAGCCAAAACCCAACCAAAAGCCCCAACCACTTAACACAAGTGCAGCTGTTTCCTGAGTGAAACACAGCAGCAATGATCAACACCCAGTTCTTAGGACTTCCACATGGGGAAAAAAAATCCTCTTTTGGGAAACCTGGAAAGCAGAGAGTTCTCCCAAAACCTAGGTCCTGCTTAATTAGATGCCTAAATAAAGTGTCTCTGCCTTGAGGGTGTCACAGCAGAGCAGGTGGGGTAGGAGTTGTGGGGAGAGAAGAAAAGTGTTGTTCTGCAGGGTGGAAAACTGACAGCCCAAATCAGGGCCAGATCCACAGAAGTGTTCAAGTGCCTCATTCCCAAATGGCATGGAGAGGTGGTTTGGCAACTGGCTGCCAAGCTGTTCTGAATTGTAATGACTCAGTCAAAGTGTTACGGAAAGTTTAGAGAGCCAGGAATTAATCCCGGATCTCATCAGCAATTAAAATTAATTGTTGCCTTCCTCTGCCCATCCTCAAGGGCTGGGCCTGAGCATCCTCTCCAAGCACCACATTCCATGCTCCTCTCTGCTGAGCCAGTCTGGGAGCAGATCTTAGTGGGAGGCAATTAAAACCCACTTGGATGTAGAAAACAACCTGGGAGACAAACAGTGTGGGGAAGGAGCGAGCACAGAGCGGCTCTGCTGCATCCCTGTGCTGCCCAGGGCTGGAATTTCCATGTAAAGGGCTTGTTCCTGGAAGGAGAAGCAGCCTGGCTTTTCTCCTGGCTGCACCAGCACTGCTCCACCAAGCTGCTGCTCCCTGGTTCCATTCTCCTCCTGACCTGCTGATTTTAGAGTTCTGTGTTTGCTCCTGGTGATGTGGGTCCTGTCCTTCTCCTGGGCTGCTTCTCAGGTTTGGAGCTGGGTCTGGGATTTTGGAGGGGAAATCACTCCATGCCTAGTGCAGATGAAAAAATGGGGTACTACCAATCCAGGCTTGATGGGACCCGGAGCCCATCCTACCTACAGTTTTTAAATAATATTATTTATTAGCAGAGCTCAAAGCACTTTACAGAGAAGACTTTCCAAGTTTCTTCCCAAACTCATTACTCTTTCTAGTAATTCTGAGATTCCCCAGGTTTATTTGAGTGCTTGTCTGTGGTGTTTTTGAACCACTAAGCAGGAATGTGATCTGCTGGCACTGACTCAGGAGCTAAGGTGTGAAAGGGGCTGGTGACTAATTTCTCGTAATTCCTGTTCTTTCCACCTGCTTTTCTCGAGTGTCCTGGCTCCAGTGCCAGGGGAGCAGTTGAAGGATAACCCTGCTTGGAACAGGTTCCTGTCTCACAGAATCAACAGCTACAGGCCAGGTAAAGCATTTTGGCCTGACAATTCAACTGAGTGCAGATTTTGGGTGAATGACCCAAATTTTATTCCCACATTTCCTAACTCTTCATGTACCCCTACCCCCCCCCCCCCCCCCATATCTCATATCCCCACAGTGTGGGCAGCAGGGCAGGGGGGAGTTCTGCCCCACTCAGGTGAGAACCCCACCTGCAGCTTAAGGCCATTCCCTGTGTCCTGTCACTCCATCCCTTGTTCCCAGTCCCTCTCCAGCTCTCCTGGAGCCCCTTTGGGAACTAGAAGAGGCTCTGAGCTCTACCTGGATCTTTCCCTTCTCCAGTGAGCACCCCCAGCCCTCCCAGCCTGGATCCAGAGCAGAGCTGCTCCATCCCTCTGACCATCCTGGCGCCTGCTCTGGGCTCAAGGTGGGAACTTCTCCCTTTTTGAAGTGGTTGGGTTGTGCTGGGTGGGCTCCTCTGGGAACTGGAGCCAGAAGAGCTCCCAGCTGGGGCTTTGCTGGTGCTGCAGGAGCCCCAACTCCCCTCTCCAGCCTGGATTCCCAGCAGGAGTGTTCCTGGCTTTGGGACACCAGCACCACCTCCTGCAAGGACACCTGCTGTTGACTCACCTATTGTAAAAGGGACAGAATTCCTGGAAGCTGCTGCAGTCGGATCTGCAGAGTCACCGAGGGGTTTCAGGTTACCGAAGGGAGCAGTTTGTTGTGTGAACAAACATTTCTCCAAACCACCTCCTGCTTTCTCTTCCTTGTTCACCACGTCAGGGCTGGGCTGGCCTCACCCTTGGCTGAGAAATTTGCTTTAGGATGCCCTGGTTTGAGGATGCAAGTCTGGAATCCGGGTGCCCGTCCTTTAGCTGCACCCTATCTTTTTGATTATATCAAAAATGTATCTCAAAATACCTGTCTGCTTCTGAAATATCGCATTTCTCATGGCATTATCCATCCACAGGCTGTGGCATAAGGAGATAAGGAGAGCGGTGGATGGAACAACAACAGTGGGAAATCCTGCTGGGTTTTCACCAGCACTGAGGAGGAATTTTTGCAGTCGAAATCTTTTGTCTGGAAAATGCCTGCCCATTGTAATGGAAAGGGTCCATAGGAAGAGGTTTGTTTGGAAAAATTTTCTGCTAAGTGTTTCTGGGGGGAGGAAAAACAAATTGGAAATGTGCCAGAACTTCTCACTTCAGCAATTTTGAAATAGCAGTCTGAACCTCCTTTATCTGAACGTCCCTTCAGAAATAACCATGAGAATGGAGGGAAAAGTTTAATTTAGGAAATGATAAATTAATAAAACACTGAATTTGCACCAAGAAAAAGCGAGGAAGGCCTGTGTGGGACCAGGCAGGTGTTAGTGCTGATTCTTGGTCTCTTCCAGGTCACCTCCATCTCCCCCAGGGTGGGGAGCCTTGTTCCAGAGCCCCTAATCCCCTTTTTTAGCTGCTGGTGTGCTGGGAAATCACAGAGCCCCACTGCTCCTCTCACTGAGCTGCTGCTTTGCCTTGTGCAGAAGCTTCCCCCAGGGGCTGCACCACCTTAGGGACTGGCTGTAAAATTACAAATGAAATTGAAAAGCCATTTTTGGGCTGTTGGCCAGCTCAGAAGAGGGTGGCAGGACACATTCCAGGGCATGTGGTTTGGTGGCAGTGCTGTGACCATGGAGGGGACAATCCCTGCCCCGATTTCAGACTCAAAGGTGGCTTTGACAGGACAGAGTGATGTTGTGGGGACTGAAGGATGGAGAGTGGTATCCCTTCCACCCAGTGCTCCTGGGAACTGGAATTCTGGCCAGTGCCTCTGGGATTCCCACTCCATGGATCTCGGTGTGGGAAGGGTCCTGACCTCCTCTGTGCTGTTCCTGGCCCATAAAAGCCCTTCCAAGCAGTTTTAAGAGGGAAAGCAGTATTCTGGATGGGCATTAAAGAGTGTCCCAGGGTGGCCAAGGTTCTCAAAGCTCCTTGATGTGATCTTTGCTCTGATCCCAGGCACAAATCCCCCCTCTGCTGAAGGCAGCAGTGTTGCCCTCTAATGAAGAGAGAAAATTTCCAATCCACGTGCTCTGATTTCTTGGAATTATACAGCTACAAACCGAATTGCTTTCTATATTCTACAGAATGAGATGATCTTTCCTTTCCAACACAAACCATTCTATGATTCTCTGCCTTTTAAAAATCCCATTATTACCAGCACAGTGGTTGCAACCCGAGGCAACTTCTATGGTTTAATGATAAAACCTCGGAGTTGGAGACACATTATTTTATATTCCTTTGAATGTATTCCAGCTCCCAGCTACTACAGCTGTCAGCAAGGCAAGAGGGGACTGACAATGCAGGGAAAAGCAACCTGTCATCCTTTGGAGCAGGAAACCAGCTCCTTCATCCCACACCTTGACTCACATGGGAAAGAGAAGTTAAAGCAGAATTACCCCAAAGCAGCAGAATTATTACAGCAAGGATAAGCTGTACTCTTGCACGTGGGCTTTGTATTTATATTAACGAGAGGAAAAGTGCAAATAAAAAGTATTTTTGAGGAGAAAAAATGCCCTGTACATTGAAACATTCCACCTTTACTCTTATTTGACAAAAGCCACTTACTCCAAACGTCTCAGCAGAAACACTCCTCTCGTTAACCAGGGAGCAAATCTTTAAGCACTGCGAACCTAACAAAGCCACATTTTCCCCAGCAAGTCTGATTTCTACCACTGCTAAACTGCAAGGCTGAATTAATTCCCAGTGGCATCTCCCACACCTTCCAACCTCTGCCAGCTTCCCTTTGGATAAATTAATTTTGGAGCCCCCCGTGAAGCCGAACTGCCCAAATCCCCCTCGGGGAGTGCGGAGCAGCTCACCTGGGAGCAGCAGGAGGAGCCCGAGCAGAGGATGGATGGATGGGAGCAGCATCTCCGCGCTGGTCCGAGCCTCTGGCCATGCCGGGAGGGACCGCGAGCAGCGATCCGCCTGCCTGGGCTGACTCTCACACGGCTTCCTGTGAAAGAATTGGAGGAAACGGGCTGAATCCACAAGGGAACTGTGTTTTTCAGCCCATTATGGCCGGGGAGGATGTGAGACATCGCTCACCGGCGGCAGAGGAAACCTCGCCGGGTTTTGCCGGGGATTCGGCTCCCGGCACGGAGGGATGCCCTGCTCCGGGCCTCAGCGGCTTCCTTGCGGTGCTGGGGTTTTTTTGGGATGTGTTTAGTGTGTGGTAGGGTGTGCCTCAGGTCCCATTCCTCCATTATCAGCCTCCCTAGGGTGAGAGCTGCTGGAGGAGCCTCCCTGCCACCTGAGAGGGTGTTTCTTACACATCCTTGAGGAATTTAGGAATAACTGCTCCTTGTGGGGCCAGGAGAGCCCAGCAGCTGGCCCTGCCCTGTTCCCTGTGCCTCCCTGGGCAGCTCCAGTGACTCTGGAGACATTCCAGCTTTGGGGTGGTGGCTTTGGGGTGGTGGCTTTGGGGCGGTGGCTTTGGGACGGTGGCTTTGGGATGGTGGCTTTGGGATACTCCTCTTCAGGCTGCACAGCCTCCCTCCCTGCAGGACACACAGTACATGCTGGGCAGGAACTGGAAAACGGGGCTGGTTCTGCCCCCATCCATCCCGAGGGGTTCAGGAATTTGGTTTCTTGGCCCTGACCTTGTGTTGTGTAGGTCCTGCCTGTGCCACTGGGAACTCCAGAGGTTCTGATTTAACTGTGCTGGACGTCAGTGGGTGTTCGCAGAAGCATTGTAGTGTCCCCCCTTAGGAAAGGCTCCTGTGTCCTTCTCAGGGGCTCTGTGTGGGTGCTCAGGATGCAAAGCCAGAGGACTCTGTCTCCTGGTCTGAAGGGCTGCTCCAGCCCCCTCCCAGAGTTCCCCCCAAAAGCCACAGAGCCTCAGCCAAAGGCAAAGGAGATTCTCCTTCACTGCATGTGCTGCCAGCAGGATCCTCATTCCCACAGCTGGCAGACAGCAGCAGGACTGGAGGGAATGATCCCCTGTGCATGGAACAGATCCTCACATTTCCTGGGTCTCTTCCAACCCCTCCAAGCCCCCAGGAAAGCCACCAGGCCCAAGGCTGGCAGCATCCACAGCAGCCTTTTCTGGGACAAAGCCCCTGCCAGCAGCTCCCCCATCCTTTTGTCCCTTGCACAGATGCGATGCTCAGAGATTATGCTGTAGATTAAGGTTTTACTGAATCCTGAAATGAATGCAAATACTCAGAAGCTCACATGCAGTTAAATCTCTTCTGGATGCTCGGCTGGATGGTGGAAAAGACATTTCCTACCCTGTCCTCCCCACGTGCAGGAAGGACAGAGCCCAAATATTCACCCCAGCCTGTCTGCTGAGAGCCTGCAGGTAAGGGCAGTGGTGTTTTGGGGTGGAAGGATGGGAAGATGTGATTTGTAATGGCTGGAACTCTGAGGGATCCGTGTTTTCTGCTCTGTGATGTGCTCAAGGTCACTCCTGGGGCAGAGGGTGTGCTACACAGCACCCCTGGGCCAGGGGGATGTACCTGTGTGAGGGGGAGGGATGTGCCAGCCCTGACCTGGCACTGGCTCCTGCCTGTGACCCCCAGCAGCTCACACAATCCTTTAGAATGGAAAAACCTCCAAAATCCTTGAGTCCAACCACGGAACCGGAGGCTCAGAGCATCAGAGCTCCCCAGGGACTCACCCCACAGCCGTGCTGGCAAATGCTCTTTCTGCAGTGGTGGGACCCTCGGCAGGGACCATCATCCCCGGGGCTGTGCCATCCCCGGGGACAGAGCCTGGGGACACCGTGCCGGGCTGTCCAAGCAGCTCGCACGCACAAGGCGATTTTTTACACCCGTGCCTTCACCACATTCAAATTTCACGCCTCGCCGGGAGGTTTCCTGCAGCCGAAGGGGGAGGGAGGGAGACTGCTCGTCCCCAGACAAGGAGCCCTTGTCCCGCAGCGGGGACGGGAGGGTCGCAGCGCTGATGTGGCAGCGGGCAGGGACGGGATGAGCGGGCGCTGCCCGTGCGTGTGCCCGGGGAGTCCCGGCGGGGCCGGGCCGTGACGTGGCAACTTCCGAGGTGAGTCCGGCTACACCTCCATCGGAGAACCAGCCCGCGGCTCGTCCTGCTCGCCCCGCCGGCAGCTTCCCAAGCCCGCCGCCGGAGACGATGATTCCCGAGCAGCAGGGACGCCCAGGTACCCCTCGGGGCCGGGAGGGCTCTCCTTGCTCTCGTTCCCATCGCCCCCTGCCCTCACCCGTGCTGGCTACCGCGGCATCTTGTCTGTAGCCAGGGACGAGTGAGGGGGTTGGGTCCCCCTGGGGTTTGCTCCTGGATCAGCACCGTGGGGCTGGGGGGTGGAGAGGGAAGGGCAGGGGGCTCCCCAAAGGCGCTCAGGATGAGGGGATGCAGGGCATCGCCTCGTCCTACAAACCCCAAACTCCAGCACCGAAATTTCCCCTGTGCTGCGAGCCCGAGGGAGGGGACGCTCAGGGATCATCCCGTTCCCAGGCAGCTGGAAGAGGGCGGGAGGCGAGGACAGGGACGGGCTCTGCTCGGTGGTCACCCCCGTGTCCCTGCAGCAGGTCACCCCTGTGAGCCATGAACGCCTCGGTGGCCGGCAGCCAGCTGCGACACCCCGAGCCCCAGGACGTGGCCGCCTTCACTCCCGTGTCCGTCGTCAGGAGCGTGAGCAAGAGGTCGGACGCGCTGCCCGTGATCTCGGTGATCGTGGTGGTGTTCGTGCTGCTGGCCGTGCTCATCATCCTGGCCGTGCACTACGGGCCCCAGCTGCGCACGGTGCAGATCACGCTGTACCACGAGCCCATGGCCCAGCACATGGACAGCGTGCTCCTCACGCACTGGAGGCAGCTGGATTCCCGTGGGAAGCTGCCGGGTTGGGATCTGCCCTCGGCTGGAGTCACCTGCCACTGCTCCTGCAGTCATCACCTTCCCCATGGCAGCGCTGAGCCCAATGTCATCGAGATCACCTACCTGTGACACGGTCCTGGGCCACCTGGGCGGGGCTCAAGGGATGCGTCCCGCTGGAAAAGCTGGGATGGGATGTTTGTGTGTCCCGGGACTCACCGTTGCCCACACACGGAGGCTGCATCACCCCAGAGCTGTGTCTGGCCCCAGGAATGCTCAGCCAGGAGGTTCAGTGACCCATCACTGGCCCCCAAAAGTCCAGCCCAGGGGTGCCACTCTCCCCAGGCAGGAGCTGGGTCCCAGCCTGGGCTCTGGAGCCAGCTCAGCCTACGTGGGACAGCTTAAACCTCTCTTCTGGTTTTACCTGTCCTGGTTTTACCTGTCCCACGCTGCCTGGGAGTAGTCAGCAGAGCTGCCTTGGTCCTTGACCCAGCTGGGGAGCTTTGGGGCTGTGCTTGGCCCTTGGCAGTTGCTGGAAGTTGCATCATCTGGAATTGCTTTCCAGTGAAAGATATTTCCACACTCACAGTGTCCTCGTTGCACTGTTTATATGGCACAGACAAACTTCCAGCCCCTCTTTACCTCATGCCACAGCCCCTATTCCCACACTGGGGGGCTGGAACATCGTCCTGCCCCTGCCAGCCTCCCCAGCCCCTCGGGCAAACAGCCAGAGGAGAGGAGGGGAGAAGATGAAGCTCCTGAGTCCGTGTTGGGTGGGGGCAGTGCCAGGGGACAACGTGTGGGTTGGAAGAGGTGGGTGAGACAGGAGCAGTGACACAGCAGAGGCAAGAGGGGTGATAATGGCACGTCACAGCTGGCTGAACATCTGGAGGTGTTGACACCAGAGGGGAAGCTCTGGGTGGAGCCTGCAGCATCTCTGTGCAAAGGGATGGGGGGACCTGAGGTCACCCTCACTGTGGTCATCTCTCTGTCCCCGTCCCTGGCTGCTGTCCCAAGGTGGGGTTGGCACCCTCACTGGGGTGGTGTTGAGGTGGCTCTGTCACCTTGGGGAGAACCTTGTTGGGTGGGGTGGCACAGAGGGACCAGGGGAGGTGAAACCTGAGCCCTGCAGGCTCCTAGGGTGTCAGAGCATGGTCCCAATTGAGCCCTGGGGTTTCAGAGCATGGTCCCATTTCAGCCCTGGGGATATCAGAACATGGTCCCAGTTGAGCCCTGGGGTTTCAGAGCATGGTCCCAGTTCAGCCCTGGGGATATCAGAACATGGTCCCAGTTGAGCCCTGGGGTTTCAGAGCATGGTCCCAGTTCAGCCCTGGGGATATCAGAACATGGTCCCAGTTCAGTATTCGGATGTCAGAGCATGGTCCCTGTCCCTCCCTGGGCTCTCTGTTGCTGGAGGCACTGGGATCTCTTCAGTTCCAGTTTCTCCTCCCGTGGTGGATGCAGGACCTCCGTGTCTGCAGTCCCTGGGGAGGGAGCAGCTTCTGAGATCCCCCATGAGGATTTATTCTGCTGGACAGCCCCAGAAATCAGGATCCAGCTCCCATCTCTCCCACTCTGGAAAAGCCAGGTCTGTGTCTGCCTTCAGACCCCTGGCACAGATCCCTGTGGGCACAGCTGGATGAGAGATGGGCTTTTCCTGTTCCTCCAGCTGCTGGAGGTGTTCCCGACATGGCAGATGCTCCAGGATCCCTCCTCTCACTTATTTCCAGCCCTCTTCGTACTTTAAAGCGGGGATCGTGCTTGGATTTGCTGGAAACTTTTTGTGTCCACAACAAATATAATTTATATGACTTTTTTGGAAGGGTTGTTTTCTGTTTTGAATTTGTTCCCATTTGTTTCCCAGGGCTGATAGGGCATTATCAGCTCTCCTACACCCGTGGTAGAGGAGATAAGGGCTGTCATTTCCAATGAAAATCGTGGAGTCATGCTCCCCTTTCCATGTCAAAAGAGGGCTTCATCTGCAATGTGTACATCCCTAATAGCATCCCTGAGGAGATAATCACCACTAGGGACTTCTCCTAATTAAGAAATCCTCTTTGTGAGGATGGGATCCCTGGCAGTGCCCAAGGCCAGGTTGGACATTGGGGTTTGGAGCAGCATGGGAGGGTGGGAGGTGTCCCTGCCATGGCAGGGCAGGCAGTGGATGGGATTTAAGGTCCTTTCCAACCCAACCCATTCCACGATCTCTTTAAATGACATCTGAGCTGGAGAAACCCCCTTGTGACCATGCAAGATGTGCACAGTGGCACCCAGAGAGGGGACATCAGCCAGTGTCACCTGGCCAGGCTGAGCCATCCCCAGCTTTGGTGGCTGTGTCATTCCTGCCCAGGGAGCAGCTCTGTCCAGCACAAAACCTTTAATTGGAGGAATGGGAACTTTCCTGGAAGCTCCCTCTGAAGGACACCCACAGCAGGGAAACACTGTGCTTAGAGAGAAAAGATTAAAAAAATGTCTAAATATTAATAAAGAGAAGGACAAAATGGGTAATTATTACTGGCACATATTGATTTGTGGCCGCTGGGTCCTCGTAAAGCTCTGATTTATGTCACAGTGTGCCATGGCCTGGATCCATCACTTACCCTGTGCAGCACAGGGGTTGTTGTTCAGGTGTTTTTGGCTGTCAAACCAAAATCAAATCAAAGTGGCAGTGAAAACTGCTGCTGCTGGGTGCCCCATGCCCCATCCTGTCAGCAGCACCTTCTGCACTCTGGAAAGATCCAGCTCTGAAGCCCCAGCCTTGGGGAGTTCTTCCATTTGCAAACAGAAATTTCGATCCAGGCTTTTGGAGCACAGGAAAGAAATTACTGTAAGACTTAGAATAGCCAATTAAATCATACAATGTGCTGCCAGCTTTCTCCTCCAGAAGGACATCAAGGGTTAGATCTCAACTCATTGCTTTCTCCCACACAATAAAACATCATTTTTTACAGCTTCTCCTCGTTTCTCTTTGGCCAGCTCTCCTTCTGTCTGCTCACAGAATTGCTTTTTGTAGCACTGGGCTTTATAAAACACGTCAGGGTCCTGGAGCAGCAGAGCCGTGCATGAAATTACCATAACATTATTCCTGTCTATTCAAACACCCAGCCTGGCCCAATTTACTTCACTTATAACTTTCTTCCCCTCCTTAATAATAATCTTTTCATGAGCATGGAGCAACAATAACTCTCCTTATCATCCCCTGGGCACAGGGCAGGAGCTGCTTTGCTCAAAGCCAGTTTTTTTTTTTTTTTTTTTTCCTGAGGAAGCTTTCAGGAGCTGCTGCTTTAATCAATAATTAACTCTGTCCTCATCAGGGATGTCCTGCACCCCCTTATATTTCCCTCCTGATTAAGGTGTTGCCCTGCAGGAGGGGAGGAACATTTATGTTCCCCCCGGAGGAGGGTTTAACGGGGTTACAGTGGAGTTTGGGGGTGAGTCTGCTCGTGATGATGCAGAGCTGCTTAAAACCGTGTGAAACCCAGGGAAACACCCTGAATGTGTGTAAAAGTGGGGAAAACACTCTAAAATCGTGTAAAACCCAGGGAAACACCCTAAAAGTGCCTGAAACCCAGGGAAATACCCTAAAAGTGTGTAAAACGGGAGTAAACACCCTAAAAGGGTGTAAAACCGGGGGAAACACCCTAAAATCGTGTAAATCCCAGGGAAACACCCTGAAACTGTGCAAAACGGGGTAAACACCCTATAATCGTGTAAACCCCAGGGTAACATCCTGAAATTATGCAAAATTGGGGGAAACACCCTGAAATCGTGGCAGGCTGAGGGAGGCACCCCAGCAGGCGCTGAGGATGGAGGGGAGGCAGCGCAGCATCACCTGCAGGGCTGGGGGCGGCGGAGCCCCCGGCACCGCGCGAGGGGGGAAGGGAGGTGGGAGCCCCTCCGTGGGGAGATTTTGGGGAACTCAGCACCCCCCAGCCCCTCGGGCTGCGGCGGGGACAGCGGCGGAGCGCAGCGCGGAGCAGCAGTGGGCTCTCGTGGTGGAGAGATCCAACTGCAGAGCGCGGGCACCGCCGGGGATGGAGGAGTCGGGAGCTCCGGGAAGGCACCGCTGGAGGACACCCAGGACCCACCCGGGTGGTCGGTGATGGTGGTGGAGGATGAACAGCCCAGCCCGGGCTGCGGAGGGTGACACCGGGATGTCTCCTTCAGCCGGGGTCACTTGCTGGTTTTATGGAGCTCAGGAGAGCCCCGAGGGAAGGTTCCTCCACCACTTGCAGAGCTCTGTACCTGCTGTGGGAGGGGAAATCACGTCCTTCCTCCCGAGAAACGGCACCCAAGGAGCCCCCCAGGGCCCTGCAGGCAGCTGAGGATGAGGAAGGCTCAGCTCTGGACCTCCCTCGTGCAGCTGCACCTCACACTCCTCATGCTCAGGGAGGGTTTGCTGTGCTGCTGAAAAGGGAGTGACGCTTCCAGAGGAGCAGAGGCTGTCTTTGAAGGGCTGAAAAGTCCTGGAATCACTGAATACCCACAGTTGGAAGGATCATCGATGCAGCTCCTGGCCCCGCACGGATAATCCCCGAGAATCCCACCCTGAGCATCCCTGGGAACAATGTCCAAACCCTCCTGGAGCTCTGGCAGCTTTGGGCACTGGAAGAGGCTTTAGGGTCTGCCTGGAGCCTCCTCTTGCCCAGGCAAACACCCCCAGCTCTCAGCCTGTCTCCATCAGAGTAAATGATTGGATTTGCAAAAGCCTCTTCACTCTTATTTCAAGCTGCCCTCTGCTCCCTGCTGTGTTACGGCACAGCTCCTGGTCCCAGGCTAGCACGGTGTCAGCCCAAAATGACAACCTTTGGAGAGCTCCAGCTGTGCAGTGGAGCTCGAAATAACCTGGTGGCGCTGCTGTCTGCCAGGTGATGGGCAGGGGGAGTGGTGCCTCTGCACCCCTGGGAGCTCAGGGTGTGCCCGTGTCCTGCTCTGCAGCCTGGACAGAAGCTGAGCTGCAGAGGAGCCAGCTTTGCCCTCCTGAAAATGGCATTTCCACCTGCTCTGGGCACTGCCAGCATGGGCAGGAGCTGGAGGAAACACTGCACACAGCGAATGCATGAAGTGCTGTAAGAATTCAATGTAGCTGGGGCTCTTTCTGAGCTTTCAGTGAAAGGGTTCGGGTGCAGTCCAAACCTCAGAGGGGGAATTTTGTGCTCATAGCCACCATGGAGGTCCTGAAGCACGTCGGGAGCCTGCCGGGGTGTGAACAGGAAACAGGAGGAGACACGTTTTGTTTTTAGCACCAGATCTCATTTCCCTGCCTGTGCTTCTGGCAAGTCTCAGCTCGAGACCGTTTTTCCTTCCTGTTTTCCTGCAGTGTTATTTTGTCCATCTCTCTCCACGGCACTGATTTGCAGCTCTGTGATGCCTCTGCAACATCCTCCTGCCAGCTGGGAGTGTTCTGATGGCTGGGGGTCACAGGCCGGGTCTGGAGGGATTTATTCCTGAAGAATCATAAATAATTCATGCAGGAGCTCCTCCAGCTCCTCCTGGGCAGGCCAGACCTGTCACCAGTGCTGGGATCTGCACAGCCTGGCTGTGGGACAATGCTCAGGGGGTCACAGCCTGGTGACAGTGACTTCTCCTCCCAGCCTTTCCCTGAGTAAACTGGTGCTCAAAACCCCACCTGGTCCATGTCTTTGGGGAGAAAAAAGGGTCGTTTGGAGGTTTGGAATCCTCCCAGCTGAGGGGTGGGTGCTGGGGTCGGGAAGAATTTATCTCCTGTGGTCAGTGATGGTTTAAATACGGGGCACTGGGGGAGATTGGCTTGTTCTGCAGTTGGACTGGGAGGTGATGGGAAAAGGAAACCCCACGCAGGGCTCCTCAGGGAACCCCCACAATCCTGGGGTTTTTATTTATTTCCTTCCCTTTTGTGATGTTCCAGCGAGGTTCTTCTGTTCCGCTCCATCCCTGAAAAGGAAAAGAATTAAAAAAACCGCGAGCTGCAGGGATAACAGTCCCAGCAGAAGGAAGTGACCTTCCCACCTCCCCTCCCAAACTCGGGCACCGGCTGGGAGATATCCAGCTTCTCCACCGGGAGCTCCGCGGGCAGCGGGAGCGAGCGGCATCACGGCTCCGGGAGAGCCTCGAGCTGCGCAGGAGGAAGAGCGAGCACAAAGCAGGGAAATGACTTGGCAAAGGTCACCTGGAGCTGGGGCCGAGCCAAGGAATAGCGCCGGGGCTCCGGCCACCCCCCGCGGCACCGTCCCTTCCTCCCACCAGCTCCTGGCACTGCGGTGGGTTTGGATTTGGTGCTCTTTGGGGCATCGAAATTCAGCGTGAGAAAGAAAAGTGATGGCAGCAGAGATGCAGGATCCTCACCTGGGAAAACCAGAGCGGTGAGGGGAGCTGGGAGGGATGAGAACAGGTTGGAGAGACAAGGGGTGCCTGTCAAGGCTGGAAAAGCAGGAGGAGAGGGTGAGGTGGGCTCAGGACACCAAAGGCTGCTGGAAGTTGCCTGGGAGGTGTGGGGACACAAAGATGACGTCCTTGGGGATGCTCCATAAGGAAAATTCCCTGTGCTGAATGGCTTCAGCCACCTCGAGACCAAAGCAAACCCAGCCCGGGGTCTGGGGGCTCCACAAGCTCAGGAGGATCACAGGGAACACCTTCAGGCTGTGCTAGCTGTGTGTGCACAGCTGGCCAGCTGTGGTGATAGCGGTGCAACAGCTGGGCAGCCTGAAGGCGGGGGCCCGGGGTGAGGTGCTGAAATAAGGCCAAGCAGGATGGTGCAGGAGTGACGCCAGGGAAATCGGTGCTGAGCCAAGCTGGGATGGAGCACGTGCCAAGACAGGGAGCAGCCAGGACAGACGGAAGCAGGGACGGGGAGAGGCCTGGACGGACACAGGTCGTGTCTGCCAGCACCTCCCTCCTTCCCTCGTGCCCTCCCGGCTGTGTTTGGAGTGGCCACGCTCCTGCTGATTCATCAGCTCATTTTTGGTGTGTCCAGCTGGGAGCTGGTGACATCTTCACCTTTGTGCTGGGAAAGGTGACATGGGCACAATAAAGTAGAGCAAGGAGCAGAAGGAGCAGGGATTGCCCTTGGATTTAGGCAAAATGAGAATCCGTCAGAGATGTAAAAGCGTGGGGAAGAAGGCTTTGGGTAAATGCTGGAGCAGGAATCCATCACCTCTTCCTGAAGCAGAACAGGTTTGTGGTGGGTCATGGACTGCAGGAATCGCAGCTTTTGTGCTCCGCAGGTGACAGCAGTGACGGTCCCCACCGGGCTGGCACCGGGGGGCACTTCCACACCCTCCCCACCACGATCCCCCACCCCGCCCCGGCATTGTACCAGCCCGGTCCTCCCTTTTCCTGTAGGTGGGGTTTCCATAGGATGTCCATCCCCAGCCCGGCCAGCCGGCCGCTGGCTGCTCCGGGGACGGTCCCTCCGCTCCGCTGCGGTGATGGCAGCGCGGGGGACAACCACCAGCCCTGCCTGTGACATCCCCTTCGCACGCTCTATCTGGAGTCCGCTTCACCCGGACATGGGAGAGGATGCCGAGGCGCTGCGGTGGCCCTGAGGACGCTGTGGGGATGCGGTGGCCGGCGGGACAGCCCATGGCAGGGCGGCGGGGCCGCGGGGGCTCTGCCAGCAGCGTGCTGGGGCTGAGCCGCTCGGCGCTGCAGCTGCCGGCGCTCTGGTGGTGGTACCTGTTCCTGAGCGCCGATGCT
This sequence comes from Cinclus cinclus, assembly GCF_963662255.1. NCBI lineage: Eukaryota > Metazoa > Chordata > Aves > Passeriformes > Cinclidae > Cinclus > Cinclus cinclus. The sequence continues at coordinate 2,710,697 of NC_085059.1, forward strand.
CAGGAGGTGGCCACGTTCACGGTGCAGTACCGGGTGCTGGAGGAGGTGCCCCCGGGGACCGTCCTAGGGAGCCTGGCCGAGCACTTCGAGGGCGGTGAGAGCGGCGAGGTGGCCGAGACCTTCCAGCTGATGGAGACCCCCGGGAGGTTCCCGCTGCATGTGGGCAGCGGGGATGGGGTGCTCAGCACGGCCGGGCGGGTGGACAGGGAGCAGCTGTGCCGCCACAGTGATCCCTGCTGGGTGTCCTTCGACGTGCTGGCCGCCCAGAACCCGGCCCTGATCCACGTGGAGGTTCAGGTGATGGACATCAACGACAACGCACCGCGCTTCCCCACGGCCGAGCTGGAGCTGGAGATCTCGGAGAGCGCGTCCCTGCGGACGCGGATCCCGCTGGATCGAGCCCTGGATGCCGACGCCGGCCCCAACGCCCGCTGCTCCTACACCCTTTCCCCCAGCGAGCACTTTGCTCTGGAGGTCGTCTCCGGCTCCGACGGGATGAGGCACGCGGAGCTCGTGGTGGTGAAGGAGGTGGACAGGGAGCTGCACTCCTCCTTCGACCTCGTGCTAACGGCCACTGATCACGGGGAGCCGCCAAAATCAGGCAGTGCTTTGATCAAAGTCATCGTCCTCGACTCCAACGACAACAGCCCCGTGTTTGCAGAGAGCTCCCTGACAGTGGAGGTTCGGGAGGACGCCCAGCCTGGGACCCTCCTGGTGACAGTCACGGCCACTGACCCCGACCAGGGTCCCAATGGGGAGATCGAGTACAGCCTGAGCAGGCACGCACCCCCCGAGGTGCTGAGCACCTTCAGCATTGATGCCCGCACGGGCAGCGTCCTCCTGAGGCTCCCTCTGGACTACGAGGAGACCCACGCCTACGAGCTGGACGTGCAGGCGCGGGACCTGGGCGCCAACCCCATCCCGGCGCACTGCAAGGTCCTGGTCAAGGTCCTGGACGTCAACGACAACGCTCCCGACGTCCACGTCACCTGGGCCGCGCGCGTGCCTGTGCTGTCCGAGGCCCTCCCCAAGGACAGCTTCGTGGCCCTAGTGACAGCCAGTGACCCCGACTCGGGAAGCAACGGGCAGGTGCTCTGCTCCCTCAGCCAGGGCTACGAGCACTTCAGGCTTAAGAGGACCAACAGCCACAGCTTCGCGCTGCTGACCAACGCCTCGCTGGACCGCGAGCAGCACGCCGAGTACAACCTGACGTTGGTGGTGAGGGACTTGGGGGACCTGTCCCTGGCCGTACTGAAACACCTCACCATCTGCATCAGCGACGTCAATGACAACGCCCCCACCTTCGAGAAGGTCGCCTACGAGGCTGCCGTGGCTGAGAACAGTGAAGCGCCTGTCTTCCTGCTCACCGTCTGTGCCACTGACCCCGACCTGGGCTTCAATGGCAAGGTCACCTACAGGATCCTAGACCCCTCTGTTTTGGGGCTGGTCTCAGTTGACCCCGTCACCGGGGATGTTTTTGCCCTCCAAGCTTTTGATTATGAGCAGGTGAGGAGCCTGGAGTTCCTGGTGACAGCGGAGGATGGAGGGCATCCCAAGCTGGCATCCAACATTTCCATCAGGCTGGCTGTGCTCGACCAGAACGACAACGCACCCATAATCACCACGCCAGCGGTGGTGGGAGGGGTGGCCACGCTCTCTGTGCTGGTCAATGTGGACACAGGGTGCTGCTGGGTGGTCCCTGGGAATGGGAGCACCCAGGGGGCTGCGACCAATTCCACTCTCATGTCATGCCCTGGCAGCCCCCTCCTCTTCAGCATCGTGGCCAGGGATGTGGACTCCGGCATCAATGGGGCTCTCCGCTATGATCTGGTGGGTGGGGGTGATGCTGGGCTCTTCATCCTGGACCCCCTCCTGGGCCAGGTGTCCCTCAACACCAGCAATGCCAGCAGCCTGGCCGGCAGCCAGTGGGAGCTGCTGGTCCAGGTGAGTGACCAGGGGGACACCCCCCTGCACACCCTGGCCCGGCTCTGCTTGCTCTTCCGGCGTCACGGGGCCTTCTCCAAGATGTCAGCACAGGATCCTGGCTGGCCCAGTCTCCCCGTGGTGCTGCTGATCTGCCTGGCTGCTCTCCTGGGCGGGTGCCTACTGCTGCTGGCACTCACCCTGTCCCTGCGCAAGAAGGACAAGAAGGATGGCATGGCCTACAACTGCCGGGAGGCAGAGGACGCCCGCAGGCAGCAGCAGCTCAAGAAGCCCCACAGGCAGATCCAGAAGGCTGACATCCACCTGGTCCCTCTGCTCTGGGGACGCCCCCGGGAGGCTGAGCCCCCCCAGCCTTGCCAGGAGGAGCAGCCTGGCACGGCCACCCCCACATCACCACAGGCTCCTCTCCACCTCACGCCCACTCTCTACAGGACCCTGAGAAACCAGAGGACACAAAAAGGCTCCGAGGAGCAGCAGGGCACCTTCGAGCTGCCCATCCTGCAGCGCCGGCCGTGCCAGCCCCACCGACCCAAACACCTGGTGAAGGAGGCTGTGACCCCCCCCGAGGCGCCGCTGCATGGCAAGAGCTTGGTGAAGCCACCCATGGGAGAGCCCCAAGTGCCACCTGAGCCACCCGTGGGTGCGGGGGGACCAGGGCAGCCCCAGCCCCACCAGCAGATCCTCAGGAGCCTGGTCCGGCTGTCGCTGGTGGCCCTGGCGGAGCAGAGCCCGACCGGGGAGTTTGCGATGGAGTCACCCCCAGTGCAGGTAGGAGCTGCTCCGGGCATTCCCGGAGTGTGGCACCCCCAGCCCTTCCTTGTGGTGGGAATGTGCAGCCTGATGCTCTCTGGTTGGTCTCTTCCCCCAGGCTCAATAACCTGGGTAGGATGAACAACCCTCCCCACCCCATCCAGGCAGGGTCGCTCCACCAGGACACACAGGACTGGGGATGGCACGGGGAGAGGGGACAATCCCATGGGCAGCAGGGAACAGCAGGAGGGGTTCAGGGGAAGCTCAGGCCCAGGTGGGCTGCCCAGGGCTTGTTTTTCCCCCAGTGTGGGGATGCTGAGCCATCTGCAGGAGGAGGAAGTGCTATTAAAAGGCCGGGGGGGATCGGAGGGACGTCCTGGCAGGAAGCAGCTTGAGTGGCCAGCTCGGGACTCAACAGGCTTTTCCTGCCTTGCAGCAAATCTCCCAGCTGCTCTCCCTGCTGCACCAGGGCCAGTTCCAGCCCAAAACAAACTACAGGGGAAACAAGTACACGGCCAAGAACGGCAGCAGGTAAGGCTGGCTCCCATCACTTCCCTTCCCTTCCGTGCTCCAGCCCAACCAGTCCAAAATTTCGAGCGCAGGAGACAGTGGGGCAGAGACACACAAGGAAAAGCCTCATCCCCTGAGACTGGAGGTTCTCCCTACAGGGGCTGGTGGTGCTCCTCTGGTCCTGGCTCCCAGTGGTATCCAGCTGCTCTTTGCCTCCTTCCTGGGGCACCTTTGGGAGGTCCCTCCATCCTCACCTGAGCCATGAACCCTCCTGGGTGCTCAGGAGCACAGAGGGGCCCAGCTCTGGAGGCAGCAGCACAAGGATGAGTATTCTCATGGCTCTGGACATTTTCTTAGTGCCTGCCAACATGAGTTTGGGACCCCTGACCCTGTGCCGGGGGGCAGATGAGTGAAGAATTGCAGCAGAGCTGGAAACACTGAGATATCCCGGCTGTGTGCCAAAGACAGCCCCAAACTTCATGGTGTTCCCAATAAATCATGCTGTGTGCTCTGGGTACACACTCCTGAGGATGCTGAGTCTCCACCACTGGCTTGCCACATCCCCCTGTCCCCAGCTGGCCAGGCCATGGGCAGACAGCTTTCTCCACCTTTGTCACCTGCAGCTGCAGAGGATGGAGAGGGAGGGAGAGCAGCTCCAGAGTCACTCACCTGGTCCTGTAGGAGGGAAGCTCCTCTGAATTCATGGGGAGGAGCCAGCAGGTCCCTGTTTGCTCAGGATATGCCCCTGGATCCCTGGAAGTATTCCAGACCAGGTTGGACAGGGCTTGGAGCAACCTGGGGTTGTGGAGGGTGTCCCTGCCCATGGCAGGGGGTGACACTGGATGGGCTTTAAGGTCTCTCCCAACCCTCCTGTGCTTCTATGATCTTGCTGCAGAAGGATAAAAACCCTTTTTGGGCAAGAAATGTGGAGCAAACCCCCAAAACTCGTTAACTGATGGCCACTAAAAACACCCTCGGTTCTGGGAGTGATGCACGGAGAGGGTGCCTGGGGCATTTTTGGCAGATAGAGCCCCTTCCAAGGGCTCACTGGGGCAGGGGGCTGCAGTGACCTGGGTGTTGTGACCCCTGGCAGGGCTGCAGGGCTGGACACAGGGCTGGACACGGGGCTGGACACAGACTGCCTGAGCACCAAGGACAGCGGGCACGGCGAGAGCGAGGTCGGCGACCACGACTGTGACAGCGCCTTTGAGCTCTCGGTGCAGCAGCTGGTGGGAGAGGAGCTGGAGACCCTCCTGGAGCCACAGGCAGGTGAGCTGACCTCGCTGCTGGGATGGGGTGGGGCTCAGGTAACCCAGGCTAACCCCATGCAGGGGGTGCAGCTGGCCAGGATACGTGGCACTCCCAGAGAGGCTCTGGCAGGGGCAGTGCTTGGGGCAGCATGTCTGGAACATCCCAGGCTTTTGGTACCAGGGCAAGGGATTTGGTGAGCTTCACGTTGGATTTTCCCATGTGTTTATGGCTGCTCTTCCCTTCCATGGATGTGGCTGCTGTGGTTTAGGGTTTAGTGATGTGTGGGCTTGGTGTCTGTAAGTCCAGTTTCACCTTCCCACGCTGGCCTGAGCCCTCCCTTCGTGGTGTCCTGGTCGATGCAGAGTGAGAAAGGTGGACACTTGTCCTTGTCAAAGCCCTCAAGATGTTATCTACCCTCAGAGCCCCTGGCTCCTCTTTCCTCTTCATCTCCTGTGACCAACCTGCTGCTAATTTGATCTTTTCTTTGGGAGGTGTGACCAGAATTTTGCACAGTGTTTAGGATCCACTGGGGGTACAAGGAGGTTTTCCGATTTTTTCCTCATTCTTGTCCTGCCCAAGCTCCACGCTGAGCCCTGTTTGTTGTGAGTCCCAAATCCCCCCTCTGCATGGAGGGAGAGCCATCAACACCTGACAACTTCTTGTTCCCTGGGACAATTATCTGAGAGTGGGTGACAGAAATTCACCAGCCATGTTTTGCTCATGGCACTCAACATTATCAGGTCCTCCAACACCACTCTGCTCTTGGGTGTTTTAGTGGAGTCAACACCAACATTGTCCCCTTTCCATGTCATTTATCACTTGGTTGAGCAGATACTCTGGGACTCTGCTAATGACCTCCCTTGGTGAGGAAGATTAATTATTCCTACCCTCACTTCCCGGCTTTTAACACATATTAATACCTACAGAACCTGGCTGTAAATTCAGGCACGGCTCAGGTCTCCTGCAAGCCTGGCTGGTGCTGTTCCACCAGCTCAGGTGACCTCTGCCTTCACAGAATTGAATTCTGGAATGGTTTGGGTTGAAAGGGACCTTAAAAATAATCCTATTCCACCCCTGCCATGGCAGAGACATTTTCCATCATCCCAGGTTGCTCCAAGCCCCAATGTCCAACCTGGCCTTGGGCATTGCCAGGGATCCAGGGGCAGCCACAGCTGCTCTGGGCACCCTGTGCCAGCCCTGGCCACCCTGCCAGGGAACAAGTCCTGCCCAATATCCCATCCAGCCCTGGTCTCAGGTAGTGGGAAGCCATTCCCTGTGACCTGGCACTCCAGACCCTTGTCCAGAGTCATCCAGGACTCTCCATCCAGCCCTTCCAAATCTCCAGACCACAGTTCCCCATGTGACAATGTCAGGTGCCTCCTCTGGCAGCAGCAGCTCCACGGCTCTCTCTGCTGAGCCTTGCACAGAAGGATTTCTCTGAATCTGCTTGGGCTGGATTCACCTTCATGCACTTAAAAACTCCTGTCACCATTTCCACCTCCCCTCCCTCTGATCCTGCATTCATTTGAAGCAGTAGTTAATGAACAGCAGCTAATAAACCAGGCAATTTCATATCTGAGTTCCTCTGGCATTCCGGGGTGAATACCATCTGGGCCTGACATTTTCTACATGTTCCTTTTATTGATTTGTTCTAAAAATCTCCTCTCCTGGCATTTCAATTTGAAAGAGTTGGGCTGACTCACGTCCTGTAGCAGAAATTTCATTGTGGAGCCTCTGTGCTCCTCCACAGAAGAGAAACTCATTGAGCTTTGCTGCTGGGGTGGTTTGAATTCCAGAGCTGGGCATTTTTGGTGCTCTTCCTTACGGACAGAACCTGCTGCTTCTCCCCCTTTGTCTCCCTGCTCTTTTATTCCAGTAAGGAGCAAATGAAGGAAAGGCTGAGACCTAAAAGTTTCTTCAGATTCCAAGGTCCTGCAGCCAAGAGCAGGGAGCAGGGAGCCCAGCTTCATCCCAGGTGCATTGACACACCCTGATCCTAGAAAAGGGACTGCTGGTGCTACCCAGCAGCTCTGGATCCAGTCCTGCCCACAAAAGGATAGAAAATCTGGGCTATGGTGAGGCTGATCCATGAACGGGATTCTTGGATCTGACAGGAAAAAGTACCCTTTTGGCCAAAGTCTGGAATTCCATAGGATCTTTAGGGCTGGAAAAGCCCTCCCAGATCATTGCACCCTAGCACTGCCACGTCCACCAGTGACCCGTGTCCCCAGTGCCACATCCCCATTCCTGGCATGATGATTCCACTGCTCCCCTGGGCAGCCTGCTCCATGCCAGCAGGGAATGCTGAGGCTGCGTGGATTCCTGCTGGCCATGCCCAGGGGCTGCCCTGTTCCAAGGGTGCCAAACCTTCCCCAGGAGCCCAGACCTGCCAAACCTTTCCCAAACCTTCCCCAAACTTCCCCCAGGAGCCCAGACCTGCCAAACCTTCCTCAAACCTTCTCCAGGAACCCAGACCTGCCAAACCTTCCTCAAACCTTCTCCAGGAACCCAGACCTGCCAAACCTTCCCCAGGAGCCCAGACCTTCCCACAAAGGTGGCTGAGCCAGAGCTCCCAGGCTCCTTCCTCCTCTCCCAAACACAAACAGAGCTGTGGCCTTGCATCCTGAGAAGGAGGAAGGAAGCTCTGCTGGTGCTCAGGAGCATCCTAACAGCTGGCAGAGGCTGGCTGGGCCTTTGTGCTGCTCCCAGCAGGGGGACTGCAGTCCCAGGCAGCTCTGGGATTGTTGATGCTGCGGGATGAACGCCCAGTACCGTCTGTTAGCTCTGATCCCCCAGCAGCAGATGAGAGATAGAACTTTATGGATGATAAAAACAACCCCTGCTCCCCAAACACCATTAAAACAAGGCAGTAAAGAGTTATTGGTCAAATTAAACATACCTAATTATGAGGTTTTTGTGGCCCAGCTCTCCCTGCAGAGAGCAGATGAGTTGTGCCCTGCTCCAGAGATGAGGTAGACAAATATTCCCAGAATGAAGTGGCTTCTTGCAGTCTGGGGAGGAGAGAACTTCACATTTTACAGCAAAACCTGCAGCACACTCGGGTGATATCTCCAGGAGCAGTCACTGAGACTCAAATACTGAGGTGTGAAGTGACACAAAAGAACTTCGGGGCTCCAGCTGAAACAAAAACCTAAGGGATGTACCTGCCCTTCTCTCCTTGCCAGGATGGAGTCCCAGCTCTCATCCCCAGCCCACCCTAGGGCAGCTGTTTTGTGGATAAAAAGGAGCAATTGCTTGGCTGGCTGAGGAAGGAGCCTTGTCTAAGTCACTGACTGCATCCCAGGGTACTGTTCACCCTCTGGAATCAGCAGGATAAGACCATTGGAATGGGGGCCCTCCTTCCAAATGCCACTTTTGAGTCACACCCACACAATTATTATTACAATGACACCAGCCCTTGCCACCCTGGGACTGCTGGGTTTTGTTCCCAGTGAGGTTCTGCTGCTCCCAACACCTTTCCTAAATGGGGTGGTTGCTCTGAACCCCTCTGAGGTTCTGGGATGTGCTTTGGGAAGGAACAATGAAGGGCTGGACTGCAGCCTCTGTGCACCACAGCACGGACTCTTGTTTACCAGCTGCCTCAAACAACAAGAATCCCTGTTCCCCTTCCTGCTGTCTGACGAGGAAGCTATTCCAGGCTCTCCCTGCTATGGGGTCCTTCCTTTATTTTCCAGGAGATGTTTATTCATGGACAGCTATAATCACTTCTTCTCTTGCCAGCACTATTTTAAGCACAAAGATTTCCTCTGCTGGCGCTTATCTCCTCAAAATAATGACAGGTTGCAGTCAGATCCCTGGAGAGCATTTGCTTCCTTAGGAGCAGCAACCCCCAGCTCTTGGGGTCTCCATTTTGTCAGCCTGGATCACTCCTGGTTTCATCTTCAGAGTTTTCCCTGCTGGTGTCATTTCAGCTCCCTCTCCCACAGATGGATAATAAGATTTGTGTGTAATTCCCCTAATCAGACCCAGGAACAATCCACCCTGGCTGTGCCTCCCTGCCAGCAGGGAATACCCTGACCAATCCTCTGTGTGATTCCAATTGCCCATTTTGGGCCAGAATCGAATTATTGGTGCACTAAGGAGCCTGCCCCAGCCCCCAGCCCAGGCTCCCCCTGCTCCTCAGCTGTTTCCAATCAAGCAACAATGACTTTAGAGCTCAATTGTTCGGTCCCAGTCTCCAATCATACAGCTGTGCGTTTTAAAATCCAGAATTTCATTCTGGTATTATTGTTTTCACAATAACCCATTTCTTCTCGTTCTCAATCTGCCTCCTTAGCAGCAAATTCCCACCCTGGAGTGACCCTGAAGGGAAGTCCACTATCTTTGTGTCCAACATTTCCTCCTGGAAAGCTTTTCATTGTCTGCTCCCCTTCAGCCAGTCCTAAACCCTCTCTCTCTCAGGCTTTGCTAACAATTTAGTGAAGTGCCAATTGAGACTGCAACAAATGAGAACGCACTGCGATTCTAATGGTTATTACATTAAAAACAAAACAAAACTAAACCCCCAATAGTTTCAAACCAGTTCTATTTTATTTGGGTTTTTTGAGCTGCTGGGTCACTGGTGATCTGTTTACAACCAGCTGAATTTAGATATTTTCATTTATCAATGTTTTTTATTAATTTATTTCCCTCTCCCCCCTTTTTCCCTGGTGTGCTGTCCCTCCCCAGAGCTGGCCCTCAAGAGGCTGACATCTGCAGACCCAGAGTGGGTGGCTCGTCTGTCCCTGCCCCTCACCAGCAGCTACAAGGACAACATCTTCTGCCCTGACTCACCCTGCTCCCCCGAGGACGAGGAAGCTGCAAGGCAGGAGAAACCGAGGACCTTTGAGACCTTTGGCAAAGGTGCTGGGGCTGACCCTGGTGGCAGTGGGACGAGGCTGGCCAGCACATTCCTGTCAGAGATGAGCAGCCTGTTTGAGATGATCCTGTCCCAGAAGGTGCAGGTGCACGGCGAGGTGGGCACGGGGCTGCTACGGCAGCTCTCGGCCCGTGGGCACAGCCTGGACCTGGGGGATGCTGCTCCAGGGCTGTAGCAGGGAGAGAACAGACAGAGATTTGGGGTGCCCAACCCTCTCCCCAGCCCCAGCAGGGTCACTGCATGACCCATGCCTAGACAGGTGTGTTTCTTCCTGCGCCTTGCCCTATGGAATTACTCCACAAGTGATTTCACTTTTAGCTGCTCTCCACCTGCCTAGCCTTGCCTTCCTCCTCTCCCACCCCAGCCAGCAGCAGGAGAACCCTTTCCTGCCAGGACAGGCCCAGGCAAGGGGGTTGTGAGAACAACCACAGCCCAGTGAGATACATCCATGTGATCACAGACTGTGAAAATACCTGTCATGGACACGGCTGCAGCTGGGCTCCAGGGGTTATTTAAATAAAACCCTTTTTTTTCTAACACTACTCTCTCTGTCAGCAGTGTAGCTGACATAATATATGTGCAGAAAGTTTGAAGTGGCAGTTAGGGAAGATGTGTCTGTTGTCTCCCATGGGTTCTTCCAGCTTCTGTGGTTTTGCCACTGGGAACTTGGCACTTTGTAAAAGCCCCCAAAATCAGCACTGGCATCTCTCCTATGGCTGCTCCACGTGCCCACAACTTCCTTCTCCGTAAGGACTGGATGTGGCACTCAGTGCTCTGGGCTGGATGACAAGGTGGGGATCAATCACAGGCTGGACTTAATGATCTCAGAGGTCTTTTCCAACCTTAATGATTCCATTCTAGTCTGTTCCCTCCTTTGAGGCCATTGGATTTTGGAGCACGGTTCTTATCCAAAAGCAGACACCAGATGGCTGGAGTCTGCCAAAGGTAACCTGGGAAAAGGGAAGTGTGAAAACACTGTTTTGAAATATTCAGTCACAAGCTTCACCCTTTTTATGGGTTTTCACTTTGATCTGTCTGTCTGGGAGCTGTAAGACAGTCTTGGGATAATAGCATGGGTGGGAAAACCAAGATATTAGTGACAAAGGAAGAAGCACACAGGTGTTTGTGCCTCTGCGTTCCTGGAGAAGGGAAGGGCAGTGACCCCACAGGCTCATGCAGCAGTGTGGGGATGGCAGCGAAGGGCTTCTGGGCCCTCCTGGACCATCTCAGATCCTACCCCTGTTCTTCCCCATGGAGCGGGAGGTGACAGCTGCCAGCTTTAGGTGTGTACCCATGAGTCACAGCACCTGACAAACACAGATCATTTAAAGCAGAGTAAATGAGAAAGTTCCCCCTTTTTTGTTGCTCTTGGGACTAAATGACAAGAGGAATAGAGTGAGATTTCCCCAGGTGGACTTTTTTAATATCCAAAATGTTGTGTTTTATTTCGAGTCTCAAAAATGCTTGTACAGATGAGCCCATGTCTGGCATCCATCCATGGATGGGTTTGGCCTGGCCTGTTCGTGCTGCTGCTCTGCTAACACAAATCTCTAGCTGGTTTGTTTTACAAACAAAACAGGTTCTTAAACCAAAACAATGTGAGGGAGCCAGATTCTAACTGAGATGCAGCTGTACAAACCATGAAGGAAGCATTTGTGGCTGAGCCCTGTGGGATTCCTCAGCACCTTGGGAGCACAGGTAGAGGGACAAACACCAGCACAACCTCCCATCTCCCTCTGCAAAGTTGCTTTGATGTCCCTGTTAGAGGACAATCCTTACAACAAAAGTACCTCATAACAAGCAGGTTTAAAAGGAGACAAAATTCCTGCCTCTTGGTTCAATTTCCTGATTCTACAAACTGCTTCCAGCCCCCCCAGCCCCTCTCCCATCCTGAGCGATGCGTAAACACGCTCTGGATTACCACAGCATAGGAAATCCACCCCAGGAATTTCCTGCTCCTTGTATCCTGCTTGATAAAGGAAATGGTCTAAGAAAGTTTGGTCTGAGCAGAAGGAGAGAGCAGACCAGGAGAACAATCAGATGTGTTGAGAGCTGGCTGCGCCCCTCCCTTACTGCATGGAGAAGTTCAGGATGGGGCCATTGCCTTTGTTTTGCAGAGCCTGATCTACACAGAGCACCAGGGCTACAGGAAGCTGGGCAGTTTGCACAGATGCCCTTGAACCAGTTCAAACTGGTGTGAACAAATGCCTTTTTCCGGATTTAGCTGCCCCAGTGGAAGAAATTATCACACCAGCTGCCCGCTGCTGCTGCTGCCAGTGGTGCCTCCCCACTGGGAGCATCCCTTATCCACTCTGCTGAAAATGAGCTGGCAAAGTGCTCAGCAAATAGGGACAGGATGGATTGTGAAGCAAACCTTGGTCTTTGTGTCTCAGAGAAGAGTGCCCATGGGAGCAGCTCCCTGCCTGAGCAGCAGGAGCAGGAGCAGGGACAGGAGCACACCAACATGGTGCAGGATGGCCCTGGACAGATGTCACCTCATTGCTACAACAGGTGGATCTGTCACATCCCATAAAAAACCTGGGCCCTAATGATGAGATTTCACTCTCTTGCTTGCCCAGAATTGAAAGCAGATTAAACTGCCATAATGGCAACCCAGAGCCAGCCTACACCGTGCTGGTAGCAGGGCCACTGTGGGGACTTGCCTTGTAGACAGAGAAAATTGCCTCAGAGAGTGTGGGCCAGGACAATCCCAGGGTTAGTTGCCAATGTCCCCCTATAGTGGCTTGTAAACCTCCCTGGGGGACCATGAGCAGGACATGTAGGGTTATTGGAATTGTGTGCAGAACCACAGAATGGTTTGGGCTGAAAGAACCTTAGAGCTCATCTTGTCCCAGCCCCTGCCATGGCAGGGACACCTTCCACTATCCCAGATTTCCCCAAGCCCTGTCCAACCTGGCCTGGGAAACTTCCAGGGATCCAGGGGCAGCCACAGCTTGGCTCTAACACAGAAATGCAGGTGCAGAAGCAACATCCCTGTGTGGGAGGTAAGAGGACTTGGTGGTGTAGGAGATACCACAAGGTTTATTCTCAAAACCCAGGTATTTAAAAATACCTCCTGTTGCATGAACAGAGAGCTTTCTCTTTCCATTCACTGCCAGCCTGGTTCCTTGCCCTCGTGCTGCCTGCTCTACTGCCAGCACTGCTGGGGCTCCCAGCCCTGCAGCTCCAGTGGCACAGTCCTGGTTCCAAGGGCATGGCTCCACCCTGCACTGCTGAGTAGCATCATGTGCAGCCTGCCTGTGCTCCAGGACTGGGGCAGGCTGAGGCCACACTGTCCTGGCTGCCTGTTGTGAAGACCTGCAGATACAGGCTCAATAGTCCAGAAACTGGGGCTGGAGGAGGAAGCTCTTAATCCTGAAGGGAATGGATGCTTTGTGTGCACATCTGAAAGTAAAAACAAGGTGTTAGTGACACTGGCAAAGGCTGGACATAATCATACAACCACAGAATCACAGAATACCCTGAGCTGGGAGGGACCCCTAAGGACCATCAAGTACAACTCCTGTCCCTGCACAGACACCCCAACAATCCCACCCTGTGCCTGGGACTGTTGTGTAAATGCTTCCTGAACTCAGACACATTTGGTCCTGTAGCCACTGTCCCCTGGGACCTTGTTCCACTGTTCAACCATGCTCCGGGTGAAAAACCTTTTCCTGGAGTCCAACCTGAACTTCCCATGACACAGCTCCAGCCATTCCCTCAGCTCCTGTCCCTGGTCACACGGAGCAGGTACTGGAGCTGGCCCTGTGCTGCCCCTTTAGGAGGATGTTGAAAACCAAGAGAGCTCTGCCCTCAGTCTCCTCTTTTCCAGCTGAACCAAGTGCCCTCAGCTGCTCCTCCTCACACGGCTTCCCCTCCAGACCCTTCCCCATCCTCGTGACCTCCTCTGGACACTCTCTAATGGTTTAATGTCTGTTTTATACTGTGGTGCCCAAAGCTGCCTGCAGGACTAGAGATGAGGCAGAGCAGAGCAGGACAATCCCCTCCTGGCCCAGCTGAGGATGCTGGACCTGGTATCCCCAGGACACAGTTGGTCTCTCTAACAGAAATGATTCTGTGACACATCACACTGTGCCAACAGCTTCTCCAGCTGGACTGGAAAGAGCTGAGGAGAAGTGGTGCCTTCCCTCCAGCACAAAGAACTCCTTTGTGCCGTGGCCTCCTCTGCCACAGGCCTCGCTTTGCCAGGGTCACCTCCCCATGCAGTCCCCCAGCCCCTGGTGCCCTGCTGGCCCTGGTACCTTGCAGCTCCTGCTCCCAAGCCTGCAGTCTCTCCTGGGCCTGCCTGTTCCCAGCGGCTGCCGACTGCCGGTAGTGCCTCAGTGCTTCTGCCAGGCTCTGCTGCACTCCCAGGCCCTGCTCGTAGCAAACGCCCACGTGGAACCTGCTCTGGGCATCCTGGCACAGCCACCAGCACAGGAGAGCAAACACAGAGTCTTTAGCACCTTCTTCAGAGTTTACTGCTCTGTCTTTGGTTGCTTTGTTAAGTTTACTGCTCCGTCCCCCAGTCTGGCTCTTAGTCCCCTGGAGAGAAGCAGAATCTCTGGCTCTGCTCCTTCCAATCCCTTTCCAATTAAATTCACTGATTTCCCTTCAACACCCAGGGCTATGGCAGGGCAACAAAGGAGCAGCTGGCTCTGCAGAGCATCCCAGTTGTCTCAGAGGTCAGAGCTGAGGTGTCCTGGGCAGCATCACATCCTGATCCCACCCAAACTCTGAGCACACCCGGAGACTGCCTTAAGAGAGGTCAAGCCCAAGTCTTGGAAAAACATCACAAGTGGCACAGAGGAACTTGCTGCCAAGGGTTGGGAAATTCCCCTTTAACACAGGAGTGCAGCACTCTCCTGCTCAGCCCCACCTCATTCTAGTCCAGAAGAAATGTCAGGCAGCAGAAATGAAGTAAATGAAGCAAATATGCACTAGAGAAAAAGCACCTGAACCACTCAGACTTATGTAACTTCTGGGAATGAACTGGAAAGCAAAGGTTGGCACTGCAGTGAAGCCAAATCCAAACCCAGGACATGTTTATGTGTCAGCTGCGCACTTTGAGATCCAATGGGAGGCAAAGGGTCTCAGGGATCAGGAAAGCAAGATGACACTCCTGAAGACATGAAAAAGACTGCACAGATTCATGGATGGTCACACAGACCTTTCCAGAAACAAAATCAGCAGCACAACCTGAAGACTGTGACTGCCAGAAGCATGATCTAAACGAGGCTTTGCAAAAAGGAAAAAAAAAAGTAGGAAGATAAAGAAAAAAAAAAAACCAAAAAAAACCCCCAAGTAAGTAGCAAGTTTTAATAAAGCCACCAGAAAGGAACATATTGCAAGTATTGCTGTCTGGGATGTAGCTGGTAGAGGCAAGTGAAGAACTCAAGTGAGTGGGTGCTTTGCAAAATGTTGCAAGTCTCAGTTTATGACAGCAATAAACTCCATTGGAGATGAGATAAACACGTTGAAGGATTGGCACTTCAACTGTGACAAGAGATAGGGTTCAATCAGGAGAGATGCAGCACCATCTCTGCCAGGATGAACATCTCAGAGCAAGCCTGCAGCCAGGGAAGATCCCCAAATTAACAGGGCAGAAGTGACTGAGACACCTCTGGAAATGAGAAACAGAACTCTTTAGGGGTTTATAGGGGTTTATATTGTGTGGCTGCATGTAGGAAATCAGGAGGATAAAAAGTGGGAAACAAAGTAGAGCACGGTTCTGGTGTTGGAAAAACACTTGTCAGAGTTCCCAGCTTGGCTCTAGCAGAGAGAACAACCACAGAAATGCTGAATCCATGACTTTTTGTGTTCTTTTCCTTTTTCTGTACTTGCTTCATCCATACCCAGAGTTCCTTCAGCCAACTAAACATAAATTCCAGCTCCAGGGTGATGGGAAGTTAACCTGCCCATGGAGCTCTTCTCCCAGGAGAATGGGGACATGCCAGGGAGCCCAGGATCAGCCTGCCCTCAAGACTGAGGCTCTGGGGCATCCACTGAGCAGCACAAATGGGGAAGGATGCTTGGGGTCTGAGAACTCTGACCAAAACATGCCAGGGGTGCACCTGAGGACCTGCAGTTACCTGACAGATTTGGTGTTATTAACCAGTAAATGCCAGTCATCTATTTAATGGGATAACTCAGTGTGATACTGTTCAGCATAAACCTCTGACTCCAGGCTGGAAAAAACAAGCTAAGGATGAAGCTTAGGAGAGATCTTTAGCAGAGTTAGAACTAAATACAGTGTACTGTGATGTCTGGGCTACTGTGGCAAGCCAGGCCTTGTCCCACCAGACTGAGAGTGTCTCCATGCTGCAATTAGGGTGAAAACCCAAGTGGGAAAGTTTACAATGATGTTATTCCATCCAAAATGGCCAAACTTACTATGAAGAGTTAATTAAAGAAGATCTCACACAACTAAGGAGTGGGCAACACAAAAAGGAAACAGTATTGTTAATAATGCAACGTAGTGCTGACAGCAAGAAATGTGGGAATCACACTGAGACAGCTCCCTGAGACCATCTCATCACTGCTCAGTGCCAGGCAAAGGGCAAGCAGGGCTAAGAATTATTGGAAGGGAATGCCGAACAAAGCAGAGGAGCTCATTATGTGAGATCCATAGCATACCTCCATCCTGAGCCCACTTTTAGTCTGAGCATCTTAAAATGGTCAAAGGAGAATTAGAAAAATAGGCAGAAGACTGACAAGCAAAGTGGAACAGCTTAACTACATGGAGACACAAACTAAACCAGCACTCTGCAGCCTGCAAAAGGAATGACTCAGAAAGGACACACTAAAGGGCACCACAACCACAACTATTAGCCAGCAGAACAGGCAATAGCTATTCATTATTTTCCATTGCACAAAAGCTGTGGGAACTGAAGTTAAAATGAACAAGATCTTCAGAAAAAAAAAAAAAAAAACAACAAACCCTGGCCATTACAATGCAGCTGAAAACAAGGGGACAATGGAAAGAAACAGAACTGTGGGATGAAGAAACCTGGCTGCAAGACATGGGATCCACAGTCCTGCTCCTCTAAAGGTTGGTGGGGGTTCAGGTTCATGCTGTACACTGTGGCACTTCCCTTCAAGAAAGAGAAGCCTGGACCACTCAGGGAAAGTGAAAGCAAGAAGATTCTTGGGGATCTAATATGGTCTGAGAAGAGAAACAGCAACAATGGGGGAAGACTGAACAGAGATTCAAGTATTTAAGTATGTTACAGGTGCCTGAATTAAAAAATAAATCCAGAAATAGTCTTTTCATGCTCTCTATAAAAGGAGAGAAACAATGGGCCAATTCTGAAGAACAGATTTGAGATAAACATAATGTTCTCCCAGTGATGCAGTAGTGAAAGCTTTTGACTGAAGAGGGTGTAGGTGCTCCATAATGGGAAAGCTGAACAATCCTGGAAGCTGGATACAGGCACTGGTGCTGTAGGAACTCCTCCAGCCCAACAGGGCTGTATCTGCAGGCTCTGTGCCCAGGGCCCATGTCCTCTCCAAGAGGCACCAAGGCTCACACTAGGCAGTAAAATCCTGACACTCCCATTTCCAGGAAAACCTGAAATCCTGCACCTGCAGATCCCAAGCTGAGGACAATCCTGGCAGGATCACTTACCCCACTGTTTGCTGCCTGCAGCAGGTACTTCAGACCTCTCTTCTCCTGGGGCTGCAGCCCCCTCATGTAGAACACTCCAAGATAAGCCTGTGCCTGCAACAAAACCACACGGTCCAGATCAGCCAGGATTTGAATTATTTGTTTTTTTTTTGACTGGTTTTTCAAGCTGCTCAAATGCTGGGGTTACTGTGGCAGTGTGGTGAGGACCCTGCCTGGACAGGGGCTCTCTAGAGAGGCAGGGCTGCCCTAAGAAAAATCAGCATGACATGGTAACCACAAAGAAATTGCATTTGAGACCTAAAGTATCATTTCAAACTGGCTGTGGGAGTCAGAGCCAGGGAATGGCTCCCACCTGTGTGCTGTCCCCAAGATCCAGCAGAGGCACCCCCTGAGCTCCAGGAGGCAGAGGCACTGCCAGCCTGGCATTCCCAGGATGAGATGGCACATGCCTAAATGCATCTCCTGCAGTGGGAAAGGAGGGCAGGAGACACAGATGAGTCATCTCAGAAAGTCACAGATACAAAATGAGGATCTGTTCTTGCTTCAAGCACTGCAAGTTCCTCCAGCAAGCGACTTGTACTCTTGGAATTGAGAGGAGATGAAAACTGTGTTTTCACAGCTCTCCCAAGCCGAAGGTTTAATGTAGGAGCCCCATTAACAACAGACAACCAACATGTGGCACAGTGGCCCTGTCTGCAGGCGGGACTGTCTCCCAAACACTGCCAGGAATACCAACAGAGAATCAGAGAATGGTTTGGGTCAGAAGGGACCTTAAAGCTCCTCTAGTTCCAACCCCTCTGCTGTGAGCAAACACAAAGACATCGGAAGGTTTTTCCTTCCAGTGCCACAGACGCTGTTTGCTGGGATGTGGCTCCAACCCTTCAGAGCTCTCTCCTCTGACCTGTGCACACCAACCTCTGTGATCCCAGCCCCTGCTGCTTGCTCCAGGAGTGTCACAGCCTTGTGCTGCCTGTCCCAGGGGCTGCCAGGGCCGTGCTGGAGCAGGAACCTGGCGTAGCGGTACTGGGCCATGGGGTGATGGCTGCTGGCTGCCTGGGAATAATAAAAACCTGCCTGAGAGAAAGAGACAAACTCAGGTAATGCATGCCCTGAATGTAACATGGCTCCCTTCAAGCTTAACCTCTCTGTCTAGACCCATCAGAAGCTGCATCCCTTCCCAGAGCCCTCCCACACCAGAACTGGGTTAGGTGACAGTGGACTGTGACCAGCCCAGAGCTCTGGAACCACCCTGCCTTGCTCCACTCAAACTCCCCAAGCTGAAGGGGGTGGCACTGGGCCAGCCATGACTCAAACCAAGCTGCCTTTGCAGCTCTTCCCAGCTCCAGCAGCTGCTGGCCAGCTTGCACTAGGTGGCAGGCTGCAGTTGCAGGAGCCAAACTGGAGATCTGAGAAGCTCTGAGATGTGCAGTGGTGTTTTAAATACAGCAACATGACAGGTTTCTCCTTGGAACCCTGCTGGGTGCTGGTAGCACAGTCTTGAGCACCCGGAGAACCCTCAGAAGCTGAGGGAAAGGGATCTCAGAGCACCTCTCTGAGGCGACTGATGACACTGAAAGCAGCTCTGCAAAGTTGCAATTTTTATTATTTCCAGGATTTTCTCTGAGTCTTCAGAGCCTGGGCACTGCCAGGGAACAGGCTCCCCAGGGAACAGGCACGGCCCCAAGGCTGCCAGGAGTGTTTGGACAACACCCCCAGGGATGCAGGGTGGGATTGTTGGGATGGTGTGCAGGTCCAGGAGCTGGATCAAAGATCCCTGTGGCTTCCCTCCAGCTCAGGATATCCCATGACTTTCCCACCCACACAAAAGGAACGAAGCTCCAAGCACCCAGCACAGATCCCTCTGCTGATGTGTGCTGCCCACACCCAACTCCCAGGTCCTGGATACCTTTTCCAAGTCCTTTTCTGTGCCCCTGCCATGCTCGTAGCACAGCCCCACGTTGAACTGGGCTTTGCTGTAGCCTCGATCTGCTGCCAGTTTGAAGCAGGTGAAGGCCACCCGGCAGTGCCCCGCCCTCATGCTCTCGATGCCTGAGGAAAACACAGCCTAAAACCACGGAAAAAAGGGAAAAGCACCTGGCCACAACCCAGCCTCCAATGCAGCAACCTCCCCCACAGCCACTGGGCCTTCCTTGGCTCATGCCAAGTGCTCTGGGCCACTTCCAGCTGGCTCACCAACCCTCACTCCACAGTTTCCCAAAGAAAAATGGCAACGCTGCATTTTAGGGATTTTTTCTGGGCTCATGGCAGAGAGGGATCACAGGCTAACACAATGTATGGCTCAGAAACAACTTGCTTTTCAGTGCTGCAACTAGTGGTGTATATAGGGCAGGGACTTTTCTTAGCTCATTGCATCTTCCTTCTGCTTTTCTTAGAGTTGCAATCCTGCAATTGCTTTTTCAGCTTGCCAGGAAAACTGTGAGCTCAGACAACAAAAGAAGGATACGAGGATATGACATCTTGTGTTGCAAAAAAGACAAAGATGGCTTAATTTCCAACTACAGATGTCAGGACAACCGTGAAGGCTTCAAGCAAGCCTGGATTGAAATATGCTGAGAATAAATCAGGTGGCACGATGGGACAAAGGGCAATAAATCTATCCAAGCACAGTTAAAATTGCTGAAAGGAGGCTTCAGCTTGGGTATTTGCCATCCCTGCCTTCTCACAAGACCTGCAACCATTTGGAGGTCCTCCAAAATGAGAAACCTGTGGTTTAAGGGCAAAACAAAACCAACTCCACATTACCAAGGATATTCAAGGCAATGGAAATATCAATTCGGAAAATCTGCTGCAATTGGAAAGCGGCTTCCTCTAAGTGCCCTCGCTGAGCTGGGTCACCCTGAGGAGTCAGAGAAAAAAAGCTATTAAAGACAGCTAAATCGTATCAAGCCTAGAAGAGATTCTTGCTTGGAAACCAAGCAGTGAGACCAGTTTGTACGGTAGTTCAGTCATCAGGAGGGTGAGGTCATGTGCCCACACAAAAACCTCCCTGTCCTCCACAGCCACCTCGCTGGGGAAGCTGCATGGACAGGCATCAGCAGACCTTTCAGAATTCAGCAAATAACCTGATCCTACTCAGAGCAGTCTGCAGGTCCTCCCCAGGGGCAGCACCCAGGGAATGGCTAGAGCTGGGCCAGCAGGCTCAGACTGGATTTTGGAAGAAGTTTCTTCCTCTAGATGGTGCTGGGGCACTGAACAGGCTCCCCAAAGCTGCCAGAGTTCCAGGAGCAGCATTTCAACACTGCTGCCAGGGATGAACAGGGAGGGATTGCTGGGGTATCAATGGAGCTGGACTCATGGTCCTTGTGGATCCCCTCCAAACGAGGATATTCCATGATTCTAAGATAACTCCCCTCTCCAAAATTAACATTACCCCTTGTTCCCTCCCTCACATATTGCCCAGAGCAGAGTCCCTGCCAAAACATCCTCACAACCTTTGTACCTGCTTGACCCAATTCCAGCTGAGCTCCCTCCCAGCTGGACTGAGCACTGCCCAGTGCTGCTGAAACCCTGCAGGGCACAGGGTTGTGGGAGGTTATGGGAAGGGGCTAAGCCCTGCCCAGCTCCACACCATGAGTGGCAGCACACAGGGAATGGGGAGAATGCTCCTTGGCACCCACAGCTCCACTGCTGAGCTGGGGCTACTCCCAAGAGACCCCCAAGCTGCTCCATGACCCAGCTCCAGGCTCTTCCTCCAGCCCTGCACCTCCCAGGATGGGGAGATCCACGCTCACCCCCACAGCAGATCAAGCAAATTCCTCCTTGGTGCCTTTTGCAGGAACTCACTCTGCTAAAAACTGAATTTACTTCACTCTGCTAAAAGCTGAATTTACCTCCTCTCTGCTCACAGTGTCCTTGAGCGATTGCTCAGCCAAGCAATTTTTTTAAAAAGGGAATTATCTGCATCTAAGATGTGAATTGCAAAAAATAGGCAGGTTTAATCACAACAAGAACAATAATATAATTTATGGCCTTGTGACTCTTGAGCTGATGCACTCTCTTCAAGCCCCAAGTGCTTCCCTCTTTACCAGACAAGAGCCAGCCCTGATTTGCAGCATTTGGAGTGACACCACCTTCTCCAGTCATGGGTTGTCTGGTAAACACCAAAATAGCAACAGCATGTAATCACCTAGTGAAAGATTGCATCAAAATGCAAATCCACAGCAACACATGGGTGCTGCTGAATTTATTTTTTTGTTTGGTTGCTTGGTTTGGTGTTTCTCACCATTTTCATTCAGTGCTTCCCTGCCAGAAGTGCTGTTACACAGATACCTCAAAGGATGTGGAAGGCAGTTTATAAATTTTGGAATTTTCTGGCTAAAGCAGAGGTCAGTATATTCTATCTCCTTTTTTTTTTTTTTTTTTTTCCTTGTGTGTGAGGGTTACTTAGGCTGTGCTTGGGGTAGCTCTGGGATGTGTTCCTGCAGGGAAGCTGCAGACAGAGGGGTGGAAAATGAAACCTTACCTTTGCATTGTGAAGAAGTGGCCCCACCCTGGAGCTCACAGGGATTTGGAATTCACCTGCATGAAAAAAAATCCAACAAAAAAGTGATGTTTAGCAGTGCTGCATCTTTGCCTCTTCTCATCCTCTCTACTGCATAGCTTTTTCCTAAAGTTCTGATCTCTCATCCAGTCAGGGACATTAGGAACAGGAGGAATCCCAATCAATCTGACCTCTGGAGCAAAAAAGCAAGCTCTGGAATCCAGCCCTGTGTGGCTGCAGCTCCTCCAGACAGGCCCCTGGCATTATTCTGAAGACCCCAGAAGTAGAGGATCTCCTGCTTCTCCTAAATGTTCCAGTAACTTGTAATCACTGCTTTAAACCCCTGTGCTTCATTTCAAATTAAAGTACTTCTACTCTGGGTTCCTGCTCCCAGGCACTGGTTCTTCTAGGTTTTTTTCTTCTTTACTAAAAAGCCAATTCCTCCTTTTGAAAGTCCTGACACCACTAATCAGCCCCTCTTGATTCCTGTCTGTGATTCTAAAAAGACTGCACCATTCATGTCTTTCAACTGCAGCACTTTTCTGCCAGCCTTGGTTAGTTTTATGACATTTTGCTACTATTCCTGAATTTCCAACAAGGGTTACTGAGGTGCAGTCCCTCTCAGCAGTGTCACAGGAGGGGTGACATTGCCCCCTCATGCCTGGATCAGAACTGCTGCAGCTCCCAGCTTGCCCAGGGCATCCCACCCAGCCCTCAGCTGAGCTGCTGCTCCTCTCCAGCTCCTTCTCCAGGTCATTTCTTGGCAGGGTACAGCTCTGCTTCTGCCAGGGCATGATCAGCCCTCTCAGGTCCACTGGGACAGCCACTCTGTGACCAGTTTCATTCAGAATTATCTGACAGAGCATCTCCAGCCACCTTGCTCAGAGCAGGATTGTGCTGGCAGTGCTTACAGTGGCATTTACTGTGAGAGGACAATGACCTCCACAAAGATGACAGCCTGAGGCCAAGGATTTTTTAACCTGGATCACCACAAGCAGCTGGATCCCAGTGAACATTTTACTCCAGGTGCTGGAGCCTGGATCACTTTGAGCCAGAGCTGTGCCCTCCCTGTGTTCCTTCTCAAGCTGTGTGAGAGCCAACACAAGTGAAAAAATATCATTTTAGGGCCTGATTCCTCAACTCCTGGCACTGTTTGGCTCCATGAGAAGCAGGAGTGCAGCTCCTTGCACTGTGCCACAGCATGCCCAGACAAACAATCCCTCCCTCCCCCCCAGCTGTATTCAAATGTGTTATCTGGACAGGCCCCACTCACCCAACAAGCAAGATCACTGTGGCAAACATGATTCCTATGCAGCATTCCACCAAAAGTGGTGTAATCTGTGAATTTATTAGCTGTTTTCTGTTTCTTTGCAGAGCAGGCATCAAATTATCTGGTATTTCTCACTGTAAGGCTCTATCGTGTATCTCCCTTGTGATGTAATTTGGGATTTTGCCACACAAACAACTGCAAATCCCATGGAAGAAAAAATGGTCTGTATTAAGAATTTTCCCACTACTTGTTTAAACAGCATTAGTACATCCACACTTTCAAGAAACTGTACATTTTGCATAGATGTCTACTCCTAAATCAGAGACTCCTTGTTTACTGTGAAAATGTTGTAATTTGGACAAACCACTGAACCACGAAAAATAAACAACCACTGATTCTGAATTCTCTCAACCTGCAAAGCACCTTGTGCCCTTCTACCATAGGAAACCCCTCCTCACTCAAATCTCCACAGATCAGGGATCCCAATCCCAGAGAAGAGCTGGAAAAAAGCACAGGGACCAACAGATCCTGACATCCAGTCCCAGCTCCTGAAGGATCAGAGAGCCCCAGCATGGTTTGGGTTGGAAGGGAACTCACCTAGTGCAACCCCTGCCATGGCAGGGACACCTTCCACCATCCCAGGCTGCTCCAAGCCCCATCCAACCTGGCTTTGGACATTTCCAGGGATCCAGGGGCAGCCCCAGCTTCTCCGGGAATTCCCTCAGAATCACCTTTGAGGCTGGGCAAGCTAAATTATTCTTCAGCTTATGTTTAAAAGATGGAACTATCACAGCTGGAATTTTCTGTACAACTTTATTTCTACTTCTTCAAACCCAAGCTACAATGCAAACATGACTGCACGTCCTTTTTTTCCAGGCAGTCTTGAAGCTTTCAGTGCTCTGGGTGCCCAATGCTCACATCTCCAGCAGTTAATAAATATTTTTTGTCTCTCTTCACTGTTCATCCTGGACTAATCAAGTGTTGCTCACAGCTAGCTCCAAATGAGGAATTAATAATCTTCTCCTAGACAGCCTAGATTGCTCATCCCAAAACATCCACGAGAACGAAGTCACAACAAGAGCTGGACAAAATCCAGCATTTCTGCCTCGTGGAAAATTTCACTGTTTCCAATTGGTTTCATTGTGCTTTGAAATGAAAACACACTTTTGCAATGTCTGTAATCTCAGAATTGAAATAACGAATTTTACAGTTCTGCCAGGGGTAAAATACAACTCCCCAGGGCATCATTCAGCTGCTGTAACACTGAGACTGGCTGTAATCACCTGCTTGCTCACTCTGTGCCTTTAACTTCCAGCAAAAAGCCTCTAAGTGAGGCAGGAATTGCATGGAAAAAACAAGATGTGAACACAGAGCTGAGGACCTGCTGTAGCAATATCCAGAATGCTATTTAAAGCAAGTTTTAAGTTGATTTCCTGATGTTTTCTTTTTAAACAAGGATTTTGATCCAATAAAACTGGAATGGCTCTTGTGGAAAGCTGAGATGTTTGGATCCACCCCACAGATCTTTGCCACAACAACAGCAGATTGTCACTGCACAGGGAGACCAGCACCAGCAAGTGTGGAAATGAACTGAAGCACCCAGAGAAAGGGGAAGGACATGGAATTCTCTCCAGAAGATCCCTTGCCATTGCTGGATGTACATTCTGCTGCACCCTGAGCTCTGCTCTCTCATGGCAAGGCTCTGCTACCAGATTCCCCTCCATCATCTGCCAGGCGTGTGTCCTTCCCTTCCATCTGTTCTCCCCAGCTTCCTGTTGCATCCTCATTTTGCCAGCCTCACCCTCTTTCAGTAGCTAAACACCAGGGGAAAAAAGAAAATCCTGTACCTCAGGCAGGTTTTTCTGTAGAAAGCAAAATGTAGTGAAAGAAAGGGATCATCAAGCTTTGCTTTCCACGGGAAGATTCCCAGGACTTCTCACATGACAAAACCCTGCATTTTTTCAGGCTCTTCAGTGCAGATTACTAAACCTCTTCTTCCCTGACTTTCCTCC
Organism: Cinclus cinclus; assembly: GCF_963662255.1. Classification (NCBI taxonomy): domain Eukaryota; kingdom Metazoa; phylum Chordata; class Aves; order Passeriformes; family Cinclidae; genus Cinclus; species Cinclus cinclus. Next base: position 2,735,441 of record NC_085059.1, read on the forward strand.
ATAAATTCCCACAAAATGGATGCACAACATAATGTGGAATGTAACCCGAGGACTTACATACTGGAGCAAAATCAAATTATTTCTGACATATATTATCTCTGACAAGTGACAGTTGGAGATGCTTGGGAAGAAAGGGTGAGGAGCAGGGATTATAAAGTCACGCTCTCCCTGGCAGAACTTTCCAGCAATCAGCTGTTCTGTGATCTGAGCAGGAGGCTTGGCTGGACCAATTAAGTCTCATTTCAAAGTGTAATTTTACCTAATCACTTCTTGGAACCCATTTGTACTTCTGGCCCATAGCAGCGAGTTCCACAATTTACCTGGGCACTGGCCAAACACAAAATGCCTTTTGCTTTTTTCCAAACTTGCTACCTGACCCTTCTGTGCTTCCTTCTGATATTAGGATTATGAAAAAAGCTGTCCCTATTCTGTTTCACTCAACACTTTTAGTTTCACAGAGCACCAGCACATTCTCTGCCACTTCTTTTTTTTTTTTTTTTTTTTTTAGCTGAAGAGTCAGCCTGTGTTTGGATGTAACTGTCTCCTTGTCATATTTTCTCTGCATTTTTGTCCCTGTTTTTCAGGCACTGTCTTTTCCTTAAGTGTTCAAGACGTGGCTGCATCCCAGACTCACATGAACCCACAGCACTGCCTTGTCCTCAGCTCCTTCCTTCACCATAATTAACATTTAATTGGCCTCACTGCTGCCGAGCACTGACTTAACCTTATCAAAAGCACATCCACAGTGACTTTAAATGTTCCCTCTGCAAGACAATTATTAATTTGACACTCCTCACTCTGCCTGTGTATTTACAGCCACACTCCCCTGTGCACACTCCTTTAACCCACCTGGGGATTACCCTGGCTTTAGTTCTTATGCAATCTTTGCCTGAGACTTTCAGATTTAACTGTCCTGAGGAATTTTGTACCATTTGCTGCTTCTGCTGCCTTGTCCATCATCTTTTTTGTTTTCCCCAAATCACTGCTGACTGTGCTGAACAGGACAGGTTTAACAAAGGATGGGGGAATCCTACAGTAATGGCTCTCCACTGTGAAAACTTTCTTGTGCTTTAAGAAGTTACCAGCCCAAGAGGAGCCCTCTCCATGTACCCTCACATCAGCTTTAATTCTTTAGATAGCTTTGGCTCAGGGTCCTGTCTGGATGATTTTCGGAAAGCTAAAAGCTGGATTATCTTGCTCCACATGCCCGTTGGCTTCTCCAAAGAAGTCTTAATAGATTTGCAACTCTCTCAAGTCTCTGCAAGGGAGCAAGCTGGCCTGAGAAATGGCTTCCTAAATCCTTCCAAGACCTTTGATACAGCCCACTCATCCCAGCATCTGACACCTCTGTCCTGTAGCAGTTTCTATCAAAGTAGAATCACCTTTTTTTGCAGTTCTGTGCCTCAAGCCAACACCCACCCACCCCTTTTTAAAAGCCAAGCTGTGCAATCTGTCAGTGCTCACCCCCCTGGCCACAGAGCAGGTTTGAGCATGGGATTACAGATGATCCTTGGAGGCTCAGTGATCTCCCAGCTTCTGAAGAACAGCTGAACAAAGACCACATGGCCTTAGTGACTTGTCACTGTTCAATTTATCAGTTTGCCCAAAAGCTCTTCCTGTTGACTCTCAGCAGGAGTTGTTTGTCAGACACACATTCACTCCAGGATGTTCAGCTGTGCCAACTGCAGGCATTACTGTCTCCCCTTCTTCCCACCACTCCTCCCAGAGGTCCATGTCCAGTCACCTGCCAGTGCTCGAGTGCTTCTTAATATGCTCCAGGCTAAAGCAGATGGGTTAAACAGTCTAATTGGCAGTTTAGGTAAATTAACCTGGCTGTTTTCCTGGAGTTAATTAGGAGACATGGAAACAAAATGCTCCATTTGCCAACTGATGGGAATGGTAACCTCTGGCAGGAGAAGGTTTGATAAACAGTGATAGGCAGTAGCTGAAATCAGCACAGAAGGAAGCCAAAATTCTGAAGAAAGCAAAAAATGGCCAGCAGCTCTGACCTTTTTTGCAGCACCTTCATTATGTAAATTCCTCCCTGTGAAGGTGCTGAGGCTGTGGCACAGAGAAGCTGTGGCTGCCTCTGAACCCCTGGAAGTGTCCAAGGCCAGGTTGGACAGGGCCTGGAGCAGCCTGGGACAGCAGAAGGTATTCCTGCCATGGCAGGGAACAAGAAGAGATTCAAGTTCCCTTCCAACCCAAACCAGGCTGTGATCCTGTGATTTAGCCAAAAGCCGGGGCTGGTTTCCTGATGTGCCTCTTCTACCACTACTGAATGCTGTCCCCTTGCTACCTGTTTCAGCAGGCCTCCAGCTCCCAACAACTTCCCTGAGGCCATTATCAGTGCTTCTGTATCTCTTGAGCTGTAGGCCTCATGTGATCTTCCCTGGTGTGACTTTAAATTCCCTATGTAGGACAAGTTTTCCTGGGCAAGACTTCAATTTTGTTGGAGTCTATCTTTCTATTTTTATAAAACTCATTTTAATAATGTCTTTGATACCTCCTTCCACTGTCTTATCTATGGCAGAAGAGCTCAGAAACGCATCCTCATCTTGCAGGAAGGGAATAATTCCTTCAGTTTCACACCATGTACACCAGATCAATGGTGCAGCATCCTCCTGAATCCTTCTGGCTGCAAACATCTGTCCACAATAAAAGAACAGGACTGGGTGCTGCAATCAGTCTGCTAAGGCAGAGCAGTGTTGGCAAAACTATTGTTACCTGCAGTTAGAGCACAGCCTTGCCTCTGCCTCCAGGAGGTTTTTTCCTCTTGTGTCTGGACTCTGATTCATCTCTCTGAAATTCTGCCCTTCCACTCTCACCTGGCTCCCCAAGTGTCAATAAATGGCTACACACACTCCTTGGCTCCGAGCTTGCCTTGGAGTAGCTGCCAGGTCCTTGTGCCACAAGGATCCTGCCCCGCAGCACATGGCACGTACCTGCTTCTGCCCAGGGCTGGCTCTCTCCTCGCCCCGAGGGTATGCCTGAGGAGGAATTCTCTGCTACAGCCTCTGGACTTGCTTTCTGCAGGATCTGGGAGCCCAGCTGCTCGCCAGGAGAGCTGGTTGAGGTTTCAGCCACTGTAACACAGAGCACAAAGAGTGTGTCCGCTCCAGGCGACAACAGCGGTCGGTGCGTGTTCTCAGCGCCCTCTGAGCACACCGACAAGCAGGGGGGAAAGTTCGTGCGGCAGAATCCAGAACGGAAAACAAAGGTAAGGGCACACAGAGCGGGCATTGCACCAACTCGTTAAGATGCAGAGATTCTCCTGACACTCTCCCAGGCCCCAGAGCGGCTGTCGGCCTCTCCCAGCCTCACTCGCCACACACCACCAGGCACAAATCCCACTCGGCAGTCCCCGCCGCCCTCCCCGGATCACAGCCTCTGACCTGCGGGCCGGGAGGGCAGCGAGGATCGCCAGGGAAGCCTTCGCTCTGTCCGGGAGTCCGGCAGCGACCGGAGCCACGCGATCTGCCTGAGCAGCTGCAGCAGCAGCGCGCCCACAGCGCCCTGAGGAGAGCGGACACCGTGAGGGGAATGCCCCGCTCCCCCCGGCCCCGCTCGGGGATCGCCCCGGCGCTGCTCCTCACCCAGGTGACGGCGTCCCGCACGGAATAGCGGGGCACCAGGCCGGGCAGCGCCTGCCGCCGTCCTCCTCCTCGCTCCGGGCCATCCTGACACGCGGGCGCCCTGCAATAACAACCGCACGCACACGGGAGCCGTGAGGCCGCGCCGCCGGCCCGGGGAACACCCGAGGGATGAACACCCGAGGGATGAACACCCGAGCCGAGCCGCACTCACCGCTCGGGGCTGTGCCCCCGGCCGCCGCCCAGCCCCGGGGCACAGGCGGGGCGGGCGGGAGCGGGCGCGCAGCGGCCCCGGCCCAGCAGAAGCAGCAGTCGCCACATTCCGCCCGCCCCGCCGGCAACGCGCGGGGCATAGAGACGGGCGGGCACACAGGGGACAGCGGGGATTAGGGTGGCTAAAGGGAGGGCGGGCGGAGCGGCAGCACCGCTGCGGAGCGGGGAAAGAGCGGCACGGGCGGTATGGAGCAGGGATAGAGCGGCACGGGCGATATGGAGCGGGGACAGAGCGGCAGCAGCACCACAGAGCGCGGGTAGAGCGGCCCCGCCGCCATGGAGCGCGCGCACAGCGCCGCCCGCGCGGGAGGTCCCGTGAGGGCAAGGCCGGGCCTGAGGGCCTGCAACACTCTCCCTCAAAGAAAAAGCGATTTCAACTACAAAGGGTTTTAAAGGAACTCACAATGTGTGTAACCTTTGTTATAAATGAGAGACGGAAAGTCTGATATTCAGCAAAATTTAGATTGATTTATTGGATATAAGCAAACAAGCAGTGCTGGGAAACGTGATCAAACCTTGGTTTGCCGCCTATACTTACAGTATGGGCTCTCGTCATTTTTAACTTTGCCAGCTTAGCACTGGTGGTCGAAAAAACATCTGTAAAGTCTCTGGGTGATAGTCAGTCCCATAGATAATCATCTGGTCTTGGTAGATAAAAACTGGCAAAAATTGGAAATTCTGGTCTTTGTAGATAGGCAGCATTGATCAAACAAAGGCAGGAAGTCTGATTTTGCAAACTGGTAGTAGGTACAACTTATGTAGAAAACATTTCATAACAGGGGGATTTAAACCAGAATGATTTAGTCATGTATTTTCCTCTATCTAGTGTCCATGCTTCACTTCAGACCTTAGTACTCTGGTTTATACAAACCCCAATACTTTTTTGATTAACACAAATCTTTTCCATCAATTATCACACCTAGAATTTCCATGTCTGTTTTTAGTTGCTTTCCACAACCAGCCTGGTTCCCTCTTCCAACCAAAATAAATACATTTCTTAAGGAACACAGTATTTACTTCCCTCAGGAGCAAAGTATTTATTTTCCTAATCGACAGGAAGGGTGATTTTATCTGTGAAACAGCGGCTCACAAGCTCTACCTGATGTCCAGGTGTTCAAAGGACTTGTTGGTGGAGTCACCTTGCTAATGATGCTGACATTCCATAGTTAGCAATGTGTCCAGAGTGTAATAGGGAGTAAGAATGAAACAGGGTGCTGCCTTATTGTTGCAGAATGTGGAATAAATAAAAATTAAGGAAGGATGTTCTTTGGTGCTTGATCTTTGTATGCTTTCAAGCCATATCAACAAGAAAGGAGATTTAATTGCTGGAACAAATAGCACCTAACAAGCTCTAAGTGATGTCCAAGTGTTAGACAGACAAATTACTTGGAATTGCTGAGGTTTAGGGTGTTGCCTGGAAAGGCTGAGCTGGAACAGAGACCAGGCAGAGCAAAAGGAATAAAATCAGTATTTATTGAAAGGATCCACCTTGGGCAGTGCAAGAGCCCGGCCGGGGCTACACCCAAATCAAATCCAAGGTGGATCCCGGTCACGAGTTTTACACTTTTATAAGTTTTGGTTCATCTCCATATTGGGGTCCATTATCCAAGCACAGCCCCAGGCTGTGAAGTCTCAGCCCCCTGCCTTGCCCCCTTTCCCTCGCTGTTGTTTCTGCTCTTTGGGTACCAGTTGTCCTTGATTCTCCAGCTAGGAAGGAATTGTTTTCTCTGACTCCCCTGTGAAGAGAACTCACCAACACCTAACATGAATTTTCAGAGTTCCACGCTAAGCAGCAGAGATTCTGAAAAATATAAAAGCTAAAACCCAAGGCGTCAAGGGCTGGACAATTTTCAGTGATCTCAGACCCCAGGGAGATTGAGAAAGCTTGGCAAGAGGGATGTACCACTGATGGTAGGCACATGGCAGAATTTACAGACCACAGGATAAGGATGAAACTGATAAAGCCAACTCAGCAATGGGGCTGAAATCAGCTCAGAGTGGGTAGAAGGTAATTCCAGCAGGAGCAGGTCACAGCCACTGACCCATGTCCCAAGAAACCACTGACCCAAAAGAAGAGAAAGACTGAGCCTGGGACTAATTAGCACCAGAAGCGAGAGACTCATTAACCAACAGAAGATAGAATACTAATTAATATGAGAACTAAGTGACATGTAGCCAGTGAACACTGATGCCTTTGTTTGCTAAAGTGGGAAATGTAAATAAATCAAATCCCTCGACTCTGTATCAGCCTCTTGCACACGGGGTGGGGGGAAAGAACCTGTTTTGGGATAAAAGGAGGGTCCCTGGGGATCTGCTGGTGTTTGGGGTGGGGGATAACTCCTCCTTAGAAAACATGGATAGGGACACACTGACACACTCCAGGCGTCATACCCAGGTTGTTCCTGCAGCTTTGGGGAATCTGTGAGTGCTCCCTGAGCCCTGGGGTGACAAAATATAGGAGTGTTATCTATTATCCACACCTTAATAGTGGGGAGTGCTGAAGGATTCCTGTTATTGCATTATAAACTGAATAAAGTACCTTTTCCTTACCCAGAGCTGCACCCAACAGAGACCATGCCATGCCAGCCTGAGAAAAAACCAGCTTCATGTCCTCCTCACCCTGGTTTTCCACCAGGAGTAGGAATATTGCCCTGCTCATTCCAGCTGAACACTCTCATTTATTTCTTTGTTCCATAGGCGCAGAAATTCTTGGTAATTCCAGCAGTTGTCTCTCTTTCTGGAATGTGGTGTTTTCTGTGCTGGTAATTCCTGTTATGAGCTCAGAATTCTTGTTCAGTATTAGCTGTGGTTTATGCTTGAATGGCTGCAGGTTTAATTCCAGCTCTCCTTCATCAGCCTAACCACCTGCATTAAACTACCAAATTTCTCTTGGTGTTCCACAGCTTTTTATTTTGTTTTTGTTTTTGTTTTTGTTTTTGTTTTGTTTTGTTTTTGTAGTGTCATATGGGACACAAATCCTTTATCCTTTTCACCCCAGATTTGGTTTAATAGCGTAATTACAAAGTCATTTAGTTGCCTGTTTCACTAAATGTGTCTGTAATTGTCTCATGTTAGTAGACTGGTGTTTGCTAAGCTACTACAGTTTGTTTGGGGATGAAAATTACATGCAAAATAGAAATATCAGTATCTCCACTCTATAATCTTGCCTTAATTTTCTCGCTCATCAGGTTGATACCACTAATTAATGCTCCAAAAACGGAACCTGCATTTGTTGGTATTGGTTCATCCACGATCTTCTCAGCTGATCACTGAATTTTTAATGTTTTGGTCCTGGTTTGCTTTCAAGTCCCCAGCCAGGTGGTGAGGGATACTCTCTGTCTTTTCTGTGCCTGGCAAGGCATGAGCAGAGCTGCTCTGTTTGGATTCCTGTTGAGAGGATTCCCCAGGAGCTGCAGTGCTCATGGTGCAGTTGTGTGGTTGTGTCTGTGACACTGGAGAAGGAAAATCAAGGATGGATGGATGGTGAGGGGATGCTGAGAGATGAGGAAGCAGCTCTGCAGGGCAGAATCAAGTGGCCAAGGAGGCCAGTGGGATCCTGGGTGCTTTTCCAGCAGGTCAGAGAGGGATCCTGCCCCTGTGCCCAGCCCGGGGGACACCTCTGGGGTGCTGTGCCCAGCTCTGGGGACACCTCTGGGGTGCTGTGCCCAGCTCTGGATCCTCAGCACAGCAGGGACAGGAGATCCTGGAGCTGAGCAAGGGCTGGAGCATCTCCATGCCCAGGAAAGGCTGAGGGAGCTGGGGGGGCTCAGCCTGGGGAGGAGCCCCAGCTGAGAGGGGCCTGAGCCCTGGGTGTCCCTGGGTGTCCCTGTCTGTTCCTGGGTGTCCCTGTCTGTCCCAGTCTGTCCCTGGGTGTCCCTGTGTTCAGGGAGGGGCAGAGCAGTCCCAGGCTCTGCTCCAGGACCCAGCAATGGCACCAGAGGAAGGGGCAGGGGCTGAGCCCAGGAATTGTCCCTGCACAGGAGGCAGAACTGGTGCCCTGGGCAGTGCCCAGCCCTGAGCAGAGTGTGCAGAGAGGCTGTGGAGTGTCCCTCCCTGGGGATATTCCAGATATTCCTGTGCCCTGAGCTCTGGGATGGCCCTGCTGGAGCAGGGAGGTGGCACCAGGTGAGCTCTGCGGGGCATTTCCAGCCTGACCCATCCTGGCATTCCATGAAGGGGCCTGTCCTGAGCAAGACAAAGCTGAGCTGGCAAAGCTCTGAGCTGGGGGCTGCTGTGCAGGAACGTGGCTGAAGGAGGGAATGTTGAATAGAGAGTGGCTCAGGCTGAGACAGGAGAATGTTGAGTGTTCCACCTGAGGTTCTGCTGCTGGGCTTGCCCAGCTCAGCCAGTTTGTGTCCTTGCAGCTTGAAGGCAGAGTGGAAAGGACACTGAGGAGGAGGTGACCAGCTCTGAGGGGTTGCTGCAGGTGCAGTGTCTTGCTGCAGCTTCCCTGCCTGCTGGTGCTGGGATTTTGCTCTGTGCACCCAGGGGCGGTGGGGGAAGTGGCCAATGTCACTGCAGGGTCACAGCAATCAGGAGAGGATTCTGCTGACTGAGGAAGGGCAAACAGCATCTGCTCAGTGAAGAATTCTTCCCTGGGAGGGGGGTGAAGCTCTGGAGAAGCTGGGGCTGCCCCTAGACCCCTGGCAGTGTCCAAGGCCAGGCTGGACACTAGGGCTTGGAGCAGCCTGGGATGGTGGAAGGTGTCCCTGCCATGCTAGGGGTGGCACGGGATGAGCTTTGAAGTCCCTTCCAACCCAAACCATTCTGGGATTTTATAAGAAGTGTAAGAAGGATTGGACAATTCTAAAACATTCGATTTAACCTGACTATCTGGAGGGTGATGGGGAGCTTTCTCTGCACACTGTTTTAAGCAAGATGGTGATTTGGAACAGCCAGGATGGATTTTAAGGACAATTACACCAAAGGAACCTGATTGCCTCTGTGATGAGACTGGCTCAGAGCACAAGGGGAGAGCAGTGGGTGTTGTTTACTGGGCTCTGCCACACTGGGGCATTTACCATGGGGTAAATGACCTGTAAATTGGATGGAAGCCAGCCTGGATTGCTGGGCTCAGCTGCTGGTCAGCAGCAGGTTTGCAGCACACAGAGTGCACCAGAAGGGGCTGAGAAAACTCTGCTTGTTATCATGATAATTGTAGGAAAGTAAATACTTTGCTCCTAAGGGAAATAAATACTGCGCTCCTTAAGAAATATATTTATTTTGGTTGGAAGAGGGAACCAGGCTGGTTGTGGAAAGCAAGCTAAAAATAGACACGGAAGTTCTAGAAGGTTATACACATTGTGAGTTCTTTGAAAAACCTTTGTAGCTGAAATCACTTTTTCAGTCACTGGTTTGGACACTAATTAATGCCCATCCCCCATCAAAGTGCAGATAAAAATGAATGTATTTCTAAGGTTTTGATTATTTTTTGAGGCACATTTGGCATTGGAACTTTATTCTCTGGAGCTGGTTCCTCTTGTCTTGTAGTGGTCTCCTGCTAACTTAAAGTTTCATCTGCATTTTTGTTTTTCTGCATCTTGAGCAAAGTTCCTTACTGGACCACGTAAACTTTGATTGATGATAGTTGTTTTTTTAATCTAAACCCAGAAATTTACGGCCAAAAATCTCTCCATCCCCCTTTGACCAGATATACTTCAAACAGTGTAATTACAGGGGATATCTCGTTTCACAGCTCACAGACAAAGCAAATGTGTTTGTTTTACTTTATTAGATTTCTTATAATACATTCATACAAACCCAAATGTGCATATACACACTCCGTCAATACTGCCAACTGCAATTTATTAAGTTTTATAAATTTTTTCCACTAGGTCACTATGTTGTTAAACAGAGAGTGGAGGCAGGATCAATGCTAAAATGGGAAATTTCCAAGTAAACAATCTCAGCTTTCTCTTAATAAGTTTATATGGTATATTTTTGAGGAAGGCTAATTAATCACACGCCTGAGACCTCTCTTGGAGCAATTGTACTATAAGAAAAGAGAACAAAGATATTTGGGCACAAGCTGATGCTTGCCTGTTCCCTGAGAGCTGCAAAGCCCCTCAGTCAGTCTCTGTAATGCAGAGCTGGAACTGGGAGCAGCTTTGGGGATAGATCTCGTTGCTTTGTGATGAACTCAGAGGCCCTGGGAGAATCTCTTGGTGTTGACAGCCCCTGACAGTAAATGTCACATGGACTGGGAGGGAGCTCAGAGCCTTCTGGTGACTGCTATGAGAAGAGACACGGTGACAGCAAACCTGATTGATGAGCCGTGCCACGAGGCCAGGGAGCTCTGCCTGGTGATTGTCTGTAATTGAATGGTCCATGGAAGTTATTTCTGGGCTTCCACAAACACTCCAGGAGACTTTTCACAGGGGAAGGTTGTGAATTCAGACCGAGGTGTTCAGCAAGTCCTTGTTAAGTCAGCCCTAACAGACTTTAAAACTTAACTGCATGCCCAGAGCTATAACGAAACGAGCAGCACGTGGAGATGGCCAGTCCTGCCATTACCTTTAGGAACGTTCCTCCGACAGCTTCTGCCTCCTCTTTTTAGTGCCTTGTCCTCGTGCTGGGCCGTGTGATGTTGGTGACGGAGGTTGTCAGGGCTGTGACACGGCCACGCTGTGACACCGGCTGGTCCAGGGATGCTCCGGGCGTTCACCGCGAGTGTGAGACCTCAGAGCCCCTCACCCGGCCAAGCGCTGCTGGCCCTGACCAATTAAATTGGCCTCTCTCTCTCATTAAAACCCCTGTGCAGGCTCTGGTGTGTCACAGATCTTTAAAATCTCCATTATGAATTCCACTTTCTTGTGGGTATTTTTAGTTTCTACTTGAAGAAATGATTATTGTCTCTTGCACTTAAACATATCAGTTTCGGCTCCGCAGACATCTCCTCTGGGCCACAGTCAAAGACCTGATCTGACTTGAACTGCTGAATCCTCAGGGAGGATTTCAACACAGCTCCAAGCACTCGGACATTGGAACTGTGCAAGGAGGAAGAGGGAAAGAAATCCAAACCCTCCCCCCTTCCCTTTGGTTAGGCAGGAGCACATCCCTTACAGATTTACTTGGTTGTGCCAATTTAATGTGATTTCTTCTGAGGGCCTGGAACCACTCAAGGAAGGCTGACAGGTTTTATCAACAGAATGGAAACTGAAGTGATAAGGTGAGAGCTGTTGACCTGATAACTAACAAACAGAAAACTCCAGTGTCCCTCCAGCTAAATATTGCACTCCTCAGGTAAGTAAACCATGGCAGCAGCTGTGGTCTTGTCACTGAGAGAGAGAGTATTGGAGTGCAGAGGAGCAGGAGGTGAACTGTGAAAACAAACGCATTCACTTTGCCACAGACTATTTCCCTCTATTACTTTTAATGAGAGCTAAACTCCAAAATGCACAATGGGACGATAATGTTGTGGGGAGAAGGAAGTCTGCATGCAGCTCCAAAAATTCCAGATACCCGATTGCAATTAAAATGATTGCTGGTGTATTATTAATAGCTCGCCAGGAGTTTGAGGCTGTTACCAGGTTTGGGACCAACTGGTACCAGTCAGTGCACAAGTGACTGAAAGGCAGAGCAGAGTTAACAGTCTGAACCCACAGTGCTCAGAGGAGCTGGGAAATGAGAGAAGTGTGAAAAGGTGAGAGAAGCTGTGTGAAAACACATCCCTGAAGGGGCTGGCAAGAAACAGCTGGGTCACCATAGGCAGATGTTATTAAACACAGCCTAAGTGTGCGTGTGTGGGGGTTATTACTTTATTTATTTTAATTCTGAAATTGTGGTGGAGGAGGACAGCTGGTAAAGGAAGTGGAGACCTCTAATGAGTGGCGATTTTGAGGTGATGGGCACAAAAAGCACTGCAAGCCTTGCATTCCTCCTTCCCCTTTCCATCTTCCTGAAAGCACGCTGGAATTATGTAGGAAACGGAGCTGTCACCGTGCTCCCAGAGCCCTTGGAGTTGTTGTGTGACAGGAGATGAAGGCTTCAGCAGCTGAACAAAGAGGCACACGACAGAGCTCGTGTTCGGTGTCCATCTCCCCTCGCTGGCACCTGGCCTGCTCGGCACAATTGGCAGCGACAAATGCCAAGTGATCCCTTCCTTCCCTTCCTCTCATTCATGCTAACTCTGCTTCTCACATGAAAGCAGTTTTGTACTCCCCATGTTTGTCATCCTGCCATGTCGCTTTTCTTCTTGCTGTTAACAGTTTCTTTTTGTCTCAGGTGAGGGTAACCAGGGATGCTGTTGGAGGAGCAGAGCCACCTTGAATGTAAACAGGGGCTGGGCTGTACTTTTCTCTCCTAAGAATTTGAAACTTTGTGATTTTTTTTAAAATTTTTGTTTTGCCTTCTCATGAGCAACGGGGTCATATATTCATAGAACAAGCTGTTATAATGTTGAGGTGCATTTCCTAAATTGTGCAAACTAGCTCGGAGCCCACCACTCTGTGTGTAAAGTGTTGCTTTTTGTGGATGAGCAGATTATAGTTGTCAGGGCTGAAATTTGTCTTCCACTTCATCATGAGGCTTGCTCAGTGTCATGGCATCTTGAACTTTCTGCAGTAAATATTATCCTAATTAATTTTATTTTTACCAGAAAACTTCTACACTTTCCCCCCAACTTTTCAAATCATTTCTGAGCACATTGAACACTGTGGACCTTAATCCCCATGGGACTCCACTGCTGATCATCTTCCACTGTGAAAACTCATCCTTTAGGATAATCTTCTTTTTCCAATACTAAACTGTAACTCTGGGAGGTCCTTACCTGTAGTCCCTGGCTGTTTTAGTTTATTTAAAAGCCTTTGATGAGACCTTCTATGCATGAGGTTTCTGGAAGCTTGGGGTGAGTTGGAAATGCAGGGAAAAATTCTCAGCTGGAGCTCTGCTATTTACATGCTTTTGACTCTTTCAAAGAATTCCAGCAGATTTAGAAGGCTTGGATTCCTTTTACAAAAGTCATGTTTACTTTTCCTTAACATGTTACTTTTATTCATGTATTCACTAATTCTGTTCTTTACTGGAGCTTCAGCCAACATGACCCATATGGACCTTGGGCTTAGTGGTCTGAGACTTCTTGAATCGCCACTGGATTTATTTTAAAAACCTGATTTCTTATTAGTTACCTTCCAGTCCTTTGATAATCACAGCAATTTTTAGCAAAAGGTTACGTACTCAGGGTATTAGCTGAGTGATGATTCATATTTAACATTCTTTAAAAACCTTGTGTGAATTCCATCCGGCGCCCAGCGAAACGTTATTATTCCTTTTATCTGCTTTGTAATCTCCACTTAACACCCTTAAATTAAGACAAGCCTTCTATGAAGGCCTTACAAACAAGTTCTAGTTTCCAGGATTCTCCAGGTGAACAGAGGTTTGGAAAAAAACCCCAAGAATTTGGGATTTTTTGTGAGAGCATCGTGTTTTCTGAGTGCTCCTTCCACACCTGCGTGGCTCTTGCAAGCTCCCTGCTCTTGATGTGTTCAAGAAGGATTTATAACATTATTTTCTATTTCTTTAGCAAACTGCTTCTAAACTCTTTCTTCCTTCTATGTTATTGTGCTTTTACATTTAGTCTGCCAGAATTTATGTTCTTTTTAGATTTCCTTTTTCAGACACAACTTCAGCTTTTTGCAGGATACCTTTTAACTTCCAAGAGCCTCCCTGATCCTGCTGTTTTATGATGCAAGCTTTTTGTTTTCCTCTCAAGTCTTTTTTTTTTTGACAGGTTATATGCATTTGCTTTGAGCCTCCAATATAAAATCCTAAAATAGTCTACCTGCCATCTGAAAACATTTTACCTTTCTAGCTGCCACTCTAAGTGTTTTCTGTAACAAATTCCCTCATTTTCCAATTTTCCATTCGCTGGAATCGGGCACAACCACTTCATTTGCCAGCATTGCTTCATTTCAGAGGATGCAGTCATGAGTCAGATAAAAGGATTAAGGGTTTAGCCTAACCCAGTCTCTGGGAAGGCTGGAAGCACCAGCCATTAACATTTCACTAATGGTAATTTCCCTGATTTCATTACCTGAGGAACAGGCAAGGAAGCAGCTTTGCCAAAGCTGGCGATGGTGGAAATTCCTGCCCTGGACCATACACTTCTGTCTGCAGCCTACAATGAAAACTGGGGAAATAAAAACAGTCTGAGCTGATTTACCACCACGTCACTCAAGTTTGCTACTCCCTGGTGGGAGCGATTTGGGGCAGGGTGTTGGTGGGAAGCAGAGTAGGGAGCAGAGGCACAGTGACAATTGGACAATGTCCAGCTGTCACATCAGCAGATCAGGAATGATCCAGAGCGAGGCACAAGGTGTGAGAGTGAGAGATTCTTCACACCAGGGAATCACAGAACCACGGAATCCCAGACTGCTTTGGGTTGAAAGGACCTTCAATCCCATCCAGTGCCAGCCCTGCCATGGCAGGGACACCTGCCACTGTCCCACGCTGCTCCAGCCTGGCCTTGGGCACTGCCAGGGATCCAGGGGCAGCCACAGCTGCTCTGGGCACCCTGTGCCAGCCCTGCCCATCCTGCCAGGGAACACTTCCTGACCCATATCCCATCCAGCCCTGCCCTCTGGCAGTGGGAAGCCATTCCCTGTGTCCTGTCTATCCAGCCCCTGTAAATCATCTCTCTCCACGTTTCCTGCAGCTCCTTCAAGGCCACTCTGAACTCACCCCAAAGCTTCTCCTGTCCAGGTGAACAATCACAGCTCTCCCATCCTTTCCTCATGAGAGATGTGCTCCGTTCCTCTGCCTGTGCCCAAAGCTTCCCAGAAATCCAAATAATCAAGATTTTAGCCCTCATGACTTCAGTTCCCATCGAACACAACCTTGGGTGTGCTCCGACTCCCAAGCTGACACAGGATGATTTGGAATCCGATTCTTTTTGTCTTTGCAATTTTGTTTCTGCTTTTCCTTGAGGAAAGCAGGAGCTGCTGGTGGACAGCTCCAGAGCTGCTTGGGCTCAGTGAGGAGGAGTGAAGCCTTGTCTCAGGTGAGAAACCCCTTTGAGGGTGAAAAGCAGCAGCTTTTGGGGGCTGCAGAGCACCTTGAGCCACCCCACACCGTGACAGTGGCACTGCTGAGTGGCACTGAGCGCTTAGCAACGGCGAGAGTGATGGGGATACAGATGAATTAACTGTTTTCTGAGCAAGCTGGGTAGGAACAGAAGTAATTAGCTGCTAGCTGATGAAAAGGCATGCTTAATTATTAGTATAATTATAGATATAATAGACCAGGAATTATTCAGTAAAAGTAAGAAGGCCAATATGTTACAAAGAAGGTAATGGGAATGGAGGAGAGAACGACAGCGCTGTGAAATCTTGAGAGGAGATGTAAAGAATTAAGATGATAAATCAGGAATCTTTTGGGTTTCTACTCTCTGACATATCAACTCAATTTAGCAGTGGTAGAAGGATACACAGAGCTAACGAGGTCTGTGACTTGCATGATTTCTTTTATATAAGAGCCCCTATATATAAGTGTTTATATAATGTTGATTTAACCGATGGAATGCCAATGAAATCGAGCTGTGCTTCCATAAATCTCAGAACCTGCACAGTTTTGTGGGGATCTTTGCTCTTCTTCCAGCACAGCCATTTAATTCAGTGGATCCTGCAGGAAGCTGGGCTGTAGCTGCTTCTGATCAATATTGGTAATTGATTATAATTGTTTGATAAAGCAGGACTGCTTTCCCTGACACCCTGAGAATTCATCTGGCTCAGAAGGTGTTGTGTTAGCCATGCTGGCCACTGCAGCTTAAACTGCTTTCCATGGGAAAATGGCTGGAGAAAAACAGGCTGAACTGCACTAACAACAGGAATACGTGGTTGATGTAGGATGTAGAATCACGGAAATGGGTAATCTGGGGAAGATTAAAGTATTTGAAGTGGTTTTTTTGTTTTTTTGGTTTTTTTTTCTGATGTCTTTCACACAGGGAGAGCTGGTCCTGCCTTTGTGCCAGGGATTGGAGGCAGCAGCAGTGACCTGGTGTCTCTGTGATAATCTGCAGCTAAGAGAGAGGCCCAAGATGTCTACAGTGTTATTCTAAAATTGTAGTTGTTTCTAAAATTCTGTCAGTGGGATGGTAGACTGGCACCAGCAGCTCTGATCTGGATCCTGTGAATCTGAGAGAAGCAGTGCCAAAGGATTACAAACCCTTTGCCCGTTGCTGGTTGGGAAGGAAAATCAAGGTACAGAGATTTTATTGAATTAGTATTTGAGGACTAATTATTAAAATGGCTTCTGATGGATGAGCTGTGAGTCATGTTGGTCTGGCAAACAGCATTTTGATAAGGTGTTTTGTGAGACAGGAAGTCTCACAGGACTTACTAAGATGGTAACATGAACATAAAGCACTAACCTTAATGATGATGTTAATGCAGAAGTGATACAAATGCTGTGTGAAGCTGCTGGGGTACATCAGGGCAAACTGGGCACAGACAAACTCTAATCAGCCTCCCTTGAAAAATGAAGCTGGATTAACTCTCAGCTAACCACTCAGTCCATCTCCTCCTTCCACAGCAGAATCAGAACTGCTTGTGATGCTCCTGCTGTGTGCAGAGTTGTTCCCCTTGCATTTTTAGCAGACTTTGACTTGGCACTGGGCTGTTCCTGCCCCAGGCCTGCACTGTCAGGGCTGTTCCTGTACCTCTCCATGCTCTGCTCTCTGTTGAGCACCTCCTGTTCTCAGTCTCTTCATTCAGCTCATGTTCTCCTTGTCTTGTTTTTCCTGTCAGCCTTTTCTGAGGAGCAGCACCCAAACCTGGACGTGCCTCTGCACTCAGGTGTTTCAGAGGACCTGTGAGATGTCTGGAAGGTAATTCTGCTAATAGACCTGCTGAGGATAATAACCTCTGTCTGTGCTCAGGATAATAACCCCTGGAGAGCCTGTGATCCAGCAGAATCTTCAGATTGTTTGTTTTTCCAGACTGCTTTCTGCCAGCTGGTGTCTGTGCTGTACTTGTGCACTTTACTCCTGCCCGAGTGAAACCACTCTGATTTTTACCAGCGAGATGCCTTCTGCATTTATAGACTTGTCCAAGTTGTCAAAAGTTTTTCATACTGCTCTCCCCCATGTATTTGCAGCCGCTCTTCACAGATTTAATCTTGGCAGATTTAATAAACACGCAGCCCATTCCTTCATCCAGGCTATCAATAAAATATTGAATGGATCTTCTGAGCAGCTGAGTAACCACCCTGTTTGTCCTCTGCATTTCACAGTGAGCCATTGGAAACTGCTCTCAGACTGCAGATTCCAGCCAGATTTGTGCCAGGACTTCAGCCAAGGCATTCTTCACTTATGGATGTCACCTGGGACAATGTCAGGAGCCTCAGGTGTGTGGGATCTGCTGCTTCTTCCTTATCCACAGAGTCTCATCCATTGGAGAGCAGAATTGGATTGCATCAGCTTGTTTTGTTCCTGAGGGATTCATGTAGACAAGGACTCATCTCCCTGTTAGTTTCTATACACTTAGAAAATATTCTGATTATTCTGCTCTTTTACTTTTCCTGGGTGTTAAATCTTTTGATATCTTACTTTGATTTGTGGACAACTCCCAGGGTTTGAAAGTGTGAGAGCTTTGTGGACAGTTGGGTAGGCAACAGATCCAAAGCTCTCACTGGGAGAAACGCTGTGCCAAATGTGAAATTCCTGTGATAATTCACAGAGTCACAAGTGGTTTTCAAGAGAGTGGTGGAAGGAATGTTTTGACACAAAGAAATTATTTCATTTCAGTCTGAGAAATGATGATGCAAATCAGCACGACTTAAAAAAAGAGATTTCAGGGAGTCTTGAGAGAATTCTGAACAGTTTGAACTGCAAGTCTGAGCAGCCTTGTAGAAATTGTCTGGTAGAAGAGAAATTGAGAAGAAATTGTTCCCTGGGAGGGTGGGCAGGCCCTGGCACAGGATGCCCAGAGCAGCTGGGGCTGCTCCTGGATCCCTGGAAGTGTCCAAAACCAGGTTGGACACTGGGGCCTGGAGCAGCTTGGGATGGTGGATGGTGGTGAGGTGAACGAGGTGATTTTTAAGGTCCTTTTAACCCAAACCAATCTGGGATTCTACAACAAATACGGCCAGAATAATGTAAAATAAGAAGTTGTGAAAGAAGAAGTTGGGAAACCCGATTTTGGGGCTCACTGACTTTTTTTGTTGCTGTAATAGATCGGTAGTGAACGTCTAAGAAAACAGAACTAGAGATTAGACTAAATTTCATAACCTTTTAACCCAGAGAGCCTGGCTCTTGTTTGCAGAATGTTTTCTGAACTCTCCTCCAGGCTCAGTGTTGACAGGAGCTTAATCACAGCACAGGGTGACCTTTGCACAGCTCAGTGAGGAGTGCCCCTGTGCTGGGCTTTGGAACCTCCTGCTCACTGCACACACGGGGCTGCAGGTTTGATCCCTCCAAAACAAGGGATTATCCTGGGCTCTGTAGCACTTGTGGAGTGTTTGATACTGTGTGGGTGGGAAGTGCATGCATATTTATGTGAGCACTCCAGAGAATGAGTGGAGGAAGAAAGAGTAACCATTGCAGTTGGGATGAACGATTTGCTCTTGTTCAGAAACACTGATTTTGCCTGAATTTGGTATTTTACAAAGAAAAAAAAAATCACCCAACAAACTCTTAGCTATGTGTGCATTAACAACCCATTTGGGTCTTGTGCCTTTTCTGCTGTGCTATTTTTTTTTTTTAATGTAGAATTATCACCATGGGAATGCCTTGAATTGTTTGGAAAAACCCCAGAATTCCAGACTGGTTTGGGGGGGAAGGGACCTCATCCAGTGCCACCCCTGCCATGCCAGGGACACCTTCCATTGTCCCAGGTGCTCCAAGCCCCAGTGTCCAGCCTGGCCTTGGGCACTTCCAGTGATCCAGGGGCAGCCACAGCTGCTCTGGGCATCCTCAGGGCCTCCCACTGTCATAGGGAAGATGAAACTGCTGGTGGAGAAGAAAAACCAAAAATCCATCAAAGTCCCAAAACAGAGGCAGATCTATGAAATGTGAGCAGGGGCTCTGTTATGATTCTTCCTTTTTTATCCCCCATCTTTTGCAATAGAGATCCCCTTCTGCTTCCTCGTCCTTACATTTTAAGGAGCTGTAGGAGGATTTTGGATGTCATTTGTGAGTGGAGAAGTGTTCTTGCTTGCTGGTATTCCTTTTGTTTTGTAATGTCCCCTGCACAGGCAGGGTTGGGAATGTTCCTGGTGACGAAGCAGATCCGTGTGAATGTTCTGAGGAGAGGGGTACAAGGCAATGTAGAGCAGATTTATAACACTGAGGTGAGTCAGTTCTTACCAGAGAGGGCTTGGGAGTATTAACTCCCAGTGACTTCCACTACAAGGCAGCTGTTAACATTTTACTGTGAATTGGTTTAAGGAAAAAAAAAAATATTAAAATTGCATAAGTAGATAAATTTTAAAGCAACAGAAATAATAATGACATGAAAATTGACTGCAAGACCTGAGCGACAGCAACAATGGAACGTTTTAAAAATAAATGGGTAGCCAGGAAAGGGTGCAGGCAGAGAGGCTGCCTGCAGATCACAGAGGCACCTGAGCTTGACAGTTTCTATGACTGCACAAAACAGAGGCACAGCCAAGCCCCTGCTCTCAGCAGCACTTTCTCCTGCACAGCAATCAGGCCCAGTACCAGGCTGCTGAGGAGAAGCCTCCCACTATTTAGTATTCATTAGAGATGGCATTTTTCAGATTGCAGTGCGGAGTGTAAACAAGCCACGCTGGAGGGAGAGTGGAGAGCAGCCTTTCTCCCAGCTCTGATTTATTCCTTGTTGATGTTTGCTCGTTCCACAAACCTGTGGTAGCACCAATTTTGAGGAGCTGTCAAGCCAGCCCTGTTTTCCAGCTCTCTTTGCAAGGAGCCAGCCCACCAGGAGGCACAGCACAGTCCCTGCAGCAGGACAGGAGAGTGGCTCCCTTGTGGGGCTGAACATCTGGCAGATTTCTTTGTGGGATCTGCCAGCTGCCTGCTGCTATTCCATGGTCACTGCAGCTTGGAATTTCGTCTGCAGGAGGAGGGAGCCTGTCCCCAGGGACTGGGCACATCTTTTTATTGTATTTTCATTTAAATAGACACACGATTCCTATCCACACAGTAGCAAACACTCCAGAAGTGCCAGTAGCCCAAGTGCTCTGAGAGTGGCCAGCTGCTGTCACATCCAGGCAGGGACAAGGCACTAGGAGAGCACGCTGCACCCCCTCTTTTGTTGCTGTAAGATTGTTTTTTTCCAGGAAAAAAAATGGATGCACATCACCTAGAAAAGAGCCGGGGGTGCTTTTGCAGCACCCCTGAGCCATGAGTTCCTGTAATCCTGAATTCCTGGGCACTGGGAGCTGTGGTGGGGGGGTGCACACAGGATCTCACCCCAAGCTTCCCACAGCCCCCCCCTCCATATCCTGCTGTTAAAGCCAGACCTGGAATGCTGGGGAAAGGCCACGTGTGACCCCCAGACACCCTCTGTGTGTGAGTGCAGGGAGCCTGGGATTACAGGAGCTCCTTCCAGCTGAACCTGGCGTTCCCACCATTCTGCTGACACGGGTGCATTCCTGCTTTTGAACAGAATATTTCCTTTGGGAATCTCTTCTCTGAATTTCCTGCCTGTCTTTTACCAAGACCTTTTGGATGCTTGGTGCTGGAAGTTCCTCTGCCCACCTCTCCCAACATCCAGGTCCCTGCTCCTCCCCATGCTTCCCTTTCCAGCTGGAGGTGCTGCCCATCCTTTCCTCCCTGCTTTGGAAATCTTGGTGAATTCCCCTCTCTTTTTCTAAGGGATTTGTGACATTATCTAAGGAATATTTGATTTCCCCCCCGCCAGCTCTCTCCCAGTACCACCTAACTTAAAAACGAGACCTATTCAAAAAGTGCAGGAGCTTCCTAAAAGGAAATTAAAAGGAGCTGCTCTAAGGATGCAGGAGATGAGAAGGGAGATAAACCCACCCTATCTGAAGCTCAGAGCAATATATCACTAAGTGAAATAATTCTACAAGGGACCAAAAAGGCAATATTCTAACTGCAGAGTGGAAGAGAGTATTCAAAATCAGGGGTTTCTGAACAAATAAAGAAACTATGGGAAAAAAAAAATCAAAAACCCATTAACTGTGAAGCTAAACCTGTAGGGCAGGCAAGGGAAAATGTTTAGGTGCAAACTCACTAAAGGAATCATAAAAATATTGTAAAAATGGTCAGAATCCTATTTTTTCTAGAGGTTTGGTAAACAGATAACCAGGCTCTAATAGGATTTTCCTGTAGGGGAGGAAAGTAAAGTGAGCTTCGTGATGGTGCTGTCTGTAGTTGAGGGAGGTTGTTCTCCCATGAGAACCAAACTTATGGGGACAAGTGTAAGGAACCGTCTCAAATTAAATGACAATAAAATTCATTTTAGGACTAATTGATAAGATGAAGAGTCAGAAATTACCAAGACCATCTGGTAATCACTCAAGAGCTCTGGAGGAAAACAAATATGCAATTATGGAGCTACAATAGTGTGTAACCTGTCACTTAAATCAGTTTCCCTGCAGGAGGGATGGAAGTTGGGAGATGTCACAACATTCCTGGAGAAGGTCCCCAGGAGTGAAGTGCAGAACTGCAGATGGGCACGGTGGAGACTGTGCTGAGCAAGGGAGGAGAAATGATAAGGAAAAAAAACAGAATAAATGGATAAACCCCAATGTATTTGTTTTTTTTTTTTTTCCTAGTGAGAAGCCGCAATTCACACGTTTGGAGCTTGTGAAAGGGTCCTGAAAAGGCACTGAAGAACTACAAGAAATGATTTCATGGGTGGTGAGACCATGGTTCCTCTGCCTGCACTGTCCCCCTGTCCTAGATATGACCAGAGAATCCCAGAATTGTTGAGGCTGGAAGAGATCCCAGCCCATGGAGTCCCAACTGTGCCTCATCCCCACCCTGTCCCCAGCCCAGAGCACTCAGAGCCACCTCCAGGAGTTCCTGGGACACCCCCAGGGATGGGCACCCCAAACCTCCCTGGGCAGTTCCAATCCCTGAGCACCCTTTCCATGGAGAAATTCCTGCTGCTGTCCACCCTGAGCTCCCCTGGCCCAGCCTGAGGCCCTTCCTCATTACCTGGGAGAAGAGACTGAGCCTCACCTGGCTGTCCCCTCCTCTCAGGGAGTTGTGCAGAGCCACAGGGTCCCCCCTGAGCCTCATTTTCTCCAGGCTGAGCCCCTTTCCAGCTCCTTCTCCAGCCCTTCCCAGCTCTGTTCTCTTCCCTGGACACATCCCAGCCCTTCTCTCACAGTTTGGTGCCCAGACCTGGCCCCAGGACAGGAGTGGTTGTCTCACCATAATTTTTTTACGAGTCTCACTCACATCCTCCCTGCTCTCTCCAAACTGAGGAGCCCCTTTAGCGTCTCTTCCACAGCAACAACTGCAAATCAGCATAATGTGGCTGATGGTTCTTGACAAACCTTGTGATTGAGCTGTAAAATCCCTTGCCACGGGATATTACGGATGCTCCAGGTTTACCTGTGCTCCGGGGGTAGCGGGAGAAGTTAATGGAGGGAAGTTAAAGCAGAACCTGTTCAACAGTAAAACCCAAGGATTGTGACTCGCCAGGTCCCAAGGCACACATTGTTGGGAAACAGAATAACATTCCAGGAAAGCTCTGCCGCATTCCTGGTGTGTTCTTAAACCCCTTCCCTGAGCATCTGGATTGGAAAGCTGCTGCTGGAGCAGGGGAAGCTTCACCTGACCCAGTGCAGCCTTTGCTGTGCTTTGTTATGTTCTGTCAGGAGCAAATGAAACGCGGCTCGCAATGTAAACACTTGTGATGGCTCCTCTCCCCACTACACAGGCAAACAATGAATTTTTATTTGAATGCTAATGAAGATCTCACCACGAGGCTGCTGGGGCTCAGCGAGCACTAGAAAGAGGAATGCTACATGGGAGAAATAACGAGAGAGTCTTTAGAAAGGGATGAATATGTATTGAAGAGATTGATGTCATTAACCACTCACGGGTCAAAAATACACTTGAAGCTACTGATGTAATTTGAAGTAGGTAAACAAGTCTAGGGAAGAAAGTTTTCTTACAATTGGTGCATCTGTTGTGATCTGAAAAGGAGAAATTTGTACTTCTTGCATCGCTTTAACTCCAAATGATCTGGGCTTTGTAGTCAAAAAGCAGCTTTTTCGACAGGCATCTAATCTGGATCTCTTTTGGTTTTTGGATCAGAGCTGAGACAAGCTCCTTTTACAAATTTGTGCTGCAGTCTACTAAAAGAGCTGTTCCTTGCCAGGAGAATATTACACACAGTTCTGAGAAAAATGAACAGAGTCAGCTTGTTTGAGAGCTAACTGATGCTTACTCACAGCACTGATAAGCCTGACATTTACTGAGGAGTGCCACAATTCTCAGGACAATAAAAAAAATCCCCAGAGGATGTGGGTTTTTTTTGTTCTTTTTTTTTTTTTTTTTAATTTTTATTTTTTTTCAGTGATGCTTCACATCCTATTCATTCAGGATGAGCTTCACTCTTCTCAAGTATTTGACTTTATTTGACTTCAAAAAACCCAACAACAAACAAAAAAAAAACCAAAAAAAACCCACCAAGGATGTGGAGCCCCAGCCCCTGAATCCCACCCAGCCTTTCTTGGCACATTTGTTAATGGCCTTGGTGTGGTTAATGATGCTCCACAACTTGTCAGCACCTCGTGTGTCATTTTTCATTCCTGTGGTGTATTAAAAGCACTTGTGCAAGAGTTCTTGGTGTCTTGATTGCAATTAAAAATGATCCTTGGAACGATGCCACTTAACACCTTCGCAGAGGAGCCCGAGCTGGGAGGAAATTCCTGATTTTTGTGACATCAGGTGCCCTGGCTGTGCTTTGCATTTGGGAGCATCCACGATTTCAGGATTCCTCGGGATTAGCCCTGACTGAAAAACACTATCAGAAGGCTCTCGAGTGCTCAAGTAGATTATGTCAAGCAGTTCACTTTTGATCATTATTATAAAGAAATGTTCAAATAGCTCTGGAATATTAGTGATGCAGAATTTTCATTACAGTCACTGCAATAATTAACTCCTGCCGTATCATACTCCTTATCTAGGAATTCCATTATTCTGCTTTTATTATCATTTTGACCAACTTTCAACATACAAAGCTGTTTCTCCGTCTCATCTTTTATCTTTTTTAAGTAGACAAGAAACCCGAACAGTGGCGAACAATTTTCTGACAAAATTATTTTTCAGGGAAGAAAAAAAAATCCTTATTTATCAAAACTTGAACTTTTCACAGGAACATATGTTCCAGATGTCAAGAGTTGCAAAAATCCATCACTTCAGGTGGTAGTTTGTTCCCAAATTTAATCATCACTGCTGTTAAAAAATGTGGGTTTCATTTCTGCTTTGAATGACTTTCATTTTTCAGTCCTCAGTCTTTCTTCTGTCTCGGCGAGATTAAAAAGCCTTGGTTGATATTTCCCCCTTGTGAAAGTTCTTATGGAATTGCCCTACAATTGAGCTGTTTAAGCTTCCCAGCTACACATTCTCCTCTCCTCATATCCTTTTTTTATGACTCTTTTCTGCCCCCAATCCAATCTTCCCGCAGTGTTCAGTGGGAACACCAGAACTGGATGTACTGGGGCTTTCATTGCTGGGCTCGATGATCTCTAAGATTTTTTTTTCCCAGCCCAGTGAATTCTCTGATTCTGTAAGATTCTATTTCAGTGAATTCCTTATTTCTGACCATTCCTCCCATTTCATCTCACCTTGAATTGTGGGGAACTCTGAGACCTCTGGGATCTGCACTCCAAGAGGAGTTTTGTGCTCCAAGAGCAGCCCAAATTCTCTGCTGCTCCATCCCCTGCCTCTTCTGGAGCTCTCTCCTCCTGTAGCTGGCAGGAGATGAAGCAGGAGCAGCCTCTGGGTGCCTGCTCGGGGTCTCTCAGCTCTGCAAGGCAGCCCCTGCTCCTGGAAATTGCTTCTCTCACCTTCTTTTCCCCTTTGTGCCATTATATCCATTTATTTTATGAATAATAGAGGGGCCCACGTTTGGTATTTCACCTCTCAGCATTAAGCACTCAGTCTCCTTTCTCTGGTGACTGATGGGGTAACTCTGCTCATAGATTTACATTCTCACTGCCAGACACTTTCAGTGTATGGTCTTTTCCAGTAAGAATTTCAGTCTGACTAGATTCCTTAAAACATTCTCTTTGATATAAAAAAAGAATCTTTCACTTTTATGACTTACACTCACTTTCCTGTAGTTTATGGCCATCTATTTTAGCACTCTGTTGGGTTTGTCACCGGGATTTGCTGTTTGCTGCTGATTTTATTACATGGGTTTTATTTCATCTAGCTTTTTTTTTTTTAATTTAACACTGCCCCATTTTTATATACACGTATTTCTAGCTCTTAATTAGGAGGGCAGCTCTGTTTAGCTTCTCAGTCCAATGTGACATATAAAATTTCACCTATTTTCTGTACTAAGCTCTTTCTCTGTGCTGGCTCGATGCACAGAGTATTTGTGTGGTACCAACCCTCAGCAATCTGTTTACCCTTAGCTCATGACAGATTTCCCCCAGCTCCCACTTAATTAAACACATCCTATATGTTTTCCTGAGCCTGATTTCCCAGAGTCTGATTTCTGTGGAGTTCTGATGGAGCCCATCACCTCCGGAGAGCATCTCCTCCCCTTGTGCCTAATTGGAGCAGTGTGTGGAGCTGGGAGCGTTTCAGAGAATCTGCCAACAGCACCCTGGGGCTAAATCTTCAACCAGCAGCCTGACTTTGCCTTCCAGGGTCCTTCGCTTGCATTTCCCTTTAGGATGGGTGACATGCAGCGGGACCTGCTGCTCCTCCCCTGCATTTCCCACCCAGGTGTCTCAGGAGAGGTCCCTTTGTGCTCTCCCTGGAAGTCAGCAAATCTGTCAGCACTCGTGCAGCTGCTCCGTGCTCCTGGTGCTTGAATCCCCAGCAGCACAGCCGACCAAAAAATTCTCAATTCAGAATGGATTTCCAGCCAGAGCCTTCCTGGAGCTGGCAGCTCCCTGCTAATTTAACTCAGTGTTCCGTGGCTGCCCCATCCCTGGCAGTGTCCAAGGCTTGGAGCAGCCTGGAAGGGTCGGAACCGTGGCAGGGAGTGGAACAAGATGAACTTTCAGGTCCTCCCAACCCAACCCACTGCATGATTGTGCACTGGGCTAAACTATTTATTGTGAGAGGAGAGCAGAGGGCGAGCGAGGCCTCGTCCCTCACGTCCTTCTACTCTGGGTTTGTGCTTCAGATTTGTTCTCTCTTTGTCTTCCCAGATTAGCAGCTCTGGCCTCAAACTGCTCTGGGGCTGTGCTGGCAGAGCCATGTGGGCAGTGCAGGCAGGAGCTGAAGCAATTACTGAAGCATTAGTGGCTGCCCTGGAAGCTCCTGCAAGGCAGGTGGGACCACTGAGCTCTGTCCAAAGGCAAACACAGTTCATTCCTTTGAAAAAGACAAAGCAAGGAATGAGGGACCACTCTTCCCTGAGTAAAAAAAAAAAATATATATATATATATATATATTACATGATGAACTGAAAACAAATAGGAGGTAGAAAGGCAAAAAGGCAAAGGCATAGATTTAGCACAGCTAATCATGCGAGCTCACCGTAATTTTTTCTCTTTCCTCGAGAAAATAAGAGGAGGCAGCAGATGGGACATATTTTGCTTTAGGAAAGCTTTTGAAACTGTTCCACATGATTCTCTGAGAAGCAGACTAAAGAAATATGGTGTGGATCAGTGTGCCCAGCATTTCTGGCTGGGCCCAGCACTTACCTTGTTGCTGTGTGAGGCAGAGCCCATCTGCTGCAGCCCCTGCTCTGACGGATGGCACTGCCTTGTGCAGGCACAGAAATGGCCTGGGGCAGAAATGTATTGGTTTTTGGGAGGGCAGGTCCATGAGCAGAGGCACTGGGTGGGCTCTCAGCAAGGCTGGGCTGTGCTTGCCCCTCTGGATTCAGTCAAATTCCTCGTCCTGGCAGCTCAGAGCTGGCAGTTCCTCATGCAGAGGTTTTTATTGTCCTGTGGGTGCCCTGTCAGGCTGGAGTTTGGGCTGGCATCCTGCTGCTGTGTCCCGGTGTTCTGTTCAATTGTTTCATTAATCATCGGTGTGATTTAACAAAGGGCTCGCTCAAAGTCTGTGCTAAAACCAGGATGCACTGGGAAAGTCAGGACCTGATTTTCTAAGCTGGAGAAGAAAGCGACCCCAAAAATCAACAGATAAATAGAAACAAGTGCTTCATACCACATTTATGAAAGAGGAAACAGATACCAAAATATATATATATATATAAAAAAAGGACCCAACTGCCTGCCTGAAGCGTGCCAGGAAGAGACATGGGAATTAGAGAAAATAAAAAATTTAACAAGAGTGAGCAATCACCGAAATCTCAAACCAGGAGGTGTTAATGAAATGTATTGCTGAAACATGGAGAAGGGGGGAGAGGAAAAAGGTTCATTTTTTGCAGTGCTTTGAGCTCTGCTGGACTTTTGTGTCCACACTTGGTGCTAGAGGGAGCTGGTGGTGTGAGTGATGTGGGTAGCAACGTCAGCAGTGAGCAGAAAAGAGACTTGGAAGTGAAATCACTGAGTTATAAATTGTCACAGCAGCAGACAGGCAGATTCTGAGTCGTTGGCAAGGTAGTTTTTGCAGGGGAGATAAGCTATATAAATCAACATTGCAAACCAGGTTTTAACATTCCAAAGCAAGGAGGGAGTTTTATAGCTGGCAGTTGTGGAAACTCACCAAATAAACAACTGCACATGGCTCTGGATCTCTTTCAAGAGAAAGAAGAAAATTCATGTGATTTAGAAAAATGGAAGGAGCTGAGATCAATAACATCGAGGAAGGAAATGGCAAAGAATGGGCTCGGCAATTAAAGTCCCAGCTAAGCAGGTCTCGTGAAAAATGGGCAATGAGATCAATAAAAAAATGTAAAAATATATCTATACAAATGATCCAACTCTGGAGCCCCAAAGAGGTGAACTAGACTGATTTTAAAGGAAATTATTGACATAATAAATGCCTCAGAAACTTGGCAGAAGGGCAGGAAACTGTAATAATAGGGAAGAAATTACAGAGGAAGGCAGGGAAGGGGTGCATTAGTGGTGAAGCAGTGGAGGGCATGAGGAATTGTCCCTAAATGAAGTTCCAGCAGAGGACATTTGGGAACAAATCAATAAAAGGAGCAGTCAGAAAGCAACAAGATAAGATGATACTTGATCAGGAGCTCTGAAAGACCTCAAACAGTAGATTAAGAGAAAGCTAAATGTAGCATGGAAAGTGTCACTCGAGTTGACCATGCTGCAAGAAGGATGGACAGTGGCAAATGTGTCTTGAGCCTTGAGGAAAAGGTCTCCAGGACAAATGGGGAAAAGCAGGGATCAGTAAATCTCCCTTCAGCCTGAATAAGTGGGTAAAAACTACAATAATAAAGAAGAGAACCAGGAGGCAATTTCATAAATGTGATTTATTTGGAAGAAGTCATTACAGTTCTTGCTGAAGGAGGCCATGTCTCATAAATCTCCTGGAGCTCTTTGGAGATGTCACCCAGCTCGTAGGTGAGGCTGATGCAGCTGATAAAGTGCACATGGGCTCCCAAACAAATGCCAATAAGTCTTCCTCTAAAGACTCCTCAAGTGGTTAAGCTGAGGTGATCAGATGTCCTCAGTAAGGAAATAAGATTGAGATAAAATGGGACAAAAAAATGGGAGGAAAGCTGGGTTTTCCCAGAGAAAGGAGCTCTGCAGCTCAGCCGTGACTGGGAGCTCATCAGTGGTTTGGGAGGAGGGGTGAAGGTGGTGCAGGCAAGGTTTTGGGGTGACACAAAATCAGCTGGGATAGTCCAGTGTGACCCTGGGAAGAGAAGCTGGTGGTTCCTCTGGCTGTCGGGAGCAGCAGGTGGAAGTCAGAGCTAAGAAATGCAGAGTGGGTTTGTCTGGGAATATCCATATCCAATTCTATATTATGCTTAATTTAAGAGCATCATTATCACTCAGAAATGGAGCTGCTGTAGGAAAACTCCATGTAAACATTGGAGCAGTGGTCCCAGCACGAAAGTATTCCAGCTGAATGAGAAAGAAAATTTTAGCAAAGGCGAAAAAAAGGGAAAACACGATTATGTGATCATGTCACTGTATAAATGTTGGGCAAACCCACCTATTGATTAATATCTGCAGTTCTGTTCATCCTGTCTTCATAAAGAATAAAACAGAGCTAAAAAGGATAGGTGGGAGTTCTTTAGCTCAGGGATTGAGACTCCTAAATTTAGGTTTCTACCTGGAGGTGTCAATCTCTGAGGTAGAGCAACTCCAAGAGGAAATGAAAGCTTTTTAATTTGAATTCCACCCACAGAAAATAGGTGAGGACAGAATGGGTTTGGGAAGAGGACCGGAACTATTCAGGCATGGGACAGAAACCTTGAGATCTCCTAGCTGGGAAAAAATAAAAGTAAATAGGAAAAGTTAAGAAAAGAATAGGAAATGTTCAGGTTACCACATGTAATTATGAGGCATCAGGTCTAAATCAGAAAGTCAGATGTTCTCATATAACTGATTACTGAATTGTACTGCCTCAGGCTGGTGGGTAGGTCAAAAGTAGAAATGAATTAAGAATTCCTGGGAGGCTGATGTGGACTCACTGTCCTGCCAAATAGAATTAGGGAGGCTCCTTCAGCTGTCAAAAGCCAGGGAGAGGGACCCGGGAAGGACCTGGAGCAGGTGAGGAGAACAATAAAAGCAATTTTTGGGATGGAACGGACACTGGGAGTGAGGAACTCACAGGATGAGAGAAGCTCAGCTGGGATCTCGGGAGCAGGAGGTGTGGGGTGCTCCAGCATGGACTTTGAGGAAGGAGAGGGAAAAGCAGAGAGAGGAATCCTGTGGAGATGTTTTAGACAAAGAGGGAAGAACAACGACAGCCATAATCCAACATTTCCTGCAGAGGGAATGTCCAGAATGTGGAATCAGGAGATTTTGCAGCCAGGACCCTCAGCCCCTTGGGGGCTGGCTGGGCTGAGATCACCTGTGAGCAGTGCAGCTCCTCCCAGGGATGGATTCTGCCAGCCTGCAGCTGGAAATGCAGGCCCTGGAATTCAGCTGCTAACTCTGGGCTTTGCCAGATGCTTTTTGAAGTCTGAGATTGCTCAAACCCCCGTTCAGCCCAGTTTGTGTGGCTCTCTCCAAACTCCCTGATTTCTCTGGTGAGAGGTGTTTCATCAGCAGAGAATCCCAAAATCATTAAGGTCAGAAAAGACGTCCAGGGTCATCAAGCCCAGCCTTTGGTTGAACTCCCCCATGCCCACATCACCACGTGCCACATCTCCTCATTCTTTGATCCCTGTCCCAAAGTTCCTGTAACTGAAGGGAACCCGAGTACAATCCAGAATGATCCAAACACGGAGATTTTAGATGGATTGGCTCACAGGAGCAGCTGACAAATCGTGCAGGGCTGTGGAGAGTAAGGCTGGAGAACATCTCCAGCTCGTCCACATGGGGGAGAACTGAATTATGGATGTGGCTGCTACTGCAGCTCACTTGGTTCAGCCTAAAACTGTTTAGTGATCCCAAACTTCCCTCTTTCCATCCTGCTTCCATTTCCCGTGTTGTTCAGCTGTGTTTTCATCCTTCATTTCATGCTTTAGAGGAACACTTGTTCCTGTGGGGAGTAGCTGTGCCAGCTGTCCCCAGGGTGTTTCCACCTGCTCTGAAATGGTTGCAGGTATTTGCTGCATGCTTGGGTTTGGCTCAGGAAGCTGGGAAGGACACAGAGAGCTCTGGGAAGCAGGATTCCTCATCTGCTGGGTGCAAACTCAGGGAATGATGATTTAATTAGATTGGGAGCGCTACTTAAAAGCAAAATTGGGATCGAATGCAGCTGCCTTTAAACTGCACTCCAGCGTTACATAAGGAGCCCATTATAACATCAGAAGTGGAAACCTTTAAATGAGGGGAAATTGGATGGCAACTTCATTGTAAAGTAGGTCATGCAACATGCTAAAACCACAGGATCAGGGAATATCCTCAGCTGGAAGTGACCCCAAGGAGCATCCAGTCCAAGCCATGGCTCTGCCCAGCAATCCCCCCGGGCATCCCTGGAGCGCTGTCCGAACCCTCCTGGAGCTCTGGCACTCCCTGGGGAGCCTGGGCAGTACCCAGCACCCTCTGGGGGAAGAAACTTCTCCCAAAATCCAGCCTGAGCCTGCCCTGACCCAGCTCCAGTCATTCCCTGGCTGCTGTCCCTGTCTCAGGGAGCAGAGCTCGGAGCTGCCCCTCCGCTTTTCCAAAATCCTTCAGTACTCTGAGGATCTTTTTATTTTTTTTTTTAAAGTCAGAAACTATTCATGGTGGGATTCTTGGGGTTGTCCTGTGCAGGGCCAGGAGCTGGGCTTTGATGATCCTTTTGGTTCCTTTCTGGCTCAGGATATTCTGGGATTCTGGGATCCTATCCATCAGCTCCAAGTTAAAGTTCCTGTACATTGTGCTGGTGCTGATGGAGGAAATACCAACATCTCCCAGAACAACCCAAGGCCACGAGCCTGGCAGGAAAACACTGCAGCTTCCCTGTCCCACAGGAATTTCCTGCTTTATTAAGGAATATTTATTTATTTATTTCTATTTTATTTATCAGCCAAAGATCACCATTACAGGACCCTTTCTCCCACTGCAGGATGAGATTAAGCAGTTTTCACTCTGTGTCCAATCCCCTTTGACCACAACAAGGCTGCCCAGGAGCCTGGCACAGATGGAGCTGCCCAAAAGAGTCCTTTTCCCCCAAAAAAATGAGTGGGATCCACCCTGATCTGGTGTAGCCCCAACACAGCTGAACTGTCACAACCCTGGGGGTGTCGTGGAGCTTCTTAGGCTGAAGAATATTTCTCCTACAGCCTCTGAAAGGAGAAGATTTGTAATTACAGGGGAAAAAAGGGAGTGCTGGGAGTAATCTCAGAGCTTTGCTATGCATATGGATGTGCTTCAGTCTCTGGGTAGGGATGATCTGCTTTACATGAGGACTTGTCACCAAAACAGGACTCTGAGCTCACTGCCTGATGCTCCCTGTGAATCCTGGCACTTCAGGACCCTTCCTGGCATTCCTCGCCTTTTCTCACCTAGAAAATATTACCTTTAAAAATTTATTTTATTTTATTTTCCTATAAATCACAACTGCTATCCCTAGGAAAAAAAATTAATAAGGTATTTTGGTGCCTGCCAGGGACTTGCCAATTGAAATCGGGGTCAAGCTGGTAGCATGGTTCTGGACTTAATTAGATAGGCTGCTGCTTTTGGGAAGAAGTTATTTTAAAGAGTTGGACACTGGGGAATTTTCTGCATGGAGTTAAGAGGAAAACAGCTTTAAAATGTGTTTCTCTATTTCCTAGAAAATGAGGTTTCTACACGCTTTTGGATTGTTCAGCCAAATGTCTCTGCTTTTTCATGATATGTTTCACAACATATTTGTTACGTCCAGACATAGAAAATTAGAATTAATCAAACCTGAAATATTTATGGCGAAAACCATTTCACGTCCATCTCTGTCATGAGACTGGCTGCTCTGATAGGGATTAGAGGTTGTTACACTAATGACTTAGACTTTTGTCTCATTGCCAGAGCAGTTTCCCAATTTAGAACCTTTTCTTCTGATTAATATTTGTATTCCTCCCACAATTCCTCTTCTTATAGGAACTCGTACTGGGAATTATTCCAGACCTACATAATGTCTCTAAAATCTTTTTATCCCTCTGTTTGCTGATCAGTGGAAAGGATTTTAATGCCAGGTTAGGTAATCGAGATAAATCCAAACTTTATCTAACTTTATCCCTCGACCATGTCTTGGATATTCTGGAAACATTTTTTGTGATCCATAAATAAATTCACGTAGGGTTTTGATTAATCTTTTTCTTTCTGCTCCTCTGTTTTCTGGTGAAGCCTCATTGCGTTAATGGGAGATCCAGCAGTGTTTTACTACTTCCACTCTGCGCTGCCTTGTTTAGGGCAACGCTTTTGGGGGGGTGGAGAACACCAGGGAGCTGCAAAGGGGAAATTTTGTGCACAAAACTTTTGAGTTTGGGGTGGCCTTTGGTGTTACCCTGAAGCAGAAAATGTTTCTGGTATCTCTTAAAGTTTCCCAGCCCTCTCAGATCTTCGGAGCTTCCACAGGGTTGTAAAGTGAGCAGTGATTTAATTCACTTCTTGCTGGAGCAAACAGGGAGTGAAGCTTGTTCAGAGCAGCTCTGGAGCTGGCAGGTGGAGCCAGCAGAGGTGTGGGTTTGGGAGAGGGAGGGCTCCTGGCTTTCTGTGTGCCCATTTTGGGACATTTCATGGCCACAAACCAGCTTTGCACCAGTGGGCAGCCAAGGAACAGCTTCACAAAAATCCTGGTTAGAAACTCCTGCTCCTGCATGTGGGTGAGAGCAGAGCACAGCTACAGCCCAGAGCTTTTCCTGTTCAACCCTTACCTTCAGCAGAATGCTTTGAGCTGACCAAGAAGTCAAAGCTTTGTTATGGAGAAGAAAACTTTGTTCTGGGTGAGTGCCAGGTGACATCCTTGTACCTCAGAGCCACCAGCCTGGGAAAGAGGGTGGCTCCAGTTTGTCAGGAGAGCAGGACCCTCACTGGAGAACCTTTGCAGAACCTTCTGAGCTCAGTCCTGTGCCTGTGCTCCAGGATGGTCCTGCTGGAGCAGGGAGATCAGCCCTGTGGTCACTCCCTGCCTTCCCTGATGCCTTCATTTTTAGCTTTTCTATTTCTCACAGTCTGTGCTGACTTGGTGTGGGACCCTGAACTTCATACAAAGTGTCACAAGTTCTCCTCACAGCACAGTCACACAAAACAATCCTTTTCCAGCCCCACAGCCAAGGACACTGCTGCAGCTTCAGCCCCAATAACTGCAAACAGCAGAGAACTGAGGAGAGAATCTGGGAGGATGGGACCGCAGAACCTGGAGCTGGAGTTGGACAATTAACCCCAACATGGAAATGGACCAAAACTCATAAAAGTGTGAAAACTCCTGACTCTGGGTCCATCTTGGGTGTAGCTGTAGCATTGGCCAGGCTCTTGCTCTACCCAGGGTGAATCCTTTGAAGGGTTTTTAAATAAATCCCTGTTTTATTCCTTTAACTCTGCCCAGCCTCTGTTCCAGGTCATCCTCCTCAGGAATCATCCCCACTCTGTGACTCCCTGGTTCAATCTGACTCTAAGTTCCACTTGCAAATGTAGATAGGTGGAAAAAAAAAACCCTCCCTTGCTGAGACCCAGAGCTGCTCTTCCCTCCCGTGGTTCATTGATTCCCCTCTGCTTGAACAGATTTTGAGAAGCTGGGCATTTCCAGATCTGCTGCTATGAACATTCAGCATCAGCAGGGCCCAGAGCTCCTCCCAAAGCTGATTTCAGACTCCTCAATGCTGAGACATCCTAACATCCCTCTCAGCTCCTAATAGACTGGAAAGCATCTCATCATCTTCCAGCAATGAAAGCAAATCATCCTTCTTCCCGAACACTGACTAAAAGTCTGTTTGAACCCTTCTGCATTTTCTGCATAATCCTCCCCAATTCTCTTGTCTGCACCGAGCAGTGACCCCGTACTGTTGCTAGGATTTCTTCTGCAAACATTACTTCCCTGTGCTAAGCTCTGTCAGCCATGGATTTTCTTCTGAGGTTTCTTTGTTTCCTGCTTCTGTTCATGTAGGTCAGGAGTTTTTCCTGGCGATTGATTTACCAACAGCTCCATGTCATAGCAGCGGTTGACATTTTGGGGCTTTGTTTTTCTTTGCTGATGTCACCACCAAACTTTGACCACGCCAGTCAATTTTTTTAAGGTTTCACGCCGAGTGTTTGACTCTGTGATATTTTTTTAAGTGTCAGGTGAAATGGCAAGAGGATTAGGGAAAAGACACAATTTTTTCAGGGTTTTTGATACATATCTATCTCTGTATAATGTGCTATTATGTGTTATCCACCAGGAACTGCAGTGATAGGAGAAGGGTTCAGCATAAAAGAGGGGAAGTTTAGGTTGGATATAGGGAAGAAATTGTTCCCTGAGAGGGTGGGCAGGCCCTGACACAGAGGAGCTGTGGCTGTCCCATCCCTGGAAGTGTCCAAGCCAGGTTGGATAGGGCTTGGAGCACCCTGGGGCAGTGGGAGGTGTCCCTGCCTATGGCAGGGTGGCACTGGAAGGGCTTTAAGGTCCCTTCCACCCCAAACCATTCTAGGATTCTCTGATTCCATTCTAAGATTCTCTGATTCCATTTTAATACATTTATTTATCTTTATTATGTAAATAAACCCCCCCAACAGCAATGCTAAATTGGCCAAGTCAGAGTCTTAACATTTGAATTGAAGGCTTGAAATTTAGGAAAGGAATAACTTCAGTGAAAAAGCTGAGGTTTTTTTTTTTTTGTTTTGTTTTGTTTTTTCCCTTTTCCTCTGAAATCTGCCGTGTTCTGAGGCTCTCTCCATTCAGTCTGTGATGTTGAGCTCTTGATCCACAGAGCCTTTGTGCAACACCAGCCCCGTTCCTGGCTGGAGGCAGGAGCAGGATTGCCCTGCAGGGCAGAGCAGAGGAGCTGGGATGTGCCAGCAGAGCCCACAGCCAAGGCAGGAGGGAGGATTCAGATGACAAACAGATGTAAGGTAGGAAGAGAAAAACAGAAATAGCTGGAGAGGCACAGGTGGGACTGGGAAAATCTGCAGAGCAGAGGTGGAAAGTTGGTGCTTTTCCATGTGTGATGCCTGCTGGGAGGGTAGGATGGAGCCCAGCACCACCCTGTGGTGCCTCCGGATTTGGCCAAATTCAAGCCTTTATCAAGGGTGACAACATCCTGTTGATCTCAGTGCCCCCTTTATTTGTAGATCCCAGGGAACAGAAGGTGCTGAGAGACACTGCAGTGCTGTTTTCCTCCTCAGCAGTGTGTGGGGAAGAGCTCAGGGCTACCTGTGCTCAGCCCCTGGTATCCTGATCCATCCCCAGCAGGGCTGCAGGGACAGGAGATCATCCCTGAAGTTCAGGTGATCCCTTTCCAAACCCTTCCCAGGTTCTCCTGTGCCTCGTGCTCCATCCCCAGCTGGCAGAGATCCTTTATCAAATCTCATTCCTTTATCAGAGCTGTTATCTCCTCTTCTCAGCAGCCTCCTCAGGGAGTCACAGAATCCCAGACTGGTTTGGATTGGAGGGACCTTAAAGCTCATCCATTCCCACCCTCTGCCATGGGCAGGACACCTTCCCTAGCCCAGCCTGCTCCAAGCCCCGTCCCCCCTGGCCTGGCTCATCCCTGGGTGTGGATGAGCAGAATTCCTGCCTGGAGAGATCCATGTGTGCTCCTCCAGCCCTGCGTCCTCTCCCTCTCTTCACTGCTGTTTGCTTTGGACTGGAAATGTTGGTGGCCACAGGCCAGGAACTGATCATCAGACAATTAACCAGGAGAAGTGTGTTTATTTGTCCTCTCCGTCGGGCTTTCCCACAGCACTCACTGCAGGCCACAAGATGTGAACAGGGAGAGCCCAGGATGATTTTTGTGTTCTTTGCACCTGAAAATTCTCGGCTTTCTTTTCTTCCAGCTCCCCTTGCAGGCCTTCCAATCTGCAGGACTTTTCCTTAGTGAACCTCTCCTTGTTCTCCCACCACTGTGTCTCTTCATTTTCATTATTAGTGTGAGTCCCAGTCCTTCCCTCCCATCCTTCCTGCCAAGAGGGCTCTGGGTTTATTTTCTGGATATTTAATCTCATGCTGCTTTTCTTCCACTGGTTTTGATTAATTTTATTCAGGTACATAAAATTATTTTGTGAGTGACACTCACCATTAAAAATTCCTGTGAAAAGTTAAGGTGCTCTAACCTGACCCCAGTGAGAACATTTCAGAACATCCTTCTTCTCCAATTGTAACATGAAAATTATTTCCCTGTAATCCACTTCTAATTGTGAGTCCCCTGCATTGTGCTGCTTCACACAAGCTGTCTGCTGGGGAATATGGAAATTCCATGGAAATTCCACAGAAACGTGAGGACCGTCCTGTGAAACAGCCTCTCCAGGCAAGCCCATCTGGGGTGACACATCCTGCCACGTTCAGAGGGAGCTGCAGCGCTGCTGGGCTGGGGCTGTGCAGCTCTAATGAGCCATTGCAGCAGCCAGCAGCTTCCCACTGGATTTGCTGCATATTCATGTGCCTTCCTTCCTCTTGTTCCAAAATTCTTTCCGGTAAATTAACGAGGAATTTTCAGTTGTTCTGTCAAGTGCTGTGGTGCCAAAGGATGGTCCTGTCCTTCCCAGCCTTGGCTGGAGAGTGGGGCTGCTGTTCGGAGAGTTTTGCTTTGGAGCCAGGCCGGGAGAGCTGGGAATGTTCACCTGGAGAGAAGAAGGATTCATGTAGAGCTCAGAGCCTCTTGCAGGGTTTCAAGGGGCTCCAGGAGAGCTGGAGATGGACTGGGGACAAGGGATGGAGGGACAGGACACAGGAAATGGCACGGTTGGATGGGATATGGGTCAGGAAATGTTCCCTGGCAGGATGGGCAGGGCTGGCACAGGGTGCCCAGAGCAGCTGTGGCTGTCCCTGGATCCCTGGCAGTGCCCAAGGCCAGGCTGGAGCAGCGTGGGACAGTAGGAGGTGTCCCTGCCATGGATGGGCTTTAAGGTCCCTTCCAACCCAAACCATTCCGTGGCTCCATGAAATTGTAATTCTCTGCTGTCTCATTTTGCCCATCACTCAGAGCTGCCCCAGCACCTGGTGCCCAGTTCCTAAGACAGACAATTAATTAGGAGCAAGGTGTTAATGAATGGCCAAAGCTGCCTCTGTGGGTCAGGGCTTTGGGAAGATGGCTGGAAATCCATCTTCCTTTTCCAGTGCTGCTGGCAGGATCAAACCTCTGTATTTGAAGCATTGAAGGTGGCCACAGTGCCCCTGTGCCTGCCCTGGGCTTTGGGCTGAGCTTTGGCAGAGATTTTGCTTTGCCCAACTGGGCCTGGAGCTCTGTCTGAACTGGGCTGGGGGTGCTGTGGCACAAATGCACAAATCCCGTGTTCACACCTGCCCCTGGCTGGGTCAAACCAGAGCTTGCAGTCCTGCTGTTCATAAAGGAAAAGTGCCTGGAGTGTCTTTGCTGTTATTTCCCTTTTCCTGGGTGTTTACTGCTAAGAATAAACTGCTCCTTCACCTCCTGCCCACCCTCCAAGCTGCTTGGGGCCAGAATTTTAAACTTCAGCTGGAGCTGCACAGAGTGAGTGACCTTGTTCTCCAGAGACCTTGCTCAAAGGAGCAGGAACTGGATTTTGCCTTCATTTAGCCCTTGAGGAGCTGCCCCAGGAGAGCTGTGAACTGCTCCTGGCTGGGGAGTCACACTCAGGGAAGTCCAAGCAGGAGTCCACCATCATGCTGGGATAGGTTTTCCTCTTGGAAATTAAAAGTGGAGCGAGCCACAAGCGGAGACAAGATGATTTTTTTGGTTTATTTAATGCATTGCTCATTTGTAACAGACCTCTGGAGCAGGTTTTGCCCTCCTGCTCCTCGTCCTTAGCCTGTCCAACAGCTCCTGCATCAGCCTGGCTGCTAAAAAACATCCAAAGCAAATAAATGAAAAGCTGTGGGGGAGCTTTGGGAGAGCTTTCCCTGTTTCCTTTGCTTTTGCACACAAACTTTGCAAT
Source organism: Cinclus cinclus (assembly GCF_963662255.1). Taxonomy (NCBI): domain Eukaryota; kingdom Metazoa; phylum Chordata; class Aves; order Passeriformes; family Cinclidae; genus Cinclus; species Cinclus cinclus. Next base: position 2,773,942 of record NC_085059.1, read on the forward strand.
TTTCAGTGCTGCCCCAGCCTCTGCTGTGGGCGGGGACTGAGACTCCCAAGGGCACCAAAGCCCAGATTTCCAGGGAAAATCATCTTGAGAGCACTGGGACACCCTGGAAATCACATCAAGGCCTCTGAGGGTGCTGCAAAAGAAACAGAGGGGCTGCAGGGGTACCCAAATCCTTGAGAGGGGCACAGATGGAGCAGGGTTGGGGTCCCTCTTGGCTTTCCCTCCTGCCTCTCCTCTTCCCTTTCTATCAAGGGAGCACAAAAGCAAACCAAGAGCTATGGGAAGCAGAGGGATTCAGAGCTCTGGAAAGCAGATGGAGGGATTTGAGGGGCCCTGGTGGCACCAAAATCCACATGGATGCACATGGGGGCTCGCCATGAAAGAGCAGAAACCTCTGAGGACAGGGAAGGGGCACCAAACCCAAGTGAATTCCACATGTGAGAGAGCTGGTGGGGTTTTCTCAGCCCGAGTCCTGAATCTGTCCTGTCTCCTCCACGTGTTGGCGTCCAGGTTTCAGATGTATTTCACGGAGCGTGAGCATCCCGGGAGAATTTCCTGCTTGTGGAAGAGAAACGTTCCCATTTCCACCCGGATCTTACAATGCCTTGTCAGTGACAAAACATTCCCAAATCCTCTCATTTATCAAATGGCCAATCCTGTTAACAGCTTAAGAAACATAATTACCTGCAATCTCTTCTGCTATTCATTTTCTGCCTGTGCTTCCCTCTCCCTGGCAGCTTCCCAGGAGCCAGGCAGGAGCTGCAGCATCAGCACTGCAATTCCCTCTGCAGTGGGAATCGAAATCAAAAATCACATTTGGCCTCCCAGTTTGGAGCAGCAGGACTCAGGTGAGGGGAGGAAGCACCAGCTGGGTGCAGCTTTCCAGGCATTGCCTGCCTTGGAAGTGGATGGTGGGAACATCCCTGAGCAGGATCTGCTTTTAGGGGGGGAAGAAATCACAGCCAGATTTCATGGAATCATGGAATGGTCTGGGTTGGAAGGGACATTAAAGATTAGTCCCACTGGCAGGGACACCTTCCACCATCCCAGGCTGCTCCAAGCCCTTTCCAGCCCTGGCCTGGGACACTGCCAGGGATCCAGCCACATCTTCTCTGGGAAATCCATTCCAGGGCCTCACCCCCTCCCAGGGAACAATTCCTGCCCAAAATCCCATCCAGGCCTGCTCTCTGGCAGTGGGAAGCCATTCCCTCTGTCCTGTCCCTCCAGGCCCTCCATCTTTTTGGGAAGCTCCCTATAGGGACTGAAATGCTGCTACAAGGTCTCCCCAAAGTTTCTTCCCTTCTCCTTCTCCTTCTCCTTCTCCTTCTCCTTCTCCTTCTCCTTCTCCTTCTCCTTCTCCTTCTCCTTCTCCTTCTCCTTCTCCTTCTCCTTCTCCTTCTCCTTCTCCTTCTCCTTCTCCTTCACCTTCTCCTTCCCCATGATCTGGGGCAGCTTTGGGTGCTGGAAGGGGCTGTGTGAGCTTGAGCAGCAGCAAAGCAGCACCTGGAACATCAGGGGACAGGGGGAAATTTAGATCAGCTGGAGCCAGCATGAGCTCCTGGTTATGGCACTGCTGAAAGGAGCTGATTTCCTGATTTTCCAGCACATTTCCAACTCCAGACAGCCTTCCCAGTGCCTCGTTTGGCCCAAATCTCAGGCAGAATTTAGAAGAGCAGTGTTTGCAGATTTGCTGCCTTCCTAAAAAGTTGGTTCTGCAAGGAGCAGCTCAATCCAAGGAGAACCCTGCAGGCCCACAGCAGCTTCTCCCAGCACCACAAAATTCCCAGCTCTGTCCTTGCCCTGCCTTTTGTGCCTTAAAAATCTTTGTAGCATTCTGACATCCTCACTGAGCATTAACTGGCCAGGACAAGCCCTGTCTCCTCTCTGTGTTCAGACCTGCCTTGGGTTGGGAAGGATTTTTCTGATTCCCCTTCTCTCTCAGCTATTTTGGATCCTCAGTGTTTTGGATAAATGATACACATTCCTTCTGACACTTTCATATGTTATTTTTAAGCAGTTTTTTTATGCTGCTTGCCAACATTTTCTCCTTGCAGTTCTTTGAATTTTGTATTAAAAACCCCCGTGAATAAACTGTGTACAAATCACAAGGTCTTTTTTCTTATTTTATTTTATTTTTTTTTAAGTCAGGCAACATCTTAAGGGATTTGGGACTTTTTGATCCTAAGATGCTGAATTCAAGAATATTTTGGTCACTATTATAGAATAACCCTTTTTAAAGAACAATTTGAATCTCAAATACTGCATGTGGCCAGAACTGCCTAAAAAACCTCCTGATTTTCCTTTTGGAAATAGTTTAATTCATGTCTCAAAATTCAGCCACTCCCAGACCCAGAGATTTTGGATGGCTCTGGAGCAGGGAAAGGAGTGGGATAAGAAAGTATCCAAGTGTTGAAGAGGGATTGAATCAAGCTGGATTCTTATGTTTAACAAGATATAATTTGTATATATGCAGATGAAGAGCTGCAAGGGAATAATCTGTACCCGAAAAAAAAAAAAAACACCAAAAAAAAAGGGAAAACTGCCCCAATAATAATAAAAAAGTAGGACAGCTGTGCTTTTCTAGCAGAACTTGCTATTCCTTTTATGACATTTATCTCAAATCATGCAAACCCTTCAGAGCAGCACTAATGCCCAGTGGAGTTCTCCAACTCAAATGTCTCGTTGTCAGTGCAAGAAACAAAGATAATGGAATTTGAATGCTGGATGCAACAACAGGGGCTGCTTCTCCTTGCTCCAAGTGAGAATGATGGCTCTAAAGAGCCTCACCAGGACAGACTCAAGAGCAGACACCTGATTTGTGAGGAAATGCCCAAGATCTCAGCTATTTTTCCCCATGATTTGTTTCTTCCTGGAAAGAAAAATAAAATAAAATAAAAAAACACCCACAAAATAGTTGCACAAAGACACTGCGATTTCAAAGCAAAATTTGAAAACATTTCTGATTTGCAAATGGCATCTCAGCATTTTCATGAGAATAAAATGCTGCTGTGATGCCGTGATTAAATATTTCATTCCAGCTCCCTGAACAAACTTAAAATCTTATTAGGAGGTATTTTTGACATAAAAGTGAGCTTCTCTGTGGTGCCCAGAGCTGAGACATCTCCAGCTCCAAGTGCAGCTGCAGGAGCCCTTGGTGCCAGGGAATGATCAAAGGTGCCACCCCTGAGCCCCTGCTTGTCCCTACATCCAGCCCAGGAGGAAAAACACATCCTGAACATCCCCAGGGCTGAGGAAATCCATGGAAAACACATGGAAAACACACACTGCTGTTCCTGTGGAAAGGTTGGGCAAGTTCAGCAAACAGAAATGTTCTGCCTGGGTTCAAATTGCGCTGCAACAAAACCTCAGCCAGAGGTGGCTGCTCCACTCCTTGTGCAGACTTGGGAGAGGGAAAAGCTGGGAAAAGGATTTCAGGGGGATTCCACGGGGAATTTTCCAAAGCTCTCTGCAATCCCCATGAGTGCTGCCCTCAGATTTGAGGGGTGACTAATGGCAACTCCCAGGACGTTCCTGTGATTGTGGGGTGCCATGGAGGTAATTCCCAGTGAAGTCCTCACGTGGGAGCAAGGAGCTGCTGTTCCCCTGCCAGAGGCTGGAGCACATCTCCCACAGCAGCTGATGCCTCTGCTCTTCCCAAGTGTGGGGATTTAACCCCAAAACAGCCGCTGCTGGGTGTTTAACCCCAAAACAACCATTGCTGGGTGTTTAACCCCAAAAAAGCCATTGATGTTGTTTAACCCCAAAACAGCCATTGATGGAGATCTAACCCCCAAAAAGCCACTGCAGGAGTTTAACCCCAAAACAGCCATTGCTGGGTGTTTAACCCCAAAACAGCCACTGCTGGCCTGCTGGTGGGAGGAGGATGTGGGAGCTGCTCCATCACGCGCCACTGTTGGAGCTGGAAAAGAAATGGTGAGAAGAATTTCCCATTTTGCTGTGTTTATTCCATTTTTCCTCGTGGGTCTGTGCCAGGCTGCTGCTGTTGGGGCTGAGATCCCCAGTGCCACTGTGGTGGCAGCTCTCCTGGAGCATCCCAGGACCTGTTTTAGAACTCTGAGCATCCCAGCTCCACCCCCACACCTTCTGGATGGCTCTTCTGGTGCCTGGCTGCCCTTGGCACCTCCTGACCATGGGGTGGGTGCAGGGCTGAGCCTGCAGAGCTGAGTTTGTGGCTCTGGGTGTGCCAGGGCTGCAGGATATGTCACAGGAGGGGGTGGGGGTGTTTTCCTGGCTCCTACTCTTGGGTCACACAACCCCAGGACTGCTCCAGGCTGGGGCAAAGGGGTTGGGGATAGGACCAGGGAAATATTGCTGGGCAAATGTGAGGTCCCTCAAGGGCTGTGTCCAGTTCTGAGCACCTCAGGAAAGACCTGGAGGGGCTGGAGCGTGTCCAGGGCAGGGAATGGAGCATGGGAAGGGTCTGGAGCCCCAGGAGAGGCTGAGGGAGCTGGAAAGGGGCTCAGCCTGGAGAAAAGGAGGCTCAGGGGGGACCTTGTGGCTCTGCACAACTCCCTGACAGGAGGGGACAGCTGGGGGGGATTTAGGATCTGCTCCAGGGAACAGGGACAGGAGGAGAGGGAACGGCCTCAGGCTGGGCCAGGGGAGCTCAGGGTGGACAGCAGCAGGAATTTCTCCATGGAAAGGGTGCTCAGGGATTGGAACTGCCCAGGGAGGTTTGGGGTGCCCATCCCTGGGGGTGTCCCAGGAACTGCTGGAGGTGGCACTGAGTGCTCTGGACTGGGGACACTTGGGTTCCATGGGCTGGGAGAGCTTTTCCAACCTCAGACATCCCAAAATTCCCCCCTAGGGCTCCACCCAGCCCCCAGGAAGCTTCCCAGAGGCTCTGGAAGCACCAGCGTGTCTCTGAGCAGCTTAACCAGCTCTTGCTGTGTGAGTGAAGCGCCATCCCCGCACAGGGAGGGCACGAGCAAGTGGAAATCAGGGCTTATGTTTGCCACTGATAAATGTATTAATCTTTAGAGCAGAATTTCAACTACAACCCTTTTCCAGGAACCTCAGCGCTCCCTTATTTTGCAGGCCTTGTAAGGGAATGTGATTTTGCCTTTTAACTGGAGTGTATCTTATGCTAAGCAGCGAGATTAAGCGGAGGGATCCAAAAGAAGTTGCTGAATGGCAGAATTGCCTTTATAAATAACATTAATAATTTATCCGATCCAGGGGTTTTTTGGGTAAATGAAATACCTGCCTCTGTATAAAGCCCACTGAATAGGAACACATCTCTGCTTTTATGAGGCTGGGATTAAAGAAGGGAAATGCTAAGGGGCTTATCTTCGCTTCAATTTGCAGCCCTTCCGGCTAATGGCAAACTCATTTAAGGAGCTGCTGTGTTTGTGCCAGCTCTGGCTTTGTTCTCGGTGCTGGAGCTTGGCTGCATTTCCCACCACGGCGCTGGGGAGAGCTGAGAGGAAGCACTTTGTTTTCCTGACCTCGGATTACCAGACAAAAACCAGCAAGAATCGTTTTCCTCCCTGTTCTGGGCCGGGCCAAGACCCACCGCGTGGCAGAGGATGAGCACAAGGAGCATCTGTCAAACTTGTGCTGGGATGCCCCGAGTCCTCCTGCAGCAGCAGGCGTGGAATGACCACGTTCACCCTCCCAAAACCCCACGAGATGTCATTTCCCTGCTTTTCTTTCCTTCCTGGTGAAAATCAATCGCTTCAAAGTTCACTGAAGGTGAAGACAACCTTTGCTTTCCATTCAGGGCTGAGCCATCTTTGGGAGAGAACCTCTGGAAAGGGAGAATAGCAAAAATCAGCAGAAAAAACTCACCCTGAATAATTCCAACTAGGCAAAGGAAAAGCCATTTGCTCCTAGTTATTCCTCAGACAAAAGTATGAATATAAAAAATCATCGGCTCTTTACCCTTTACCCTGCCTGGACTCTTTGCATCAGATTTGTGCCACTCCAGCTTTGCTTCACCGACCCTCAAAGACCTCATCACTGGATCCTCGAGACATTTAAAGAAATCAGGGGGCTTGGGGGATTATTTTATTTTTTTAATTTTTTTAATTTTTTTTTTTTTTTTTTTTTTTTTTTTTTTTTTTTTTTTTTTTTGCAAAAGCAGGGCCCAAAAGCAGAGAAAACAAAAGGGGTCCTAAATCTGACCTAAGCTACTGCTTGTGTGTGCACTGACCTGGATCAGGCAAGAAAATCTTATCCAAAATAATGTTACGAGCTCTGTGCTTTGCATTCAGACAACGAGGCTGTGACAGAGGCAGGTGGGAATTTACAATCTGCTTTAGCAAAACCTGAGATTGTCTTTAGCTGGGTGTTTCAAGGCAGTTTTATGTCACCCACATCTGCTGCTGCCCAGGCGAGCCCGCAATCCCCCGAGCTGTGCTGCTGCAGCAAAGGAGGAGATGAAGCAGAAAGGGAGATGAAGACCTCCTAAGCTTTATCAAACCCCACCAAAAAGTCAGGAGATTTGGGGATTATGCCGTGTAATTACATTACCTGCAGAAAAAAGTTGCCTGAGAATTTTCTGTCTTGTGCTGCCAGTTCTTTTCAGCTATTAGTAACACACAACTTCCCATTGTCTTCTCCCGAGGCACAGATGGGCTAATTTTCAGCTACCTGATAATTACACATTGTTTGAAACTATATCAAAAGCTTCCACTCCTGCCATCCTGCAGCAGCCATTCCTGCAGCTCCCAAAGTCCCTGGCTGGAGTCCCCATCCCTCAGTCCATCTGTCCCTGCAGGAGTGGAGCTCCCACTCAGCTTCCCCAGGCTGGTTTTGTAGGGATTTGTGCCTTTTCCAAAGGGGTTGGAGTCACTGAAGCTGCACCAAAAGCTCCATGCCAGCATCCCAGGTTATTATGGGACAACGGACAGTGAGGTGGTTCTGCAGGAACGCTCCTGGGGATGCCGATGTAGGGGGGAAATGAAGGATAAACCAACACCAGAAGCTAAAAATCAGCACAACAAAGGTTTAGTCTCAGTTTTCCTGGGCAAAGCTGGGGATTGCCAGGCTGGAGAAAGGCAGGATGGAGAGGGAGGGTGACAGCCCCTGCTCTCGAGCCAAGATGGGGGCTGGAGAATCTCCTTGTCCCCTGACCTCTCCTCTTCAGGAGTGGTTTCTCTGCCAGTTGAGCTCTGATTTGATTTAGGGGGTGGTTTTTTAGTGGGAAAATGCCCAAGTCCTCCTCACTCATGTGTTTGCTGCTCCTCATCATCAGGTCCTGCTCCCTTTTCAGAGAAGGAAATTAAATGGGGTTGACATGACTGGCTCTTGACAAACCCATGTTCTTTGATTTTATTCATCCTTTTACAAGTTGCTATTTAAGCCTTTCCTCCAGCCTCTTTCAGGGAATTTAGATTAAGATGATTATTCAGGTTTTCTTCTGACTTTTTTTTTTTTAATTTTAAGTATCCTCTTCAAAGAGAGGTGCCTCTCTCATCTCCAGGGACCTCTGCACCTTCATCAGTTTTAAGATAACCACCAACGGTTCAATGTTCCAGGGTGTTTTTTTATCAGATCCTCTCATTTTTGAATACATCTGACATATCCAAATGGCTCCAAACTCCTTCTCTTCCTCTGGCCTTCCCCACAGTTCCCTTCAAAGTAGTTTCATTACCTTTCATCCACAATTAACCTTTGGATAAAGACTGAAGCAATGGAGATGGGACAAATCCCTGCTTGCAATGCTCAGTCTGTTCTCCCTCCCCAGACATTCAGGCCCCTCCACATCTTCCTGTTCTTGTTTTATGTCTGATTTATTTGTGGGCACTTCTGGTTGCCTCCAAAACCTCGTGAGCAGCTCCCAGTGTGTGAGCCTGTGTTACCCCTCTTTTTTTCCCCCCAGGAATGTGCCTGCTCCCACTCTCCACATGATTTTTTCCAGTTCCCAGACCTCGCTGATGCCGTAATTCCATATAATTATGCTCCCTACCAGCTTTCCTGAGAAGTAATTTGTTGCTGTTCACCATCTTTGCTGTCTTCTGGGAGCTGCCAGCTCTCCTGCATTTCCTTCTTGCACATTCCCATCCAGGAGGGCTCCTCCAGCACAGCCCTGATCCCTGTCAGCTGCTCATTATTTTGTTATTTCTATCATCCCTCCTCGCTGTGCCTCTGGGAAGAGACGCTCAGGTGATCCAAAGCTTTCTTGTTCCCAAATCCCTTGGGATGCAAGTTTAGGGCTGGCCTGATAACACTGCAGAACTGAAGGAGGGGTTGGCTGAGAGCTCCTGAAATCCTCCTGGTGGTGACCCTGTGTTGGATCCCAGAAATCTGGAATTTTTTTGAGCTTTCTGTGCTTTCTGGCACTGACCCCCTGGAGAACACTGCTTTTCACTTTAGGCCTTGGAGAAATTTGAGTGATGGAAATAAAATCACTGGTGTGTAGTTGGAATAGAAGTGTGTGAGTTCACATGGTGAAGGGTTTGGAAATTGGGGTTTTTATAATGTACTAATAGGTATGGGACAAGATGGAGGATTTTGGGTGTTGTTTCTTTCTGTCTTTCTTCCTTCTTCTTCATGATTTCAGGCAGTAGTTTCTGGTTGAACAGTCAATGCTGCACTGAGGGTCATGGAAATTTGGTTATTGGGTTAAAAGTATAAATAATACAGGTGTTAATACTCTATTGGACTGTTTATCTTTAAGAGACCTTGTAGCAGCTGGATCTGTCTCCATTTTGCTGACTTTTAGCTGGTGGCTAGAAGTGTTGCTGAACTTTCTGTACTTTAGATAATATTTATTAAACAACCAAGCCCAAACAAGAGAAAATCCATTTCCTTAATGTGTTTTTTAATCGTGGCCCTGAGTGAAGACAGAAGACACTTCAGACAAGCCACTAATGAAGTGGTGCAAACACCACCCTGTTACAACCCTGAGTGGGGGAGGAGCTCCTTGGGGGAAAGAGATCCAGAACTGGCCAATTTTATCATGTTGGGTTGTGTGTAGAAAGCCCAGACCCTGGCATCTCCTGTTCTCCATGCACATGGGATGGGATGGGATGGGATGGGATGGGATGGGATGGGATGGGATGGGATGGGATGGGATGGGATGGGATGGGATGGGATGGGATGGGATGGAAAAGCAGCTCTGCCCCTTCCTTGGCTCTTTGGGATCTTCATATCCCCAGCTCAAGGCATCCAAACCTCCATATCCCCATTTTTGGGGAGGTTCCCACACTGGCCTGAACATCTTTTTTGTGTCTCCTGCAGCCACTTGGAGTCAAGAGCCACTGGAAAGACAAATCCCAGAGGGAGGAATTCCAGGTGCCCTCGGGGACGTGCTGGCTGTGATTTAGTCTCGGCTTTAACAAACCCTCTCCCTCTCGCTCGCTCGCCTCCGGTAACGAAGCAGCGAGATGAAAGACAGGGCCACGGAAGGTTGTTAAAAAATTACTTGCAAATTAACAGGAGGACAAAGTGTGTGAGTTAATATCGTCTAAAGACCCTTGAAAGCGGCGCTGGCGCGTGCACCCTCCGAGCACCGACGTTCCCAGGCACAGCTACACTGGTAAACCGAGCCCAGGGGGCTTGATTAACAGGAAATTTTCAGAATGCCAATTAGAGCAAAGTTTACCGAACAAATTGTTTGCACTTGTACCCTAGAACCATCATGAATTTTAATTCTGCATGGATTTATGTGGCTGAAACAATAATTAAAGATACATGAACGCCTCACGTTCAGGAGAATCCCCCAGGGTTGTGCTGGAGTTTTTTGGGTGGGGAAGGGAGTGAGGAGCCTGTTTGGGCAGGAGCTGCTCTCTCCTGGGGGACATGGGGTGGAGAAGGCTTTTCCCTATGGAAACAAGCAGTTTTCCAAGTATTGAGCTCCCAGATTTGTGCTGTGTTTTGTCTTTGATTTCTTTTCTATTCCTTCATTTCTGTAACCTGACAAAGAATGATGCATGGGATGTTTTCCCAATAAACAGTGACTTGTCTTTTCCTGCCTCCCACTTTTGGAGTCTGTGGGATCTCAAATCAGCTCCTTGTCTCCCCCAGAACTGGAGCCTTGCCCCTCCCTGCAGCCTGGGAACGTGCAGAGGAATCCCTTTTCTCTTTATCCTTGTTCCTGCTCAAAACTTTCAGGTTTGGATATGGGGGAACAGGCAAATAGGGATGGATCCCTTTCCTCCTGGAGCCTCCCCAGCCATTCCTAGGTTTGGATATGGGATGGATATGGGGTTGGATCTCTTTTTTTCTTTATCCCTGGCTCCTGCCCAGCCATTCCCAGGTTTGAATGCAGGGAAAAGCAAATGGGGATGCATCCCTTTCCTCTTGGTCCCTCCTCAGCCATGCCCAGGTTGTGATATGGGGGAAAAGTACCTGGGAATGGATCCCTTTTCTCCTTATCCCTGTTCCTGCTCAAGCACTTCCAGGTTTGGATATGAGATGGATATGGGGTTGGATCCCTTTCTTCTTTATCCCAGCTCCTGCCCAGCCATTCCCAGGTTTGGATATGGGATGGATATGGGGATGCATCCCCTTTTTCTTTATCCTTGTCTCTCCTCAGCCATTCCCAGATATGGATATAGGGGAAAAGCAAATGGGGATGGATCCCTTTTTTCTTTATCCCAGCTCCTGCCCAGACATTCCCAGGTTTGGATATAGGATGGATATGGGGTTGGATCTCTTTTTTTTTTTTTTTTTTTTTTTTTTTTTAATATATCCCTGGCTCCTGCCCAGCCATTCCCAGGTTTGGATGCAGGGAAAAAGCAAATGGGGATGCATCCCTTTCCTCCTGGTCCCTCCTCAGCCATTCCCAGGTCGGGGATGTGGGAGAAAGGCCTGGAATGCACAGGGAGCAGCTGTGCCCCCAGGAGAAGTCACAACCAGCAGTGTGATGTCAATGAGTGTCTTCATTTGAATTCCTCTCCTCCTCTCCTGGTTGCTGGTAAATAAGTTACACGTATTTTTAGAAGAAGTTATTTTCTGTCAGTGCACTTTTAAATGTCAAGCTCCTGGAGAGGAGTCTGAGAGAGAGTTTAAGGTCAGTCAGGCTTTAAGGGAGAAATACAGGTGGAAGGAGCTTTGGTCCAGCCTAAGCCTGGCTGTGGTTTAAACACTGGGAATGCAGGAGCATCCCACACAGAGGTGACAGCCAGGGGCATGGCTCTCCCTGTCCCTCAGTTATGGAAAAAGGGAAAACTTGGACCAAAAAGCGCTGGATGAAAATTCCATGTTGTGCTGGTTGAGGAGCGCTGATGAATAATTCATCCCCCCAAAGGTCAGGTTACAAATGATTAATTAACCTTAAGAGAAGGTGTCCTCGTTGGCAACATCCCTTGTCCTGAACAGCTTCATCATGTCTACATGGGCCGTTGAAACACAATTATTTGGGAAAAGGATCGAGGAATCTCAGGGCAAACGGAGAGGGGCCAGCATCAGCCATGGGGGTCACAGCAGCTCCTCAGGCTTTGCTGGGCCCCTGTGGGTTAAACCAGGCTCAGGCACTGCTGGAATTGGCTGGGAAGGTGCTGGAATTGCTCAGAAAAACATCCAGCATTTGTTTTCCAGCTTTCATGTAGGAGCGTGGCTCTCCTGCTGGGACTAATGGCTGTGGGGACACTGCCTGGGCAGGGCTGGCTGCATTTGTCACCAGCCTTTTCTCGTGTGAATTCATTAACAAAGTGCTCCTTAAAAGCTCTTCCAGTGTCTGGAGTCATTCCTGGCTGATCCCTGTGAGCAGAGTCTGCCTCACCCCAGCTGCAGGGCACCCCCTCAACCTCTCTGCCTCCTGATTCAGGCTCCAGGAGAGCCTCCCAGCTCTTGCCAGGGCCACTTATGATGCTAGCATTGATTTATTTTAATTAATGGATTGATTTTAATTAATGGATGTGTTTTATTTTGGCAGAGGCAATGGCTGAAAGCTGGGTTCCCTCAGTACCTCTCCCAGGACAAGTGTGTGAAAATCTTGTCTGCATCAGAAAGTTGCTGCCCCTCCAGCTCCTTCTTCTTCCTTCCCTTCCCAAAATCAGCAGGACACTGAATTCTTTTTGCACTAAGGAACAATTTACCCTCTCCCCTGACACAGCTCCTACATTGCATGAAGCTAAGTTGTTTTATTCCTGCATTTTTAAATACATAAAGTGGCAAAAGCAGCACATTCACACCTGACCTGAACCGGGGGAGGTTTCCCAATTATTTCAGCTCAACTCCACTGTTTCCAGGAGCAGAGGGATGACAGAAAGCACAGGAAGAGTCTGGGGGAAAACACAACAAAGATTCCCATTATGAGGAGCTGGGTTTAGCTTTGTTAAGTGGGGCTGGACACCAGAAGGAGCAGCTTTGGTGGGGTGTGGAGCCTAAGCTTGCTTCAGTAACTCATACTGGTCATACTGGTCACTGAACTGGGAATTTGAGATTGAAAGGGAAAATGAGGTGGGATATTGGGCAAGACTTGTTCCCTGGCAGGGTGGGCAGGGCTGGCACAGGGTGCCCAGAGCAGCTGTGGCTGCCCCTGGATCCCTGGCAGTGCCCAAGGCCAGGCTGGAGCAGCCTGGGACAGTGGGAGGTGTCCCTGCCGTGGCAGGGCTGGGATGGGATGATTTTTAAGATCCCTTCCCACCCAAACCATTCTGAGATTCCCTGATTCTGCACAAACCTCTGTGGGACCCTCTGGATTCATCCAGAAATGATGGAGAGCCCATGCACAGCTTGATGTCACCACTCACCGAGTTTTTCTCACCTGTCTGCTCCTCTCCCACATTACTTGGCTGCAAAATCCTTCCCAAACTGCTGGAACTGGGAGCAGTGGGGTCATGGGGACCATCAGAGATGCAGAACCCGCTGTGCCAGCTCAGCCTGGTGCTCCTCCAGCTCAGGCATTTCCAGCTTTAATCCCCATATTTCTGCATTTGTAGGGTTTTAGGTATTTTTCCTTTATTTTATTTTTTAGAAGCATGAAAATGATTTGCAACATTTCACATTGCGTATTTTTTAATCCCGCAAAATGAAAACAAATCTTTTCCCTACTTTGCCTGTTTTCAAGGCCTTACTTTTGTTCGGCTCTCACCCAAAAAAAAAGGAAAAAAACCCAAAAAGCTATGGGTGGGTGAAACTCCTAAAATCCCCAACCACTGGAAAGAAAATTGGTGTTTTTCCAAGTTAAGTACTCTGACAGAGCGAACATACATGTTTAATTTGAAAATGTTGATTCCAAATGGATTTTTGTTTAAAAAAAGCTTTCCTCAAGCAAGTCAATATTTGTAATCAAATTGAAATTTCCTCTGGGAATTATTTATTTTCACGAGGTCTAATTTTTGCAAGGAAAAATTCTATGCAGGAAGGGTTTAAGGCGCTTTAAAGCAGCTTTAGGAATCTGGGAGATGGAAGGGGGCTGGGAAATCCCACTCAGGCTGAGCCCACTTGCCTTTGATGAGGGTGAGCTGATGAAAGAGTTTAAAGTGCCTCTTTCTTCTTTGAAAAGGGAAAAGAGTGAGCAGGAGGAAAGGGGAGGAATTGGAAGGGAGGAGACATCCAACAGCAGTTCCCTCCCGATCCCCTCCTTTCTATTCCTCTGAAATTGAGAATAAAAATTCCATGTGGCGCCAAGGGTGCCCCTTTGGACTGCAAAGTGAGGGACCTGAGCTGGGCTCGTGGGGTTCCTCTGTGGCCAGAGGGGACAAGGGGCACTCTGGGGAGCTGTGGAGCTCCCCTGCCCTCAGCTGCAGGAGATGAGGTGGGCAAGGAGTTCACCTGCCTCGAACTGATAAGCTGAGGGTGGTGGCTCCATGGCCACCGCAGCTCCATGGCCACCACAGCTCCATGGCCACCACAGGTCCATGGCCACTGCAGCTCCATGGCCACCACAGCTCCATGGCCACCACAGGTCCATGGCCACCGCAGCTCCATGGCCACCACAGGTCCATGGCCACCACAGCTCCATGGCCACCACAGGTCCATGGCCACCACAGGTCCATGGCCACTCCAGATCCATGGCCACCACTGGTTCCTGGCCACCACAGATCTGTGTCCACCATGGGTTCCTGTCCACTACAGGTCCAAGGCCACCACAGGTCTGTGTCCACCACAGATCCATGGCCACCATCAATTCCTGTCCTTCAGGGAATATTGTCACAGCACAACCTCAATATGATTTTCCTGCAGATTTTCTGTCTATTTCAGAGCAACAGTTGGGGTTAATGATGTGCATAATTTACATTATTATGCCTTTTATTTATTTTTATCATTAAAAATTGCCTGCTTTCCTGATTCTGTTCATGATGATGCTCTGGGAACACAATGTACTGGCAGGAGAACAACAACAGAGCCCTGCAGGGTCACCCTGGAATCCAGAGCCAGCAGTCCCAGGCTCCAGACACTCCCAGGAGCACCGTGGCAGCTCCTGGGACATCGTGGGTGGCTCCCCACCACAACCCTCAAAACTTTATAAACATGCCCTGATTATTTTCCAGCTCAAAATATTCCTTACCATCCCAGTCTTGCTGGTTCAGCCCCTTTTCCAACACATTGATCACCAAACAAAACCTTTTTTCATCTACCAGGCCCTGATTTTGTTGCTCTGCCCAAACACAATCCCTGCTTGGGTTTGGATACCTGTGGGGAAAGGCCCTGCTGAAAACATTTAGGGACTGGCAGGAAAATGATCAGAATGATTGGGGTGATTAATTTGGAGTTGTCAAAGACACTTTTAAAAGATGTCCTAAGTGTGTTCCAAAAAGCCACGCTGATCACAAAAGCAATGAAGAAATGCACCTTGATGAGATAAGAGGTGAAAGAAGCTATAAAACCAAATAAAGCAACCTATATAAGAAATGGGATAAGAGCAAGCTGACAGCAACAATCACTGGGCAGAAAAGAAGGGATGCAAACAGGGCCTGACAAGAATCTGAGCTGGGAAAAGAGCCTCAGTGGAGATGGAGAGGTGGTTTCCCAACCCAGTGTTTGGATTCCCAGGTGTCCTGGTAATTCCTGAGAGGAGGGAGCACGGCAGGGCCGCTCCAGAGGGTCATTGGTGGTTTTAAATGGAGAATTCCTGTTTTGGACAGTACTGAACTGGTTGTGGAATACTCCTGCCTCCTGTCAGACAGGGATTTTTAAAATAAATCTGAAATCCAAAGCATGGAAACCAAACTCTTCATCTGGGAACATTCCTGATCCATTTGGTTTAGCTCTGCTATTTGTTCCCAAGGACATGGAAAATTACCTTGTGGTGTTCTCCTGCCATCCAGAGCACTGACTTCCATGGCAGGACCTAAACCTGCTGTTTTCAGGAACAAATCCAGCATTTCCCAGGGCAGGAAACATGCTGGGAACATGCAAGACCATGGTGGATGCTGAAAATTCCCTTCTCCAGGTGCCTGGGAGCTTTGGCTGCACCTGCACAACCAGCCAGGGACTACGGAAGAGAGATGGGAGAAATTCCTGCTGTCCCCAGGGGTCTGTCCATAAAGTGGGGTTTTCCTGCTTGTTTTAAAGAGTTTTACTCTGTCTGGGGTTTGGATCCAGGTTTCTCCAGCCTGGAAAAGGCTTGGGTGAGGGTTCAGAGTCTCCTGTTTCCAGCTCCTGGAGCGGGGGTTGGAAAGATCCCCCTCAAACAGCCAAAATACTGGGAATTTCTGCTGGCACTGGCACAGAAACAAGGAAAATGTTGATTTCCACAGGGAAATACAAACACAGGAAACTTCCAGCTGCTCAAAACCCAATCAAACCTGACCTCTGATGAACTGCAGGCTCTCAAACAGCCCCTACTCAATATTGGCACTGCAATCGTTCCCCTTGGAGGGCTGGAGGAGCAGCAAAGCCTGGAGGTGCCGGAGATGTTTCATTCCCAGGATTTCTGTGCCTGTTCCCAACTGCAAACCCCAAGACTGTGGATTTGGGGTTGTCAGAGCACCTGAACTTTGTCAAGTACAGAAAATCCAGAGTGAGACAGAAAGAAATGATCTTTCCCAGCAGGATGATCCTTTCCATCAGGTTGGTTTTCAATCTTGGAACTCCCTGAGGAAAAGCCTCCAGAAAAATCCCCCTTCCCTGCCACTGGAGCAGGGCAGATACCCCAGGGAATAAACACCGAGTTAGAAATAATGGGAAACCTTCGGGGAAAAAATAATCTGAGGTTGATGATAACCACGAAGGAAGAAATGGAAGCTTCTCTGCAGAATTCCTCACCTCCCAAGCAAAGGATTTCACCAGAGCTCAACCCTGTTCAGCACTACAAATATATCAACAATTTAACTACAAATATATCAACAATTTATTACCTTGTTCCCTGGATTACTCCAAGCTTTTTGGAGCCAGTCTAAAGCACAGGCAAATCCATTTAAAAATTGATTCCTTGTATTTCTTTATACCTGCCTCTAACTTGAGTCCCTTCTACAGCAAATTTACCTTTTGCTTTTCCTCTCCCCGGCAAGGTGTTACTGACATTTTTTTTTTGGGATTTATCCCTTGTCCTGTCCTTGAGTGCCCTGGAGCCTTGGGGTGGGAAATACAGCTGCAGCACCTGGGAATGGAGGGGATAAAACTTCTCCACCCAGGAGTGCTGTCAGCAATTCCAGATTCTCCCTGGCTCCACCTGCACCCCAAACCCACGGGCTGTGAGGTGCTGTGGGTTACACTGGACTGAAATTTCTTCTGCCCAAATGTGAGCCTGGAGCAGAGCTCCTGTTGCCGTGGGGTTTATCCAGACCGGTGGCAGAAGCTGAACTTTCCCACCCCAATTCCACAACCTGACATCTGCTTCCTTTGGGTGCTTCAAATCCAGCAAGGGGTAGCACAGACAGAGGTGCTTCAGGGCTGGATCAGGCACTGCACTTTCCCCAAAAATCTGAAAGCAGCCCACAACAATCCCCACTGCCAAACACCTGGAAAATCACAGAATTTCATGTGGTTCCTGAGCAGCAGGAGCAGAGGGCACAGAGTTCCCAGATTAAAGCTCCTTCCTGCAGCCCTGGCTTTATCCTGGGGGTGTTTGATGTCCCGCTGGTCATTCCCACCATCCCACACGGTTCCATTCCATTCCATTCCATTCCATTCCATTCCATTCCATTCCATTCCATTCCATTCCATTCCATTCCATTCCATTCCATCCCACCCCATTCCTGTCAGGCCACTGTTGTTCAAGTCCCTGTGAACACAGGACAACAATGCCAAACCCCTCCAGCTCCAGGCTGTGATGCCAGCAGGGTCAATCCCTCCTCCAGCAGAGCAGGGACCTTCCAGGCCAGCTCACTGCACAATTAGGCTGAGATTAAGCAAAGCCTAAATAATTTCTGGGAGCTGGACTCCAGCTGATCACAGTGGAGGGTGCCACAGGAAGGTCCAGGACTGCAAAATGTTCCTTCCCACCCAAATAAGATCCTAACAAAGCAAATCCTGACAGCAATTTCTCATCCCTCACTTGGAGCAAAACATTCCCAGTCTGGTCAAGGACTGATGGAAGAAGGGCATGCTTGGAAAAGAGATCCCACCTGGATTCCTGCTTCTTGCTCTGAAGGTCCCAGCACAGGAGGGACCTGGAGCTGCTGGAGCAAATCTAGAGAAGCCACGAGATGCTCCAGTGATGGAGCCCCTCTGCTCTGGAGCCAGGCTGGGAGAGCTGGGGGTGCTCACCTGGAGAGGAGAAGGCTCCAGAGAGAGCTCAGAGCCCCTTCCAGTGCCTAAAGGGGCTCCAGGAGAGCTGGAGAGTAACTGGGGACAAGGGATGGAGGGACAGCACACAGGGAATGGCTTCCACGGCCAGAGGGCAGGGTTAGGTGGGATATTGGGATGAAATTCCTCCCTGTGAGGGTGGTGATGCCCTGGCACAGGGTGCCCAGAGCAGCTGTGGCTGCCCCTGGATCCCTGGCAGTGCCCAAGGCCAGGTTGGAGCAGCCTGGGACAGTGGCAGGTGTCCCTGCCGTGGCAGGGGTTGGAATTCCATGATTTTTATGGTCCCCTCCAACCCAAACCATTCTGGGGTTCCATGAAGGCTCGAGGGAGTTATTCCTTAAAAACAGTGGTTTTGAACCCAAATCCTGTGGATTTCCCTTTGGACTCCCTCTGGTTTCACAGGCAGAGGCAGAATCATCATTTCCCTGATTCAATATCAAATCACTTGTAAGGCCTCAAGATTTATAATAAAATTAAGGGCACTTAATTAAGGACCCTGCAACTTTATTTTACTGATATTCTGCTGGAGCTGTGTTTTTTTTTTTTCACTCAGAGCAAACCCCTGAACGTCCCAAATCACCCTTAATCCCACAAATCCTGCATGAAACCTTCCACCTGCTGAGAGCCAACAAATTAAACAGCTCCAAACTTTTCCTGGAATAACAAGGACAATCAACTTCAGCAGCAGAGAGAAAGCCCAGGAATCACAAGATGCTTTTGGAGACAATTTTTATTCCCCAGCTTATAAGAAAATATGTTTGATGCCAAGGGGAAAAAGGAGGGGGGTTTATAGGATAGGACCAGCCTAAGTTAAAGAGGGGAGGAGGGAGGAGAAGCTTTAGGGGACAGTGGCACTTCCAGCTGGGGTGACAAACCCCAACCCCATTTTTCACCCTCTTATCACCACCTCAACACCAACTTTATTCTTGTAAAATATTTAATGGTTTCCCTCCACAAATTTCCAAAAAACTTGGCTGATCTTGCAGGTGAAAACTGGTTTAAAAATTAATTGCAAGCTTTTAAAAATTAATAATTATTTCGCTTAATTAAGCTTGCAGCCTCACAGTTTTTTTTTTAAGCTGCGAACAATTTGGGAGCTGCTGCCATTGGGGTGGAAAATGCTGGGGGATGAGAGCTGGAAATCTGTTCCCTCCATTGTTTCCCAGAGCAGATTTCTGGGCTCTTCTGCATCATCTGCATCATTATTGATGGCATTCCTGCCCCTATCAAAACCTGGATCTATAACATGGCAATGTTGCTGGAATTTCTTTTGTACCAGCCTAATCTAAAATATTTTCGTGTTGTCCATAACACATTTGGATATGGATTTTTTTAAATTGATACTTCTACTTCTCACATCCATTGTTCTTTATTTCCCAGTGTCTAATTTTTAATCATAGCCATTATCTTCCTCCCTTTCCTGATTTGTTACTTATTATCTGTAGGCCGGCTCGTTCCTCTGGCTTCTTTTTTAATATATATGTATATCTATTTTTTTTTTGTTTACCAGGATGTGTTGTGATCTTTCCTTTGTGATCACCATAAATAATCCTGTCAAGAAGGAAGGGAAACAAAAGCCATTTATTTCAGGCAGAATCTGAGAAATTTCTGCTTTCCAGTGAAGCAGTGGAGAGAGCTTCAAAAATTGCTGTGTGTGCGCGGGTGGCCCTGCAGATTTTGCCTAATTCCTGAATCCAAACAGGATTTTTAATTTTTGGGATCTCTGTGGCACATGGCAAGAGCTGCTCTGTGACCTGGCTGGGTCTCAGCCCCCAAAATCCCCTCAATTTCCTCCATCATGATTTGCAGTGGTTAGAAATCCATAAATCTGAATTAAAATTGCCCTGCAGAGGTGGATGCATGACAGGACTGCACATCTTCAATGGCTTTAAGATGGAAAAAGAGAAACTCAGATGGGATATTGGGAAGGAATTCCTCCCAATATCCAAAAAAACCCCAAAATAATAATACACACAAAACCAACATAAAAGCACCAAAATCAAACAAACAAAAAAATCAAGTCGTTCCCCCCCCCCAAAAAAAGTTGTAAACTACAATTTCTCATTTTTTAAGCTATAAAAAAGAAACTCCTGTTTCCTTATAACACATACAAATATTATAAAATAAATGTTACTGTTCTAACTATAAATAACTATAAACAAAACCATTAGTATTAAAATAAGCAAATATTAAAATAACAATAATCCCCTAAGTTTAAATAGTAAAAATCCAAAAACAAACAAAACAAAACAAGGGGTGGCATCTGGGAATAGTTGTGATATTTTGTGTACCCCAGGCAGAGCTTTTCCTTGGAATTGAGTGCTCAGTGCTGCTCCTGCCTGCCCCTTGCTTTGCTTACACAGGTTTTCAAATAATGACTTCTCATGAAATAAATTTTAATGGAGAAAAGGAATTATTTTCGGGTCTGGGCTGCTCCCGGGTGCTGATTCCCCATTCCCAGCACCTCATTGGCATCTCAGCATTTCCATTGCAATGCGAGGCATTCACAACTTCATGTATTTCCCTTTTCATGCAGAAAATCTGCCTATTTCTACTCAGCACAGGAGGAACTTTCGCTGGGTTGTTTAACCTTGAACAAATGCTGCTTTAACCATTTTCAGGACAGCAGAATGACAAATTCTGCCTCTGCCTTTCTGCACTGCTGCTCCGTGCTTTAAACCTCAACGTGGCAGAATTGAAAGCAAAATACAAAATGTGTTTATTTATTTTTTTTTCCCCGTCGGTGCTGCAGTGGAGATGTGCTTTGAGTCCTGCTGGGGTTTAGAATTTTTCTTTGAAGCTGTGGCCTGTTGTTTGCTTTCCCTGGCTGTTTTTGATGGCCTCCTGCTCCACTCAGGATCCCATGGAAGTGTGATCCCAGAGATGCCTCCTTGGGTGCAGCTCTTGGCCTGCAGCTCTCCTGGAGCATGAGGTGAATTTTAAATCATTTTCCTCCAAGGCTGTTGCAGAATTTAAACCATGAGCTTGATTCTCCCCTCACAGTGGTGGAAGGTGAGATGTCCAGTGGGGAATGCTCTTGGAAAAGCAGCTGAATTTCTGCTCCATGAGGAAAATCCTGATTTTTCCACCTCGAATTGAGGCAGGCTCTCAGTTTCCAGTTAGGATTAAATAAACACAAACCTGTGCACGAGACCCGTCCTCATCCTCAAGGGACAGCTTGGCCCAGCCCAGCCCATTCCAGGAGATTCCTGAAGAATTCCCAGATGAAACTTCCAAACAAGAAGGAGAATTAAGGGAAGCAAACCTGGCCAAGGTGTCCCAGACCCCCTCTCTGCATCCCCTTGGAAATTTTGGTTATCCTGCAGCCCACGTGGTCCTGACCTGATCCTTGGGGGAAGAATTTTGGTGGCACAAAATCCGAACAAAGCAGGTTCATCCTGTCCTGATCTGTGTGATATCCCAGTTTCTGGGCTGCAGGAAATGTGAATTATCTCCCCTGTGCTGCCCCTGCCCATCACTCACACTTTGCTCAGAGTCAGGAGTCTGAGACATTCCTCAACCCTTATCTTTCCCACTTCTCTCTCCATCTTTTCTCCTTCCTAGCGTTTTTTTTCTTTTTTTCCTATCTTTTTTTTTTTTTCTCCTCCTCAGTGGAGGGAACAGATCTGCGAACAGTAGTTAAGGAACAGGTGAAATATTGATCTGTGCAATGACAAATTGATCTCTTCTGTTTTGTTTAACATTTTTTCCCCTGAAAAATTTCCACACTCAATTTACTTTTAAGTTATCACAGATCACTGATGTGATTTTTTTCTTTCCTTAACTGTACCTGCAATGTGGGCATGGAAGGAAAAAGTCACATTTCCTGAGCATTTAGAGCTTGGTTAAGGCTTCTGACTGGTTCAGCTCAAATCCCAGAATCCCAGGATGGTTTGGGTTGGAAAGGACCTAAAAGATTATTTAATTCCACCAATTCTGGGACATCTTCCACCACCCCAGATTGCTCCAAGCCCTGTCCAACCTGGACTCCAGGGGCAGCCACAGCTTCTGGGAAATCCATTCCAGGGCCTGCCCACCCTCCCAGGGAACAATTCCTTCCCAAAATCCCATCTAAATTTCCCCTCTTTCAGTTTTAACCCCTTCTCCTGGCACTCCAGTTCCTGACACAAATCCTTCCCCAGTTTCCCTTTAACCCATGCGGACCCTGTAAGGGCTCTGAGGTCTCCACATTCCCTTCTCTTCTCCAGGCTGGACAATCCCAGCTCTTCCTACAGGACTATTCCACCCTCCCGTGGGATTTTGCACATTTTGCTCCTGTTGGGTCCTCCTGCCATGGTTTTGCACCAGGAACTTGGAATATTGAATAATAATCAGCAGCAGCTTCAAGGTTTGAGTGTTTCCCTTTCCTGCTCCTGGTGTGGAGGTGCTGCTCCACCACAAGTCCCTGGGTGCCTCTCTTTGCACTTTTGTTCTTCTGATTTATTCCTGGATTGTGTTTCTTGCACAGGTATGAGACGGAATTTTCTAGAATGTTAAAACTAGAATTTTCTCTCTAACATTACAGTTTTACACTGCACTCTTTACTTCTTTCAGAAACTCTGATGAGGACTTTCCCAAAGCTTTTCCCACATGCTCTGGAAGCTCACGGGCTGCAAGAACTCTTCCCCACTAGTCTATATTTATTCCTGTGCTTCCTGAGCTCTCTGTTATATTTTCCTGAGTGTTTAATCCACGGGCTAGGCCATCCCTGGATTGCTGCTGGAAGCATCCCTGCATTTCCCTGGAACCACCTTATTTTTACTTATTTTTGTTTTATTTTATTCCTTGTTCACCACCACTAAATGGCTCTTTCCTGTTCCACATCCTTTGGGCTCTAGGGTGAATTCCAGCTGCTGCTTGGAATATTTTTAATTTCCCCATTTTGCTCCCTCATCTCCTCAAAGACAGCTGATTTTAGGATGGATCCTCCACTGTGGGGGCTCCACAGCTGCTAAGGGGTTTGGCAAAAAGGGTTTATTATTAGATATATTTTTGTATTTATTAAGGTTTATTATTAGATTTTTACACCTCCTCAAAAAAAAAGGGTTTGTCTCTGCTGTCACAGCTTTGTCTTCTCACACTCCTTTTGTCATTTTTCTCCTTTGAACATGACTTCCACTTTTTGAAGGATACTGTTTTACCTCTGACAGCCTCCTTTGGTCTGCTCTTTAATGAGAACTGCTAATTTTTTGCCCTTTTAAGGTCTCTTTTGATAATTGTATAGGTTTGCTCTCATCCTCTAATAGAAGATCTTTAAACAATGTCTGTGTCCCCTGGAAAAATGTCACCCTTTCGGTGGCTGCTTTTAATTTCTTTTTAACAAGCCTCTCCCCTTTTATGTAGAGAGCCTTTTTGAAATGAAGTTGTGATGAACTTTTGCTGGTTTATTTTTAAATTCCTACAATGTTACGAGTTTAAGTACATCGAGGCACTTTTACAGAGCAGCCCTTCAATAACAGCATTTCAAATGCTCAGGATTAAATATGGCACTGCTTCCCCTGGCTGTCCCAAGGAGGAATTCTCTCCTGTGTTGTCTCTGGTTTTTTCCATGGAGTTTTTGGAATTCTCCCCAGTTTTGCACCCCCTGGGCCCCAGATTCTTGATGATTTTTATGGCTAAGTGTTACCTGGTCAGGTGGGTGCTGATGTAACCTCAACTTTTTGCTTTGGTTTTGAATTTAAACTCACAGAGTGGGTTATTTTCTAATATAAATTATTCTTTAATTGTTCATTGCTCTAATTAATACCCAGTTCTCTCCTGCATTTGCTCCTTTGCTGCTTTCTGTCCTGGTTCTCATGGGTTGAGGTCTTGTCCCTCTGATTTCCACAGAAAACCCAAAAGCTGGGATAAAACCTCAAAAGGGTCATCCAGGATATCCCTTTCCCTGGACAGCTTCCCACTCCAGCTGGGATTTCTGCTCCTGAAAATGAGCTCTACCTGGATTTTTATGTGGTCCCAAATAAACCAACATGAGAAAACAACACCAAACAACTCATTTCAGCAATGAAAAGTTTATACTGACAATTACAAAGAGTAAAGAGAGCTCCCAACCTTCCTCACTGCACCTCCAAGGATTATTCCACATTTTCCCCCGGGGGAGCCAGGAATGTGTGACCACACAGAGGAAGGTGGTGACAACCCAAGCACCTTCCCCTCTGCCATGTTTTAGGCTGAGAGCAGGGTTGTTCCCATCATTTCCTCATCTCCCATCATTTTCCAGGTTTTTATTATGGCTGAAAACTGCCAGGAAACCTTAACAAGGCAGGAGAGGAGGAAAGGGAAACCCAGGAGCAGCCACCTTGCCTGGCTGGCTCTGCCTGAAAACCTTTGGAAAGTGATTCTGCTCTCCTTAAAGACAGTGGGAAAAGCCTTGTCCATGGGGAAAAAAAAAAAAAAAAGTGTCCCGAGGTTTGAGGTCTGAAAGAAAGGCAGGGCTGGCTTTGCTTCTGTCCCAGGATTCTCCCATTTCTACTTTGTTCTTTATAATCTGTTGGAAACTGGTAGCAAGTCACTGCCCCATTTCTAAAACACCCCAAATCCTCATCATCACTCCTAAATCAGGGGAGGTCTCTGCTTGCCCAGAGCAGCTGTGGCTGCCCCTGGATCCCTGGAAGTGTCCAAGGCCAGGCTGGAGCACCCTGAGGTAGTGGAAGGTGTGGAATGGGATGAACATTAATCCACCTGTGATTCCGTGATACAAAACCCAGCAAGTTTCAGTCCAGGTGAGTGCAGACAACATTTCCCACCATTTCCCTTTTCCCTGTTAAACCCCCAGCCTGTTTATTCATTCACAGCTGTCACAGCTTCATTTCCCCCCCCCAGTTCTTGCCTCAAGCTTCTCCTCTCCTGCCCCATCTCTGGAGCTGCTGGGGTCACTGGGCAGCCACAGCCACATCTCCACTTGTCTCTGCTCCATCCCCTCCTGGAGGCTCCCGAGGATTCTGTTTGCACTGCACAGGCTCAGACCCTGGGCTTTAGGGATAAACCAGATTTTCTTCTGATTAAAGACTTCTGTAAGATTAAAGATACACAGCCGGGGCCCAAGTCAAAGCTGCAAAACAAAGATCACCCTGCAACTTCGCACTTGGCAGTTTGATTCTTTTTCTTTCGCTCTGTTCTCCTGCATTTTTAAACACAGAATTTGGGAATGGCAATCATCTGCCACAGAGCAGCACAGTGCCCAGCTCAGGAGCAGGGCTCGATGTGGAGAGCCAGAGTGGAGTCAGAACAATTCCCAGGGTTTTGGCACAGCCAGTCCAGCTCTGCTGGATTCTCTCCCACTCCCTACACAGCCCCAGGCTCCTGCTTCAGTCTGGCTTTGTTCTGCGCTGCTCCACTTCTTTCCCTGCCAGCAGTCGTCTCCATCCCACTCAGACAAACCTCTCTCCATCACTCCCCACATCCTCTCCCTCAGCCTGGATGAAGCAGAGGTGCCTCCATCTCACCCAGCAGGATTTCACCCCCGTCCCAGGGGCAGAACAGGCTCTTCTCATACCCCTGAACCAGGAGCACAGCGGGGCTGGTGGGACAGAGGGCAGGGGACACATCCACCACCCCCAGGGTAGGCACAGAGCGGTGCCTGTGGGAGCCAGGACATCTCTGCAGTGCCAGGGACACAGCCTGCACACAGCTGAACTGGATCAGGATCCACCACTGGAGCAGGCAAACTCTGCCTCCTCCTCCCCCCATCTCACCTGTGCCCACTGAGTGTGACCTGGGTCATAATCCCAAAAAACATTTTCCAGCACAAAATCACCATAAATCTTCTGCAGTGCCCGGTTTCTGTTTCTGTCACCAAACACACCCAGCCAGCCCTCGGCACAAGGGTCCTGCCACACCCTGGGATGGTTGGAGGATCCCCCTTTGTCGGGGATGCTCAGGGACATCCAGGAGCCACCTGAGCCACATCAGTCTGTGCTGAGCTGGAAAAGGACAAGCGTGGGGCAGTCCTGCTGGTCCAGCAGCTGCTCTGGGACCTGGATCCCAACTCGTGGGAGCTCCTGGTGGCTTTGTATCACTATGGATTGTCCTGTCCTGCTGCCACCAAGCTCATCAGCTGCTCCCATAGCCCTGAGAAAATCCACCCCATTTCCTCTGTTGCAGGAGCGTTCCCAAAAGGCTTTTAGAGCAAAAAGGGCCCGTTTTGTTTGACTCTGTGTTAGGTTACTTCCTCTCCTTCTGGAACAAAGATAGCTCAAAGCGACAGTCAAACAGAGAGGAAATAAAGAGAGTTATGAGGAGAAATAAAAAAGGGTTTATGATCACTTTTCCCACCCACCATGTCCTCCCAGCCTAGCTTCCAGCTGCCGATAACTCACTGAGCATTTCCAGCATCAGCCCAGGGCTGCTCATCCTTCCATCCCCCTGCTCTGCTCAGCTTTTCCTGCACCTGAAGCCTGCTCCAGGTCTGGGTTTCCTCCTCCCCAGGGAAGGAGCTGGCTCCCTTCAGAGGCATCTCCTGATTCCAACACTTTTATTGGAGAGACCTGCCACACACACACAGAGAGCACCCGCAGATCAAACAGATGCTGTCTGTCACAGAGCTTAGAGCCTAATTACAGAAGATTACAGAAACTATTTATAAATATTTATACCCATTTAAATATATTTATAAACGTATCAGGATTGGATAAAAGTGTATATTGTTGTTTTAGCTTAAGACACAACCAAGTATCTTTTATACAATGCTCATACAATAATCATATATTTGTATTAAGCTTCTTTTTGACGAACATGGACAGCAGCTGTTAACATTTGAATTGCTGTTAATACAAAGTAGGTTGGCACCAATGAGCTGTGGAGGATGGGTGGATGCTCAGGAGTTTGGAGCAGTAGAGCACGTGTGCTGCAGAGCAGGAATCTTCCCCTCCCGAGGCAGAAATCCCCTGGATTCATCCAGGAGGAGAGTGGAAATACAAAAGTAGATGATGGATCTTTTTTCATCATCAATTTGCTGGTTTATTTTGGCAGAATTGAGCCATCCCTCACCCGTGCTGCACCTGGGGGAATTTTCCCACACAGTTCCTGGTGCTGCTCTTCCCTCTGGGATCCTCTACCTGGGAGCAGCACTCAGCAGGTGGAACTCCTGAATCACAATTTCCTGTCACCCACAGGTTTCCCAGCCTCCCAACTCCTCATTTTGGGCTCCCAGGAGGACCCCTGGCACCTCCTGAGCCAGGTCTGTGCTGCTCCTTGTGAAGCAGCTTCGCTTCTTTGTCTGATGCTCAGGAGAGGCTCCAGCAAAAGCATTTGGAAAATCCTCTGTTATCTCTTCTTTCCTTTCATTTGGCCTCCTGAGGGACACCACCTGGCTATCCAGAGGTGTGCCAGGCATTTTGGGTCACAGCTGGCAGAGGCTGTGCTCCCTGATCCAGATGTGCCCAGGAAGGTTGGGAGAGGAACCTCTCAGTGCATTCTTGTGGAAAACACGACTCAAACCTCGGGATCAGCCAGGTGTCCAGGGGGATGTGGGCTGGGGGAGCCACCAGAGGTCTGGACTGGCCTGGTTGGAGGAGGACATGGATAGAAGTGCAGGAGGAAGCAGCCAAGTGAAATTTGGAGAAAGGGCAGCTTGGAGCAGCTGCTCTTGGTGTGAGCTGCCCCTCGGTGCCAAAGCCAAGGAGGATCCAGGTGGGCTCTGAGCAGCTCGGACGCTTCTCTCCATCCCAGGGACGCTGCTGGGGCGCTCCAGCCCAGCCCTGCCTCCTCCCAAACACTTCCCCCCCCCCTCAGCAGAGAGCAAAGCAGGGAGCTCGCTCTGTGCTCGCAGCAGGGCGATTTGAGCAGGACGAGCCCTTGGTCAGGCATCAAACAGCAGCATGTGAACCATCTGCTCCTTCGACTCCAACACCCCGAGAAAAGCTGCTGGATTGGAAAAAGGATATTAATCTGAAAAGCACACAACAAAGCAACTGCAGGGTGTTTCCCCCCACGAGCCCGGAGTGAGGGAAAGCTGATTACCATGACACACAGGAGCCCTGATCTAATATTCCACTTCAAGATTTGCAAATAATGTGCCCATTAAGATTCATTAGCTCTTTAAATAATACCTGCCAGACCTTCCAGGCAAGGAGGAAAGGCCCCTTCGCCCAGGAATCCATCACCTAACAGCCTCTAATTGTTCAGTTTTCCATGGCTCCGGGAAGTCTCAATGAAAACAAGGCAGGACAGAAGAGCAAAGCTGGAGCTGTCACTGCTGGCAGCAGAGCTGCACTGAGCCACCCTTGCTGCTCCCGGGATTTTGGCTAATTAACAGCTCCTCTGCCACGGCTCTGACTTGCAGGGGTGCTGGGGGATGCTCCCTGCAGGGATGTGTCAAGGCACCCAAAATAGCTCCTGTCCTGCAGCTCCTCAGGGCAGCCTGCAGACGCCAGTGCCAGGCTAAGGAAAAGGTGGTGCCGTGCCTGTGGTGCCCCAGGAGGTGACATTTTGGGAATCCCACTTAATTCCCAGACATGGACAGGTCTGAGGTGGAAAACTCGAGGTTTGAGATGCAGGCATGGCTGTGGAGCTCCTACAAAGCCCACTGCTCTGTTGTCAGGGGCTTTTTGCCCTCCCAGCCCTTCAGCAAAGGGAAATCCTCTACCAGAGGCAAGGGGGAATCCAGGACAGGAACGTCACCACTCTCTGGTCATAATGGATGCCCAAACCAGGCCCTTGGCTAAATCCAATTTTCCAGCTTGCACTGAAAATTGCCCCAGCAGAGTCTCTGAGTTCAGACCCTGACAGGGGACCTTGTCCTGTCACCTCTGTGTCCTGTCTCCTCTGTGTCCCATCTCCTCTGTGTCCCATCACCTGTGTGTCCTGTCTCCTCTGTGTCCTGTCTCCTCTGCGTCCCATCACCTGTGTGTCCCATCACCTGTGTGTCCTGTCACCTCTGTGTCCCATCTCCTCTGTGTCCCATCTCCTCTGTGTCCCGTCACCTGTGTGTCCTGTCTCCTCTGTGTCCTGTCTCCTCTGTGTCCCATCACCTGTGTGTCCCATCACCTGTGTGTCCTGTCTCCTCTGTGTCCCATCTCCTCTGTGTCCCATCACCTGTGTGTCTTGTCACCTCTGTGTCCTGTCACCTCTGTGTCCTGTCTCCTCTGTGTCCCATCTGCTCTGTGGTCACATCCCAGGCAGACTGGGAGTGAGAGGCTCCACCACAGGAACACAGAGAGGTGAAGCTGCTTTCATCCTTGTGCAGATAATTCCCAAAGCTGAATCATGGGGACAGGTCCTTGCAGGATTGCGAATTCTGGGAATTACGGAGTGGAGAGCCCTGGGGAACACAGGGCAGGTGAACCATGAGCAGGCAGCTGCCTGGGAAGGTTGCTGGGGTGGAGCAGCATTGTCACCTTCTCTCAGCTGATGACCACAGATGGCCACAGGCCCTTGGGTCACCCACTGACCAGCAGGACCTGGCTCCAGCCCCAGCCTTGCTCTGAGCTTGTGCTGAGCTCTTTGGATACAACAAATCTTTAAAAAAAACCCTGAACTTCCAAGGAGAGAAACCTGGGCAGGATCAAAGGCTGGCCTAACCCTGGTGAGATGCTCCATCACAGCAGTGACAGAATTGTCACCATCCAGCCCAGCTCTGAGTCATTCTGCCAGCACCCAGAAGAACTTTTAGGCACTGTAAAGCTCAAATTAATTGTCCACACAAGCACTCTGCATTTTCCTGGTGTGTTTTAGTGCTTTTAAAAGCAGCTACAGCAGCAGATAAGTAGGTCCCTGTGCTCAAGGCCACGAGCAAGCCTGGAGGCATCGGGGGCTCCTCAGGAAATGGCTCTGCTTGTCACAGATCTTACAATCAGGGGGGAAACACTTTGGGAAAGGCACATATTTCCTGGGGAAGAGCTGTTCAGAGCTCTCTTTAATCAGCCCCAGATGAGGTTGGGGCTGTTAGTAGCCAACCCCAGAGTGGTCTGGGGGCAGCAGGAGAAGGATGGGAACAGCCAAGGGGCTGCACTTCGGTGGGATCAGTGAGAACTCTGTCCCCCAAGAAAAGAATATTCCGGAGCAAAGAGAGGGCTGGAGAAATCCAGGAAGGTGAAATACAAGGAGAGAGGGGGACAAAGCCTTTTTTAATGTGCAGATGATCGCAGAGCAGAAGGGAAGTGCTCAGGAAAAGGAAATAGTTTAGTGTAAGTGCCTCTCTCTGTAGATACTGCAGAGAAATGCAAGAGCAGGATGAGTTTATGAGGGTGCTTAAAGGGCAGTGATCTGATGAAGAGGAGAAATGCAGATTTAATGTTCTCGCCTGGATTTCTCCACAAATTTATCATGCAAGTTTTGGCTGGATTGCTCCACACCTCTGAGAGAAATTAAAGCGAATTTCCAGTGGCAGAGTGGAGCAGTGGTTGTAACCATCACACTTTGATATGCATACCACAGTGGCCATCAGTGCTCATGGAGAAAAGAGAGAATTTTTAGACTGGTCTTTCCCCAATGCCAGGGTCAAGTCTGGCCTCTTGGAGCCAAGGTCCCCCCAACTTCCAGGGTGACAATTCCCACCCCAGACCTGCTCTTCATTATTACTGAGCTCCCACTAATCCTCCCTGTTATCTCTCAGCAGCTCCCATCTCATTTATCCTACCAGCTTCCACAAACTTCCTTAATCTCAAACTCCTGTTAAACTCGAGAAAAAATCCGATTTATGTTATGTACTCCCCGTTCCCTCCTCCTGCACCTGTGTGAACATGGATAAAATCACTATTTAATAGTGCTGGTCAAGCCTGGCTGCTCCTTCTGGAGCCTCCTGCCAGCCCCTCTGGATCAGCTATTAAAAGTTGGTGTGAAACCTAGGGATATTAAGGAGAGGAGGGAAGGATGGGAATGCCTGGAACAGCCTGAATGCACCCTCAGGAACTGGAACTGCTGTGGGAGAGAAAACAGGGAGATGGATCCACCCAACAAGGTCTCAGAGTCTTCATCCCAGGAGTCTCCCACATTTCAAAGGCACTTGGATGTGACCCAGCCCTTCCGTAGAGCTCTGAGAGGGGTTGGGGGTCCTGTTTTCAGGAGACGAGGACAATTCCATCCCACGGGAACTGCTGCCCACCAGGATCCTTCATCCAGCAGCTCCAGCTGCATCCAGGGGCTGGCAAAGTCACGGAGAACAGACCCTGGCCAAAGCCAGCCCTGTGGTGCCCTCTCCAGAGTGGGGAAAGCTCTGCTGGATCGGTTTCAGGAAGGTTAAATTTATCCCAGAACAAGCACTCGAGCAGTTTTCAGCTCCTTTTCCCTACAGGTTTGGTTTGTTCCCTGTTCCTTCTGCAGTGCCTTGACTCACCAGGCTCTAATTACTGCCTGCAGATATAAACATGCACTTCTCCCTGGAAAAAAAGTCCATTATTTTTCCCTAAAATGGAGGGCAGTTTGCAGCTGCTTGGGTAATGTGAACACTTGCAATATGTCATTAAAACAAGCTCTCTCCTCTGAGCTCTGAGGGAGCTGCAAACGGGGCTGTCTGCACCAATTTCTGGAAGTTTTGTAATCCCAGCCCCGAGCCTGAGGAACACCAGACTCTGTAATTTTCCAGCACTAAAATCAGGGAGCTGGGGACAATTCCAGAGCAGAGTTAATCCCTCTTGCAACCATTTGGAGCAGGAGGGGAAGAGCAGAGGCATCAGGGAGCCCTTTCAGATTTCACAATTATCTCAAATCGCTCGAGCTCTGTCCCTGTGGAGCATCAGCAAACTCAAAGCCCAAAGGCAGAAGAACTTCAGAAAATAAAGGCAGCTCCCTCCATGTCCTCGCACCTTTCAAGCATCAGAACCTGCCACATTTCAAAGCTGTGACTGTGACTGGATTAAACCACCTGCAACAAATCATCCTGATGGAATTTCAGTGTTAAAAAAAATCCTTGTGACATTGTTGGCCGTGAATAAAAAGTTACGGGAGGAAAGGTTATTTTGAAAGCAAAATTATCATTATGGGTTTCCTTGATTAAATTCTTGCAGGAGCCCTACTCCAGTTTAAGGCTTAATTTTTGACCAAATAGCACTTTGATAGGGAAAAATATCTTCTAAAAAGCAGCTGGCTCGAATGTTGGAGAACCCATAAAAGTACAGGAAAATAAAGTGCTGGTATTAATTTTAATATATAACCTATTAAATAGAAGCAATAAAATGTTAAAGAGAAATAAAACATTATATTCTTATTATTATTAGAATAAGAAAGAACATTCAAAGCAGTTCTGGATATTCAGGAAAGGGGAATCCCAGACTGGTTTGACTTGGGAGGGACCTTAAATCTCATCCAGTTCCATGGGCAGGGACACCTTCCACCATCCCAGCTTGTTCCAAGCTCTTTGCCAAATCAAATTCCATCCTAACCAACCCTTCCCAGTCGTTTATCCCTGAGGGTTGGTGGTGACACCAGGGATGGGTCCCTTGCAGCCACCTCGAGCACATCCTGGTGAAATTCTGGAGCTGCCATCGTGCCTTGGGACACCCAGAGGTGTTTTCTGCTCCAAGATTGGGAACAGCACAAGGGTGAGACAGATCTCAGGGACTGAATCCCAGGGAATGAATCCCGGAGATTTTATGGCTCTTTTATTGATGATCCTTTTCCATATTAATTCCCAGCCCTGGTATTATTGGAACTGGGATAATAACAATTTGTTACATTTGATTAGACTGTTCAGGCTCTAATCAGACCAACAGTAAATCCCTGGCTCCACAGAAACATTCTCATTCCAGCCCTAATAACAACTGGGGTCTGACAGGCAGGGGGAAGGGGCAGCCACAGCTCCTGGCTCCCTGCAGACAGGGAGAAAGAAAATACTCAGGGACCTTGTTGTGGCTTTGAAATGGAGAATCCAGGCCGGGACAATGTGTGACCATGGCAGGGAAGGATGGCTGAGGACAGCCTGGGGTGGCCTCCAGTCAGCAGGGCATGGAGGCTGCCCCTCCCAGCAATCATTACTGGCCAGGGCCTCAATTAAGAGCCATTCCAGCAGAATTTCCAGCTGCACAATTAATTAGAGGTCAGAGAGAGCTGGAGCTGTCTCACCCAAACTGAGGATGCTCCTCCTTTTGCATTCCCAGAGGCAGCACGGGCTTTGCTCCCGCCTGGGATGGAGCAGGAGGGAATCTCCTCACTTTAACCCCTCTGATCGGCGAGTGCCAGGAGCCACAGGCAGTTCCCACACCCCTTGTTCTGCTCTCCTCTCCCTGGAGCACCAAACATCCAAACGCAAGCTGGAGGAGCAGCCATCCATCCTTAAATCACATCCACAACCAGCATCCCATTAACTTCCTCTGCAATCCTATTTAGGGAGCAGCCTCTTAAGATGTGGAGTAACAGCAACGTGACTTTCGTATCACTTGGAGAGAAAATACTTGGATGCACTCCTGGTTTATCTTGGGAAAGCAGTCCCTGGTACTGCAGCTGGAGCTGGAGCTCTCCTTCCCCTGCTGGTTCCAGGTGATAAGCCCCACACGGAGCCCCATCGTGATGTCTCCCTTTCCCAAGTGACAAGGCGCTTCTTGAAGTCCAAATTCTCATCTGGAAGCTCCTACCTGAGTGATTTTCACCTGAGTGAGAGGCTTGTGAGGGACTTGGGGGTTTAGCATTGTCCTGAATTTACAAGGAGAGGAGTTGCTGTGCGGTGGGAGGAATTCTGAACTGGAGAACAGCCTGGAATCCGTCCTCAGTTCTCCTGAATTACCCTGTTAATGGTTGTTCAGAATATCTGTTCTCAGTGACAGAACCCTGCTGGCACAATGTCATAGTTTAGGTTTACCAGTTGTAATATATTAATTTTTTGTTGTGAAATATAATTAGGAGTAAAACCAAGGCATGTCTAAAATTTAAAAGGGTATAAAGAATAAAAGCCCCAGCCTGTGGTCACGGCGTCTTGTTTTGAAAGACAGGTGTTTGTAAAGAAAGGCAGGAGCCTCTCTTGAAACAGACAATGTAGACACCCTTCCTCTGAATTATTATCATTTTGAAACTAAGGAGCTCTCAGGTAAAGATATGGGAAGAGGAATAACGGTTCAAAGTAGGAAAAATTAAAATAAAAATATAGTAATAAAAAAAAAGAAATGCAAACCCCAACCCCTGACAGAGTCAGAATCCAAGCTGACACCCCATCAGTCACTCAGGGTGTTGGAGCAGTCCCATTAAATGGTGGCTGCATCCTCCTGCAGTGACACACGTGGTTCTGTTGGAGCAGTGCTCCTGGAGAAGGTGCAGTTTTCCTCTGAAGCTCCAGTGATGATGTAGAAGGGTCTGGCTTTTCCTCTGGGATCCAGTGGGAAAAGGCTGCTCTGATGTTCCAAATCTCAGTTTTTATCCAGGTAGGAAATGCTTGTCTCCTCCC